>NC_080029.1:73584166-73890337 GCF_030020395.1 Manis pentadactyla | reverse complement strand
GAGATGATAAATCAGAATCGCCCTTCAGTGTCTCATATAATGGACTGAGCTCTTCATCTGTAAGCTTTAGGAATGGCCTTACCCAATTTATATCTCCAAGGAGTTTTTGAAAATCATTGAGGGTGCTTAGATGATCTGTTCTTATGATCACTTTTAATGGTATAACAATAGTATCTTCCAATTTTATTCCTAAATACTGTTTGGTACAAGTTACCTGTACCTTTTCTGGTGCTAGTTCTAAGCCCCATTGTTTAAAATGTTCTTGCAAGAAGCAGAGGCCTTCTTCTACTACACTGTTTCTTTCATGACATAAGAGAATATCATCCATATAATGATAGATAATCACTTCAGGGAACCTTTTTCTAACTTCTGCCAGGGCCTTATGTACAAACAATTGGCACATAGTAGGGCTATTCGCCATGCCTTGTGGCAACACCTTCCATTCATACCGCTCATCTGGGTGACCATGATTGACGGCTGGTACCGTGAAGGCGAACCTTTTACAATCCTCAGGATGAAGAGGGATGGAAAAGAAACAATCTTTGATATCTATTACAATGGTCTTCCAATCTTTTGGCAGGGCCATAGGCAATGGTAAACCTAATTGTACTGATCCCATGAGAATCATCTGTTTATTTACAGCTCTTAGATCGTGCAGCAATATCCATTTTCCTGATTTCTTTCTTATGACAAATATGGGTGTATTCCATGGGGAAGTAGAACTTTGAAGATGCCCTGCGGCAATTTGCTCTTGCACTAATGTGTGGGCTGCTTCTTTTTTCTCTCTGGTAAGGGGCCACTGAGGAACCCACACGGGCTCCTCTGATCGCCATTGTATTTTTAGTTCTTGTCTGTCCTCAATGGCCCCGAGGAAAAACCCAGTCCTGGGCCTCCAATCCTACTGGGTACCACTCCTGAGAGCGGGATGGGTGTCTCTCTGCCAGTCAAGTTTTTTCCTATGCCTCCGGTCCCTGTATGGCCCTGCTTCCTCATAATGGACTTTGCCTGATTACTATAGAAGGTTTCTGTTGTTAGTTTAAGATTCATCTGGGTCAGTATGTCTCTTCCCCAGAGAGACACCGGTATGCTCAGCACATAAGGTTGAACTACTCCCTCATGCCCTTCCGGATCTTTCCAGGGGAGTGTGGCAGCACTACATAATGGGGCTTGAGCTATGCCGAGCCCTCTTAGAGTCTGAGCAGCTCGGTTTAGAGGCCAATCTTTAGGCCACTCAGCTTCCCTTATAATGCTGCGATCTGCCCCTGTGTCTAATAGTCCTAAGAAGTTCCTATCTCTAATCTTCAGGACAAGCATAGGCCTGTCTCCCAGCTCCATTGTGAAACAGGTCAGAGAGGCCCCAGATGATCCAAATCCTGATTGACCTCTTTTCATGTTTTTATGTCCATATTGTCTATGCTTACTAGGAAGCTTAAGAATTTGAGCAATGCGGTCTCCAGAATTGATGGCTGTAACGCCTCTTGGGGAGGAGACCATAATCTTTACTACTCCCTCATAATCTGGGTCAATAACTCCTGGGTGTACTATCAATCCTGCTTTGGTTGTGGAACTCCGGCCCAATAGGAGTCCCACTGTCTCTTTTGGTAATGGTCCTTTAAAATCTGATTCTACTAATTGGACTCCCATCTCGGGAGTTAGTACAAGTCTGGTGGTGGCACAGATGTCCACTCCTGCGCTCCCTGCGGTGGCTCTCCTTGGTTCTTCAACTCTAAGCTGGATCCTTGATCTGTCAGATGAAAATGTGTCCTGGGAATTTGTTGGATCACCCCATACATTTGAGGGCCCTGAGGTGGGGGGCCCAGCCTCCCGTTTTTTGCCTGCTGCGGGGGTAGTGGGCGTCCCTCCACATGTACTACTGATCTGTACTCTCTTGCCCAATGGTTTCCTTTTCTACATCTGGGACATAATCTCGGTTGTGGTTTGATGTTGGTCACACTGGCTCCTCCTCCGCCTAATTTCGGGCAATCTCGCTTTAAATGACCCATCTGCTTGCAATGGAAGCATGCCCCGGGAGTTATGGAAGCAGTCCCTGAGTTATGGCTGCAGCCATTACCTGCCCTTGCACTACAGTGTCATTGATGTCCTTGCAAACTTTGATGTAGGTATTTAACTCTTTATTTTTCCAAGGCCTGATAGCCTCTTTACACCATTTATTTGCTTGCTCATAGGCCAACTGTTTTACTAGGGGCATGGCTGTGTCAGCATCTCCAAATATACGGCCTGCGGTTTGCATCAGTCTCGCCAAGAAGTCTGCATAAGTCTCATTTGGTCCTTGGAGTACTTTAGATAATTGACCCTGTAAATCACCAGTGCCCTGGAGTGTCTTCCAGGCCTTGACAGCTGCTGTAGCTATTTGCATATACACTGCAGGTGGGTAATTTATCTGATTATGCTGTCCTAAGTAAGGTCCTGTGCCCATTAGCATCTCTAGGTTCCACTGATAGTTCCCTGCAGCAGCGTTGCTCTGGGCAGTGTCTTGTGAAAGCTCTGCCCACGCAGTTTTGAATAGCAGGTACTGACCTCCAGTAAGGCATGCTCTGGCTACATTAGCCCAATCATCTGGTGTTAGATTCTGAGTGGCTAATGACTCCACTATGGCCACAGTGAACGCTGCTTGCACTCCATAGGTGGTGGCAGCTTCCTTTAGACTTTTTACAAGCTTAAAATCTAGGGCTTGATGGTATCTTTGCTGGGTGTTTGGATCTTCTATTACTGGGAAGGCTGCATTCCCCTCCATGGTTAGCCATTCCCTCCATCTATTCTTGCCCAATTGCTCTTGGCACCCCTGGCCACCACAACATGAGTAACTCTGGTAAAGGGGTGGCTCTGCTCTATAGGTTGGAAAGCAAAATGGATGATTTGGGGCGGTTGGCACAATCTCTTCTACCTTACTGCTCTTATTGGGGAGAGGGGCCGAACTAGTCTCTCCTTCCTCTCTGCTTATTCTCAGTTGGCTCAGTGAGGGGTACAATGTGGGCCTATGTCCTCTCTGAGCAGCCCTAGCCTCTAACTCTTCTCCTGATAATTCTTGGTCCTCTTCCTCATCAGAGGACCACCCCTGTGTAGATCCTCTTTCAGATGCTCTCGCAGAGGCTCTTTCTTCTTTCACTTCCTCAAGAACCTCCTCTCCTTCCCTTATGGCCTCTCTACAACTAAGTTTATTCTCCTTTAGGCAGCTCCTAACGAGCCCCCATATGGGGAGCGTCCCAGCCGGGAGCGGCTCCCTGCGATCTGTGTTGCGCAGATCCTCGCCTAACTTTTCCCACACGGGGGTAGTGATTCTTCCTTCATCTAGGAACCACGGAGCATGCTTCTCTACTGTGTGGAGGAAAGCCCTTGCGGTTTTTGTTTTTAATGATGTTCCGTTGGCCCTCAGGAGTGCTCTCAAAGGCTCTTCTGCTCTAATTCTAGACACTTCAGATCCCATGTTAGCGATTAAAGGATAAAAGGCTACTCCTAAGTTTATGGATAAAGGGTACTCTTATCGCTAACCTGCATTCGTCGCTATACCGCGAACTTTTCTTGCTTCGTCGCTATCCCGCGAACTTTCACTGGCGCCCTAACTTTTCATAACATTTTTGACAAAACAAAACAGTACAACAAAGAACACTATGACGGACAGACAAAACAGAAATCCTCACCACAGCCGCTTGCTATCTCCTTTCCTACTTCTACTTTCGCTTTGCTCGTTGGTCCACTCATCCTTCTCCTCTGAGGCACCTTCCCGAGCGATCCTTCTGAATGGGGTCCACAGGTACTGCTTCAGGGTAAGAAGCTCTATGGCGTACGCGTCCGCCAGTTTCTCCTCTGGGTGGTTGGAGAAAAAGTCCCGGGTTTCGGCTCCAGATATCGCGTTCGCTCCTTGTGGCAGTGACGACAGCGATACGTACACAGACCTGGTTCACTTCAGTTCTTTATTGTTGCTCGGAAGGTCGGGAGAAGGTGAGTGAGAAGAAGCAACAGCCGGAGGGAGCTAGTGAGAGGAAGAATGAGAGGAGAGAGAGAGAGCTTCTCTTTCCTGCTTATGCCTTATATAAAGGAAGCTGGCCTATGGTGATCAAGATCATGCGTGACCTTTAAGCTGATTGGTAGCATGCCTTCTGCATGAGTTGAGCACGAGCGCGGAAGCATGGGGCAAGCCTATAGGAGCAACTTCCTTGTGCTAATGCCACCAAACCAGGAAGGGTGGCACCCAGGAAGCGGGCGCCATCTTAGGGCATTGGTCAGCTACAGTGGAAGGGCGGTGTTCAGCCATAGTGGGACTCAGCCTCGGCCGTAGGCCGACCCCTACACTTGATATTCTTACTGTGACTTAGTTGAATTTAATTGATTATTTTCTTGAATACTTGTTTTCCATTTGTTGTGTGCTTTTAGGACAATTTGAGGAGATTAAATTATAGTAGCTGAATGGTTATCTCACTGGGGAGAGGGTCCATGCTCCTCATGCCACACCCTGGTAGTTGATCTCCTTTACAAATATTTTAAATTCCAATAGCATCTTTCTAGTCTTTTACATTGACTAAGTAAATTAGAACTAGATCAGTGAAATTGTAGTGAGTAGATTAATATCTCAAGGTCAGTGAGAAAATCAGTTTCCCATGACAAACATTGTCTAAACAAAAAAAGTTAAGTTTTTAAAGAAATATAGTTTCTGATAACAAACAGCAATAAGTCTTAGGTTAGAAGCCAACCACCCCTGTAACTGTTAAATGTTGCCATTTTTTTTCTTTTAGTAAGTAGACGTAGATAAAATCAATTTTATGGTTACAAGATACTGAATAAACACAACTTTAACTTAAATTTTCTGGCAGTTAATATGCAAACACCACTAACATTCCCCTTTATTTTTCATATTCAACAAAGATAATTTGTAACTCACTTCTTTACATTTTCAGAAACAGATATTTTAACAGTTCTTTGCTTAAATTTTCCATTAGCTGCTATTGAAACGTATGGCCTATGAAAAATAATTTGGAACTTGGTAATTTATTTTTGAGCTGGTTTTGGAGCAGGTGAATGACACAAATGAAAGTAATATGTTTGAATATAGTTCTTAAAGCAATTTCATATTCAGAGATCAGTTTCATTAAATTTAAAAACACACTGAATCCTCTACATACTTCAGAGGCATGAGACTTCCCAAAGAGAATTCAGTTGCAACCAATAGATGTTATAGCCAACACCCAAGCAGCGCTTAGACCAACTGGGACATGACGATGACTAGTCCTAATCATCTGGCAGTGGTAATGTTATTTAATATGCCATAACTCTGTGAGCTAATGTGGGCTTGAGTGATGATTATGATCAGGGAGTGAGACGAGTGTGTCAACTTCTATTATTTGGAGAGAGCTCACAGGTAGTTGCCTGGTGGTATACTGCAACACACCAAGCTTCTGTCCTTATTACATCAGTGCTCTCTCTCCAGGCTGTGTCCATCCCCTACCACTCCTGCTCCTGTGAGGCACTTCCCATTGACTGAGCAGGCCCAAGCTGAGAGGGCTGGATGGCAGAGATTACAGGCAACTTTCTGGTTGCTGCAGAGAGAGAGTGGGATCAGATCACAGGTTACAAATTAACAGCACAGCTGACTCACCCTCTGTCTCTCTGATGAGCAGAGGCTCTACTGAAGTAAAACTGGATTTTTAAAACAGTAGAGTAATCCTTGGGTTAAGAGCTGGCAACTGCATTTCATTCCTGACAGTTCAGCCTGTGCAATTTTCACAAACAATGAAACCACTGGTTCTGTACACAAAGGAGGTGGAGAGACATTAGGTAGTGGCCACTTATTCCTTTTCAGCCTTTGTTCTTTGGCAGCTTCCTGTCTAACTAGTATATTTGGAGTTTCAGATGAAGCTTACCTTCCCTGCATTTATTAGCCTCCTCTGCCTGCATATCTGATGACTATTAATAGAAACAGGTATTGAAGTCTATTTGCCTTTGCTGAGAAAAGCACCAGCACCTGCCCCTGGGTGACCCCAATCCACATTTTTTTTTTTTTGTGGCTGCTGTCTCGGTGGGTTGCTTCATGTCATTTTCTGTTACAGACATCACTGCTGCTCCTCTCTGATGCCGAGAAGGTCATCAGCATTTCCATACTTTCCCTTAAAGTTATAAACTGATTGGCTAGTATATATATTCAATTTTCAATTAAATGTAAAAGATCTGGGGTAGCCAAGCTATTGGATCTTAGTATCGGGCAGCCCATACACCTTACCTTTCCTGCCTCAGAGCGTGCACTGTTCACACCCGGACGCTTCTTCAAGGAGTGGGGATGGGGTGACTTAGTCTTTATTTCTCCTCTTGTTCAGGAAAATGAATATCTGCCTCTGTCATTTAAGTCTTGATTGCCATGTCGGCCAGGAGGCGTAGCAGGTGTCAGGCAAATACATTGATTGGATTTCTGTTTCTGACTCTCTCTATGTATCATAGGGTTTTGACGCTATGAGATGCAACACAAAGATTTGTAGAAAGAGGCAACAGTAATAACAAAAATGAGGAATGGGGAAAGTGGACTTGGAGAGTAAATGTAGGTAAGGTAGATTGAATTCAGAATGCTAAGGAGTTGGTATTTAATCATGAGGAGTAAATGGGGATCTGAGGGACAGAATGTGATGAGTCCTGGATATTTCCCAACACCTTACAGTTTTTGTTTCTCAGGTTTCAGCTTCTACACTATTTCTCTTTCAGAGCTTTGATTTCTTCTTTGGACTTTAAATTCCTTTCAGATTCATTGCTGCTTATATTACCTGGGGCAATTGAAGAGGACTAAAAAATGTCCTAGAGCTGGAGGGTGTCAGCCCTTGTCTGATGTTGGGACTACTGTTTCTGGATGTCCTGATCTTCCTGGGTTGTTAGTTGACTTGATTAGTTGGCCTGGTGCAAGCCCTGTGCAGGATTGCAGTGAACACGTGCACACACCCACCTCCCACACACCCACACTCTTACATATTTTTTAGTTCTGCTTGCTTTAAACATTAAATGGAAACATAGTCCATGTAATCTTCAGAGATTTGCATCTTTTACTCTCTGTTATATTTTTGAGATTCCTTCATTGTCTGGTTGTTTGCTGTGTTTTTATTGTTTCATTTGTTTTCATTGCTTTAAAATTTTCCTTTGTTTATACTGTAGTTCATCCTTTCTACTGTTTCTGCTTTTAGATTTTGAAAAATGCTGAAATAGCTGTTGATGAGCAAGACTTCTGATGCCCATGTGTAAGAGTTTGTCTCTATGGCCTGTTTCTGGAAGTTTAATTGTTGGATTCAGGGGATAAACATGCCATTTTCTTTTTCTAAGCAGTTGTAAGTGGAGAAGAGTTCCTGTTGCTCTGTGTCCTATTGGTCAATTATTTAACCTCTGCCAAACTGGTGGGTGTGAAAATATTGTATCTTGCTATAGCTTTATCTGGTGTTTTCCTAATTCCAGTGGACTTGAGAATCTCTTTTGTTTAGAGGCCATTCTTATTTTCTCTTCCAATCAGTAAGAAAAATACATTAAAGTATTGTATGATGATAGTGGAATTTTCTATTTCTTCTTTTATTATTGTCAATTTTTGCTTTATCTGTTTTGAGGTTGTTTTATTAGATGCATGAAAATATAAGATTGCTATAAACTTGGTGATTTCAAACTTTTGCCACTGTATTTCTTGGGATTTTAAGATTTCTTCTCTATTTTTCCTGATTTTGCCTCAAGAGCTATTTTTTTTCTTAGTGCTTATCTCTTGCCACCTTTTAACTTTGAATTTGTCTGTATGCTGATACTTTAGATTATACATATGCATATATACACGCTTATGCTATATTTTAGTAGTTGTTTTTGTATGTTTATCTTTTAACTATAAAATTTAGCCTATTGACATTTAATGTAATAATTGATATATCTTGATTAAATCTACTATCTTATTTTGTACTATCTTTTGCCCATCTTCTATGTTTTTATCTGTTTCTATGTTTTAATATTACATATTTAACCTATATATGCATTTAAATATTCTCTCCCTAAATATGTTTCCTGGGCTTATGTGTTATCTGCTGTTCTTCCTCTCTCTCTTTTTTTTTGTTTGTGGATTGATTTTATTTTTTTATCAGCTCACTTACCTTCTCTACTAGCTTAGAATCCATCAATCTGTTATTTTTATTTTACTAATTTCTGTGCAAATTACAACATGAATACCTAATATATAAAATTCTATTGTTAATCAAAACCTTTGTCCTCTTCCAGGACAATACAAGATCCATATAAAACTGTACCCCTCAATTTATCTACCTGTCAGTCATATGCTATTTTATTATGTATTTAAATTCTAAAATCCTAGAAGAATCCTAGAAAGCTTTGTAATTGGTGCTTTATGCAGTGTTCATTGGAATTTGCTACAATATTCAGTGTGGTCTTTGCCTTTCAATTACTTTTTGTGTCTTATACTTTTTATATGGGATAATTTTCCATTTGTCTGAATTTCCTTTAGAATTTCCTTTAGTGGAGGTTTGCAGAAGCAGATTCAGTTCTTATTAGTTTTGAAATGCATATATTTTGCCTTCAATATTGAAAAGTTTTATGACTGGGTATAGAAGTCTAGATTAGTAGTTTTTTGCTTGTTTGTTTTCTAGCACATGGAACTTATTTGGTTTCTAGCTTTAATTGCTGTTGTAAAAAAGTCAAGGGGATCTATCTTATTTCCTTGGCTGATTTTAAGATCACTTGATCATTGACATCCAGTAGGTTTCTAAAATGACTAACTGTGGAGATTTATCTATATATACACATACACACACACGTGTGTGTGTGTGTGTGTGTGTGTGTGTGTGTGTGTGTGTATGTATTCTTTTTTCTTTATCGTGCTTAGTATTTGTTGCACTTCCTGGATCTGATGTTTAGAGACTTTCAAAAATTCTAGAAAATTCTCACCCATTATCTGCTCCAATATTCTCCTAAATTCTGCTTTATTTCATTTTTCTGGAAATTTTATTTCATTTTTCATTAGATGCATGTTAGGTTTTTTCCAATCTTTATTTTATCTCTTTTTAAAAAAGAATGTTCATTTTTTTTCCACCACCCTTTCTAAAGAGTATGATATTAACATATATGGATGTACTGTAATATATTTAATAAATAAACTATTGTTAATTTCTAATTTATTGTTATTATAAACCACACAGCAACATTTTTCTGTAAATATAGTTGTCCCATGGTTTACCTTAGGGTAAATCCCCCACTGTGGCATTCCTTGTGTGCACAATTAAAATGTTGACACATACTGTGAAACTGACTTTGAAAGGGCAGTAGAATTCCACTCTTCCCAACAAGGCATCTGAGTGTCCCTTTACCTCCTTGAGATCTTATTTTCATCTTTGCTGATCTGATGACTGAAGAATGACACTGTATGGCTCTTTTATTTGAGTTCTTAGATTTTGGATGAGGATGAGACCCCTTATATGTTTTGGCTGTTTTTTTTCCTTTGGTGTGTGGCCTTTGTCCTTTGCCCATTTCCCTTATTGAGTGTTTTTATCCTTTTTAAAAATAAATTGCAAGTGTTCTTTGTGTGTTAGGAATATTAACACTTTTCACATATACTGTATATGTCTTTAGCTCATCATTAACTTTGCTTTTGGTGATTTGATAGAAGTTTAATTTTTTCTTTTTTAAAAGTTAAGGTATAATCGGCATATAACATATTACTTTCAGGTATATAGCATAATGACTCTGTGAATGTTCATTTCTTTGTCTGTCTTGCCATGTTCTGAATAATTTGTTTGGATTCATCTTTCAGTTCATTGTTTCTCTAGTAGTGCCCAGTGTGCTGCTTAATCTAGCCACTGAGTTTTTAATTTTAATTATTACATTTACATTTCTAGGAACACATATTTTGCCATTTCTTGTAATTTTGTAATTTCCTTGCTCATATTTTCAGCTTTCCCTTTTATTTCTCTATGCATGTTGTAATGATTATTTAATATTCTGTGCAGAATATTAGTATGATAATCTCAAAAGCTCAAATTCTTTGCAGGTCTGATCCTAATGCTTGTTATTTTTGATAGTTTTGTCCTATAGTATTGTTTCCTTGTATGTTTTGTGATTTTTGTATAAGACTGCTAATATTCCTGTGAAATTTATCTATGGGAATATTTTTGAGGTTCCCAGAGATAATTTGTGTTTACGTCTGCCAGTTCCCTTAGGTAACTACCAAAGCAGACTTTACATTCTCAATTAAGGTTTTATGGATTACACAGGTCACATGGTTCTGCCTTGCAGACTTGTATGAAGTCTAGATTGTGGTTATAAGTTCTCAAGGGACCTCTTTCTTTCCTCATTTTCCAGTGCCAAGGTTGAAACTACTGTACTTTTATGCCTGAGCTATTTATTTCTTTTTCATCCTAACATTGGGGATAAAACTCATTAGAATTTCAGTGTTATGAAGGAGAATATTTTATAAGATTCCTTACCTTGCCCTTGTACTAAGCTTTGCCTTTATCCCCTGAAACTTACACAGCCTTCAAAGTAGGAGTACCTGGGACTCCAGAGGTCAGCAAAAGCCCTCTTGCAAAGTCAGCGTAGGCACTCACTTACCTTTCTGTTTTCTTATTTCCACTTTATTTTAGTCTTCTGCATGTTCCTTTTTTCTTGCTTGTTAGTTTATTTTTGAAAGAAAAATAAAGAACACGTGCTTCCATCTGGAAACTGGCCCCATCTGTCTTTTAGATGGCACTAAATGAATCCCAAAATCTGGAGTTATTTTAGACTTAATTTTGAATTCCTAAATAATTTGGCTGAATGGGATATTTTCTCTTGAAAAAGTACTGAAATTCAAACTTACTTTCTTCTTCCCCATCCACTTAGAGAGAAAACCACTCCAAAAAACAAGGCAGTATTTCTTTTGTCTGGTTTTGAGAGAGCCTTCTAAATAATCCCAGGGGATTACCAGACTCATTCATAAAATTATCTGAGAAAATTGTTAATGACTGTAGGGAGAAGAGATGACTTAAATATGCCAATAAAAATACTTCTGTGGAATTAAGTCTAATATGTACTTTCAATATCTAATTTTGAAAGGTAATCATAGATGAAATAGGCTTGGGGTTGATTTTATTTCACTGCAATAGAGGATTTTTGTCCAGGTGACATTTACATAAATATATCTTGGAAAAAACATTTCTACTAAACTTCTTGTGACTTCCATCCATATAGGAGGATCAGAAAATATGTGGAAAGTTTCAGATGTACCCTGAGAGAAATAAGTGACCCTGAAGAAAAGCTGAGTTATTTAAGAAGAACTGTCTTGTATCATCACCTATTGCTACCCAATATTTTGTTCGAGAACCTATTTTTATGCCTGCTTCTACCCATTAACTCCCCCTTAAACTTTTTTTTCTTTGCCTTTGAGCAAGGGCAAACTTTCACTGTGTTTTATGAATCATTCAAATTATATGTTTAAGACAATATTTTCCTTGACACTTGAGAAAAGCAGTTCTCTGTATGTTTCCATCAGAGCAGGGGTCAATTATGAAAATAATCTTCAACTTCCTACCTTCACATTAGCGACACCAGTAACTCAGGATCATACAGGTTGGAAGATAGCACTTGTTAGACTACAGAGGATTAATTTCTTAGAGATGAGTGATGGCAAGATCCAGCTGTGCTGGCATCAATGCCAAGCAAACACAAAGTTCTTGGTTTTAGGAACAGGTGGAATGGAGAAAGTTTCTCCTTTTGGTTCTTTGTACTCCCAGCACTGCAGGCTGGTTGGCTGCAGTTAGGAATTGCATTGGTTTAATGCATTTTGAGAACAGAAATCTTCTCAATTTTAAAAATAAAGCCTTTTTTTACAAAGCTTTGTTGTAAAAACCTGTTATGTATTTAAAATATTCAACTGCTTAAATATGGTTTTTGAAAATATACAGAATTTGGTAACTATGTTTTAGCTCAATGTTATGTTTCCATTCTGTATTTCATAAAACAACTATGGCCTATAGACTCCAGTTTATTTTTTCAGATATGCCTTAACTAATGACCTTTAGAGGTGATCAAGAGAAACTTACATTCTCCTCAGCTTGACTGAGCTTTAGATAGACATCTTCCTGGCTCCTGACCTCCTTTTCTTAGGACATTCACTTTAGAAACCTGGTGATGGTAAATTCCTTCTCTGCCCCTTTGAGATGCAATTAAAAAAAAAAAATTTCTTGCCAGTTTTACAACCCATGATAGGTGGATATATTCAGATCATCTAAGATATAGACTTCCACGGTCTTATAACTTGGTCTCAGCTCACGTTGACAATTTTATTTTCCCGATATCTTCTAGATTAATGTAGAGTTCTCCACTTTTTTTTTTTTTTGGCTAAGCCTGTTTACTTATGCTGTGGGTAGAGTTTGTTTTCATTTGTTCTTGTCTCCACCAAAACAAAGAATTGAAAGGCAGAGACACAATAGCAAAGCAGAGAGAAAATTTTATTCCAAGAGAGGAGCAGGCCAGAGTCAAGGTAGACAAAGGCCCGATCCATTAGGTGGGAGGCCTTTTTATTATATGCTAGCTGGAAGGCACCTCTTTGATTGACAAGGTGGGGTCCTCTGATTGACAGGTCCATTTATATAGCCATGCCTCTCAGTATGCATGTCCTTTCCCATGATGAGGTGTGGTCTAGGCAGTTCTTCATTTTGTTTGATTGCCCCTTGTTGTGATCTGGTTGGGACGGGTTTGGCCTGGTCCCTCTGGGCAAGGAAGTTTTCTCCCTGCAAAGCCTTTGTTTTCTTCAAGTGAGACCCCTTACCTGGGCAGAGTTTGGGTGGTTTTTTCTTTGAACCTTATCTTCCCCTTTCCTGGCTGGTTATTTCTATCTTTCAACCTAACACTTACATTTTCCCTCCATTTGAACTTTCTCTTTCCTATATCCAATTCTATCAAAGTTCTACCCAGGCTTAGGGCCCAGATGAGTGCCTAAATCACTTTTCTAAACACCTGCAGAGGAAATGACTTTTCTGTTATTTTTATTTTTTAGTACACACATAGTGCTGATCATAATCAAATTTGTATTGTGGTTATTCTGGTACATGTCATACACTCTCCATTACCTTATAAAATCTTAGAAGGTGGGTTTGTGCCTAATGTGTCTTCCTATCTTCCCAATTACTTAATATTGATCTTATACATAATAGAAAATATTAAAAAGAAATGTGTTAGGTAGGCAAACTAAAAATACATTAGTGAATGCAAAGTAGTGCTCCAGGCCCCTTCGCCTTCCCAGACAAAGCTTGTATCTTAAGCAGTGCCTTAAACTGCATGCCCCAGAGGCCTCTCTTCAATTTTCTGTGCATTCTCAGGGAGATCAGAGCTACTGATTCTTGCTCTTGCTAACCAGAGTTGTGGATACAACTAGTCAGGTCACATTCCTGCTTCAGGAAAACACAAATAAACTTAGAGTACTGCAAAAAGTGTGTTGGTTGAAAATAAATGACTTTGGGAGCCCACCCTATGTTATTCTGTCTCAAGTCAAACTCTTGTCTGATTCACACAGGAAACTAGAGTTATAACTTGTATTGAAGTAGTGAATCAGAAATCTTTAAAACTCCTTCACATGGACATTAAAGAAAATGAGGGTGTTTACTTAATTGGTGGGACTGCAGAGTTAAAAGAAAACCAGGGTACTAGAGATCTCTGCTAAAGCCCTGGATGACTGGCATGTCCAGGTGTGGCACCTCATAGTTGCCTGTCCTGTGTCCATACTCCCTTCTTCCTTAGTCACAGAAGCCTGCTTTTGTTGTTTGGCAATGTACCTAGTTAAATATTCATTATATCAATGTCTTTTGCTAGAAATGTAGTTCTTGCCAATGAAAAATAAGCGGGAGTCTGTGGGTAAGTTTTCCAGGAAAGTTCTTTCACTCTACAATAGAGACTGGTGGTGCATGCTCTTTCTCCTCCCTCCTGTCTGGAACTTAGTATACCAATTAATACTGTAATCCCTAGAAGTGTGACCCCATTTTGGAAGTGTGGAGAGAAAAGATGCCTGCTAAGAATGGCACAGTCATGAGACAGAGGATCCTGGGTCCTTGGTGGCATCTTGATATAGTTAGTGCAAAACTGCCTTCTTTGGATTTGTGTGTGTGTGTGTGTGTGTGTGTGTGAGTGTGCATGGAAAATGAACCTAATTTGTTACTGCTAGTGTAACTGGGTTTCTGATATGTACAAATATGGACCCCCAAAATACTCCAGACTTGCCTAGAAAAAAATGTGTGCTTGGTCCAACCATCTGAGCTGATGTAGCCCGTAAATGTCTTTTGTCATCTTCCATATTCTCTCAGTTCACTTGTCGGTGAGTTGAGCACAGAGTATCCCACGGATGAGTCCAAGGATGCAGCGGAGGATACCGGAGACAATGCGGAAGCAGCAAGAATCCCTGAACCACACTGTAAAGGTCATCTGACAAACACCTGATCGCCTGCCAGCTGTGGGCTTTTATTGTGTTAAACCACTGAGATTTCGGGATCATTTGTTAAGATAACTAGCACTAATCACTTCAGCTAGAATACCACCAGTTAGGTGAGATCTGAGATACTTCCTATGTCAATTAGAATGTGTTTGGCTACAAGCAACAGAAAACTCTAAATCCAATCCACTTCAACAAGGATATTTAGTATCTCATAAACTGAGGCGAGAGCAGTGCCAGCATGGCTCATTCAGTGGATAGATTTCATCATTGGACCCAACGACCTTTGTCTGCCTGCCCTGTCATCCTCAGCATTTGGATTTGTCCTCAGGCAGTTCCCCTCCTGTGGGAGGGCTGCCCCAGTTCCCAGGGTCAGAGCCAGACATGACCACGTCTAGGAGGGGCCAGGTCTTTCTGTGAGTACCTTCTGAAAAGTGCGGAAGCCTCTGCCAGAAGCCTGCTGGGAGACAGCTCATGTTTCACAGAACACAAGGCCTCATCTGCCCAGACCTAAACCGGTCACTGGCAAGGGAAATGGGCCCAAGGGATTGACTTACACCAATTAGCATTTGCCTCCTGGGCTATTGATGGTGTTAGCTTTCCCTAAAGCACTTGGCTGCCCAGAGGAGGGTAGATATCTGCACAAATTGGGGGTTCTATTAGGATGGCAAAAGGTGATGGGAGTGGATGTGGGTAGGCCGGCTGTCTGCTATCCCTCCTCTGAGAGGGCCCTCCCTGAAAAGAGGGACCTGGGCAGGGAGATTAACCCAGGGACAAAGATTTGGCCTTTGGAAGAGATTCGCAATCTCAAGTGCAACACCATGCCTGATAAAGGAGTGTGCCCCTGGTTGTCTCCTGGATGATCATTTGCTTCTCAGAGAGAGTGGGAGCTTCACCTAAGAAGTGAGGACTCAGTCCTGCTCTGCGTGTCCCCTCAGCAGGGTTTCCTTGTCTGTGCCTCTGGCCCATCATTCATGTGCTGCCTGCTGCTTCTGCACCTGGAGCCCCCAGCTGTTTCCTCAGTTCCCTGCCCCACCCCCAGGCATCTCAGGGCTGCAGGCACTGTGCCTTGGTCGGCCTTGACCTCCCACACCCCCCGCCGCCAGCTGCCAGCTGCGGAAGGCTGCTGCAACCCTCCTAACGGTCAGAGTGCCTCAGGGGGCCTCCTCCATCTCCCCTTCTCTCTGCCCTAGCTTGGAGGCGGCTTGGAACCAGAAGTCAGAGTTCCCCGAATGGCAGGGCAAGCGAGAGCAGCGGCAAAACACCACAGGGAAGGGTAGGAAGAGATCATGTCCAGTCTTGTTCACCAAAGTTGTGTTTTAGGATTTGGGGCCAGATCTAATTAATGAGTGATAAAGAATATTTATTTGCTGGATGTTATGGTCTATGAATATATTTCCCTTCAGGACCTCAAAGAGGAGTTATGCCTACTGCAGAGAAGAATCTGGTATAGTGGACACACCTTATCATTGGTTTAAATTTCTGTGGTTTTAGTTATCCGCAGTCAACCATAGTCTGGAAGCAGGTGATCCTCCTCCTGACATACAGACAGAAGGCCAGTAGGAACCTAACACTAGTCACACTGCATCCATCCTTCCCTCCCTTCAGCTCACCATGTGGGCATTGTATCATCTCACATCATCACAGGAGTGAGCACAGCAAAATAAGATATTTTGAGAGAGACCATGTTCACATAACTTCTATTCTCTATATTGTCATAGTTCTCTGTTATTGTTAATCTCTCTTTGTGCCTAATTTATAAGTTAAACCTTATTACAGGTATGTATGTATAGGAAAAAATGTAGTATAGAGATTTATAGATAGATGGTAATATCTGTGGTTTCAGGCTTCCACTGGAGGACCTGGAATGTATTCTTCATGGGTAAGGGGGACTACTGTATACCAGAGTTTCTGGCCACTGTTAACAACTTGAAAGTATATCCTTCAAGAATGGTTTTATCATCTGCATGAGTGTTTTCTTTAATAAAGTGAAATCATATTGCATATGCTTAGTGGTATTCTATATTTAGACTTAAAAATGGTATCAGGAATCATGAGGAAGTAGAGATCACTGTATATGTTTCAAACAAAAGTATAAAATAAAGGGGATTTTTTTAATAGTTATTTTTTATTGAAGGGTAGTTGACTCACAGTATTACATTACATTAGTTTCAAGTGTACAACACAGTGATAAAACATTTATATACATAATTCTAGGTTCCAGCTATCACCCTACCAAGCTGTTACAATATCTTGACTATATTCCTTATGCTATACATTACATCCCAGTTACTTATTTATTTTACCATTGGAAGTCTGTCCTTTTTTTTTTTTTTTGTGAGGGCATCTCTCATATTTATTGATCAAATGGTTGTTAACAACAATAAAATTCTGTACAGGGGAGTCAATGCTCAATGCACAATCATTAATCCACCCCAAGCCTAATTTTCGTCAGTCTCCAATCTTCTGAGGCATAACAAACAAGTTCTTACATGGAGAACGAATTCTTACATAATGAATAAGTTACATAGTGAACAGTAGTACAAGGGCAGTCATCACAGAAACTTTCGGTTTTGCTCATGCATTATGAACTATAAACAGTCAGTTCAAATATGAATACTCATTTGGTTTTTATACTTGATTTATATGTGGATACCACATTTCTCTCTTTATTATTATTATTTTTAATAAAATGCTGAAGTGGTAGGTAGATACAAGATAAAGGTAGAAAACATAGTTTAGTGTTGTAAGAGAGCAAATGTAGATGATCAGGTGTGTGCCTGTAGACTATGTGTTAATCCAAGCTAGACAAGGGCAATAAAACATCTACGTATGCAGAAGATTTCTCTCAGAACAGGGGGGGTGAGGTTCTAAGCCTCACCTCTGTTGATCCCCAATTTCTCACCTGATGACCCCCCTGCAACTGTGCCTGTCTTAGGTTGTTCCTCCCTTGAGGAATCTTACCCGTCTCTGGCTAACCAGTCATCTTCCGGGGCCATACAGGGAAATGTGAAGTTGGTAAGTGAGAGAGAAGCCTTATTGTTTGAAATGGTGAGATTTTTATTTCTTTGCATATTTATGCCCTGTGGCTTCTATGCCCAGCATTTGTCTTGAGGTATCTTTACCACTTGGAAGAATTATGATACTCGGTAAATTTGATATGAGGCACGAGTTCTATTTAAGGGTTGTAATTAGGAAGGAAGAAGAAAAGCTATAGAAGTAGCAGGCGGAAGAAAACATGGGAAGATTGATTATTTCTTTGACGTATCTTCTTGTAGAGTAACTTAAGCATGTATAGGTTTTAAGCTACTACTTAAACTGCGTACACACATTAGCATAATAGGAGTATAGTTACATAAACAAAGCATATCTGTAATTACCAGCCATCTCCAGTGAAACCAAGAAAACCAGTTAGGCACCTTAGGCATTTGTGAAAACTTATCTATGATATGGTGGATATTGTCCAACTGAACTTGAACAGTCTGAGAAAAATCCGACAAATTAAAACAACCCATTCCTGGGGAATGTTCACATCCCTTATGTTCTTTTAACAGTAAATAGTCTGTAGTTGTAAGATTTTGGAGTGCTACAATTTGCACTTCTCCTACTTCTTGGTTGAGTTCCAACAGTATAAATCCAGTCAAATTTGTTGTTTTACTGTATGCACAGGCCAGCTTAGATATCTCCTTCTTCATTCCCATGGCAAGTCTAGGAACTGATGGGATGAGTGCATCTGCACCTGTAGCAGTGCGTGGATCTTTGTTGGGGTTTTTTGATGATCATCTTCTGGCATGAGTCTTCCAGAGAGTGCTGATGGTGGAAGTTCTCTTTCATATTGTATCTTAGTTCATTTTCGGGGTAGCCCAATTAGGCTTTGATCCTCTGTATAAACACAAACAGACCCTTTGCCTACACTTTTATATGCCCTTTATACCCTTGTGTAGAACTCATTGGAGGTTACCACACAGGAACAGCCCTTTTTTTTTTGTTTTGATTTGTTTTGTTTTGTTTTTGGTATCACTAATCTACACTTACATGACGAATATTATGTTTACTAGGCTCTCCCCTATACCAGGTCTCCCCTATAAACCCCTTTACAGTCACTGTCCATCAGCATAGCAAAATGTTGTAGAATCACTACTTGCCTTCTCTGTGTTGTACAGCCCTCCCTTTTCTCCTAGCCCCCCATGCATGTTAATCTTAATACCCCCCTACTTCTCCCCCTGACTTATCCCTCCCTACCCACCCATCCTCCCCAGTCCCTTTCCCTTTGGTACCTGTTAGTCCATTCTTGAGTTCTGTGATTCTGCTGCTGTTTTGTTCCTTCAGTTTTTCCTTTGTTCTTATATTCCACAGATGAGTGAAATCATTTGGTATTTCTCTTTCTCTGCTTGGCTTGTTTCACTGAGCATAATACTCTCCAGCTCCATCCATGTTGCTGCAAATGATTGGATTTGCCCTTTTCTTATGGCTGAGTAGTATTCCATTGTGTATATGTACCACATCTTCTTTATCCATTCATCTATTGATGGACATTTAGGTTGTTTCCAATTCTTGGCTATTGTAAATAGTGCTGCGATAAACATAGGGGTGCACTGATCTTTCTCATACTTGATTGCTCCATTCTTAGGGAAAATTCCTAGGAGTGCAATTCCTGGGTCAAATGGTAAGTCTGTTTTGAGCATTTAGATATACCTCCATACTGCTTTCCACAATGGTTGAACTAACTTACATTCCCACCAGCAGTGTAGGAGGGTTCCCCTTTCTCCACAGCCTCGCCAACATTTGTTGTTCTCTGTCTTTTGGATGGCAGCCATTCTTGCTGGTGTGAGGTGATACCTCATTGTAGTTTTAATTTGCATTTCTCTGATAATTAGCGATGTGGAGCATCTTTTCATGTGTCTGTTGGCCATCTGTATTTCTTTTTTGGAGAACTGTCTGTTCAGTTCCTCTGCCCATTTTTTAATTGGGTTATTTTTTTTTTTGTTTGTTGAGGCATGTGAGCTCCTTATATATTCTGGACGTCAAGCCTTTATCGGATGTGTCATTTTCAAATATATTCTCCCATACTTTAGGGATCCTTTTTGTTCTATTGATGGTGTCTTTTGCTGTACAGAAGCTTTTCAGCTTAATATAGTCCCACTTGTTCATTTTTGCTGTTGTTTTCCTTGCCCAGGGAGATATGTTCAAGAAGAGGTCACTCATGTTTATGTCTAAGAGGTTTTTGCCTATGTTTTCTTCCAAGAGTTTAATGGTTTCATGACTTACATTCAGGTCTTTGATCCATTTTGAGTTTACTTTTGTATTTGGGGTTAGACAATGGTCCAGTTTCATTCTCCTACATGTAGCTGTCCAGTTTTGCCAGCACCATCTGTTGAAGAGCCTGCCATTTCGTCATTGTATGTCCATGGCTCCTTTATCAAATATTAATTGACCATATGTGTCTGGGTGAATGTCTGGATTCTCTAGACTGTTCCATATGTCTGTGGCTCTGCTCTTGTGCCAGTACCAAATTATCTTGATTACTATGGCTTTATAGTACAGCTTGAAGTTGGGGAGTGAGATGCCCCCTACTTTATTCTTCTTTCTCAGGATTGCTTTTGCTATTCGGGGTCTTTGGTGTTTCCATATGAATTTTTGAATTATTTGTTCCAGTTCATTGAAGAATGTTGCTGGTAGTTTCATAGGGATTGCATCAAATCTGTATATTGCTTTGGGCAGGATGGCCATTTTGACGATATTAATTCTTCCTAGCCATGAGCATGGGATGAGTTTCCATCTGTTAGTGTCCCCTTTCATTTCTCTTAGGAGTGACTTGTAGTTTTCAGAGTATAAGTCTTTAACTTCTTTGGTTAGGTTTATTCCTAGGTATTTTATCTTTTTTGATGCAATTGTGAATGGAGTTGTTTTCCTGATTTCTCTTTCTGTTGGTTCATTGTTAGTATATAGGAAAGCCACAGATTTCTGTTTGTTGATTTTGTATCCTGCATCTTTGTTGTATTCCGATATCAGTTCTAGTAGTTTTGGGGTGGAGTCTTTAGGGTTTTTTATGTACATTATCATGTCATCTGCAAATAGTGACAGTTTAACTTCTTCTTTACCAATCTGGATTCCTTGTATTTTTTTGTTTTGTCAGATTGCCGTGGTTAGGTCCTCCAGTACTATGTTAAATAACAGTGGAGAGAGTGGGCATCCCTGTCTAGTTCCCAATCTCAGAGGAAATGCTTTCAGCTTCTCGCTGTTCAATATAATGTTGGCTGTGGGTTTATCATAGATTGCCTTTATTATGTTGAGGTACTTGCCCTCTATTCCCGTTTTGCTGAGAGTTTTTATCATGAATGGATGTTGAACTTTGTCAAATGCTTTCTCAGCATCTATGGAGATGATCATGTGGTTTTTGTCTTTCTTTTTGTTGATGTGGTGGATGATGTTGATGGACTTTCGAATGTTGTACCATCCTTGCATCCCTGGGATGAATCCCACTTGGTCATGGTGTATGATCCTTTTGATGTATTTTTGAATTCGGTTTGCTAATATTTTGTTGAGTATTTTTGCATCTACGTTCATCAGGGATATTGGTCTGCAGTTTTCTTTTTTGGTGGGGTCTTTGCCTGGTTTTGGTATTAGGGTGATGTTAGCTTCATAGAATGAGTTTGGGAGTATCCCCTCCTCCTCTATTTTTTGGAAAACTTTAAGGAGAATGGGTATTATATCTTCCCTGTATGTCTGATAAAATTCCGAGGTAAATCCGTCTGGTCCGGGGGTTTTGTTCTTTGGTAGTTTTTTGATTACCACTTCAATTTCGTTGCTGGTAATTGGTCTGTTTAGATTTTCTGTTTCTTTCTGGGTCAGTCTTGGAACGTTGTATTTTTCTAGGAAGTTGTCCATTTCTCCTAGGTTTCCCAGCTTGTTAGCATATAGGTTTTCATAGTATTCTCTAATAATTCTTTGTATTTCTGTGGGGTCTGTCGTGATTTTTCCTTTCTCGTTTCTGATACTGTTGATTTGTGTTGACTCTCTTTTCTTCTTAATAAGTCTGGCTAGAGGCTTATCTATTTTGTTTATTTTCTCGAAGAACCAGCTCTTGGTTTCATTGATTTTTGCTATTGTTTTATTCTTCTCAATTTTATTTATTTCTTTTCTGATCTTTATTATGTTCCTACTTCTGCTGACCTTAGGCCTCATCTGTTCTTCTTTTTCCAATTTCGATAATTGTGACATTAGACCATTCATTTGGGATTGCTGTTCCTTTTTAAAATATGCTTGGATTGCTATATACTTTCCTCTTAAGACTGCTTTTGCTGTGTCCCACAGAAGTTTGGGCTTAGTGTTGTTGTTGTCATTTGTTTCCATGTATTGCTGGATCTCCATTTTGATTTGGTCATTGATCCACTGATTATTTAGGAACGTGTTGTTAAGCCTCCATGTGTTTGTGAGCCTCTTTGTTTTCTTTGTACAGTTTATTTCTAGTTTTATCCCTTTGTGGTCTGAAAAGTTGGTTGGTAGAATTTCAGTCTTTTGGAATTTCCTGAGGCTCTTTTTGTGGCCTAGTATGTGGTCTATTCTGGAGAATGTTCCATGTGCACTTGAGAAGAATGTATATCCTGTTGCTTTTGGATGTAGTGTTCTATAGATGTCTATTAGGTCCATCTGCTCTACTGTGATGTTCAGTGCTTCCGTGTCCTTACTTATTTTCTGCCCAGTGGATCTATCCTTTGGGGTGAGTGGTGTGTTGAAGTCTCCTAGAATGAATGTATTGCAGTCTATATCCCCCTTTATTTCTGTTAGTATTAGTTTCACATATGCTGGTGCTCCTGTGTTGGGTGCATATATATTTAGAATGGTTATATCCTCTTGTTTGACTGAGCCCTTTATCATTATGTAATGTCCTTCTTTATCTCTTGTTACTTTCTGTGTTTTGATGTCTATTTTGTCTGATATTAGTACTGCAACCCCTGCTTTCTTCTCACTGTTGTTTGCTTGAAATATGTTTTTCCATCCCTTGACTTTTAGTCTGTACATGTTTTTGGGTTTGAGGTGAGTTTCTTGTAAGCAGCATATAGATGGGTCTTGCTTTTTTATCCATTCTATTACTCTGTGTCTTTTGATTGGTGCATTCAACCCATTAACATTTAGGTTGGCTATTGAAAGATATGTACTTATTGCCATTGCAGGCTTTAAATTCGTGGTTACCAAAGGTTCAAGGTTAGCCTCTTTAGTATCTTACTGCCTAACTTAGCTCGCTTATTGAGCTGTTATATACACTGTCTGGAGATTCTTTTCTTCTCTCCTTTCTTATTCCTCCTCCTCCCTTCTTCATATGTTGGGTGTTTTGTGCTGTGCTCTTTCTAGGAGTGCTCCCATCTAGAGCAGTACCTGTAAGATGCCCTGTAGAGGTGGTTTGTGGTAAGCAAATTCCCTCAGCTTTTGTTGGTCTGGGAATTGTTTAATCCCACCGTCATATTTGAATGATAGTCGTGCTGGATACAGTATCCTTGGTTCAAGGCCCTTCTGTTTCATTGCATTAAATATATCATGCCATTCTCTTCTGGCCTGTAATGTTTCTGTTGAGAAGTCTGATATTAGCCTGATGGGTTTTCCTTTATAGGTGACCTTTTTCTCTCTAGCTTCCTTTAACACTCTTTCCTTGTCCTTGATCTTTGCCATTTTAATTATTATGTGTCTTGGTGTTATCCTTCTTGGATCCTTTCTGTTGGGGGTTCTGTGTATTTCCGTGGTCTGTTTGATTATTTCCTCCCCCAGTGTGGGGAAGTTTTCAGCAATTATTTCTTCAAAGACACTTTCTATCCCTTTTCCTCTCTCTTCTTCTTCTGGTACCCCTATAATACGGATATTGTTCCTTTTGGTTTGGTCACACAGTTCTCTTAATATTGTTTCATTCCTGGAGATCCTTTTGTCTCTCTCTATGTCAGCTTGTATGCATTCCTGTTCTCAGATTTCAATTCAATCAATGGCCTCTTGCATTCTATCCATTCTGCTTATAAACCCTTCCAGAGTTTGTTTCATTTCTGCGATCTCCTTTCTGGCATCTGTGATCTCCCTCCGGACTTCATCCCATTTCCCTTGCGTATTTCTCTGCATCTCTGTCAGCATGTTTATGATTCTTATTTTGAATTCTTTTTCAGGAAGACTGGTTAGGTCTGTCTCCTTCTCTGGTGTTGTCTCTGTGATCTTAGTTTGCCTGTAGCTTTGCCTTTTCATGGTGATAGGAATAGTCTGCAGAACTGGGACGAGTGACGGCTGGAAGGACTTCCTTTCTTGTTGGTTTGTGGCCCTCCTCTCCTGGGAGAACAGCGACCTCTAGTGTCTTGTGCTGCGCAGCTGCGCGCAGACAGGGTTTTTGCTTCCTGCCCGGCTACTATGGAGTTAATCTCCACTGTTGCTGTGGGCGTGGCCTGGCTCGGGCAGGTACTCCAAAATGGTGGATTCGCGTTGGAGCAGGAGCAGCTGCGAGGCAATTTATCTCCGTAGGGGGCCTCCCTGCTCCCTGCAGCCCAGGGGTTAGGGTGCCCAGAGATCCCGAATTCCCTACCTCTGGATTAAGTGTCCCGCCCTGCCCCTTTAAGACTTCCAAAAAGCACCCGCCAAAACAAAACAATGCCCACAAAAAAAAAAAAAAAGAAAAAAAATTTTTTAATTTAAAAAAAGAAAAAAAAATTTTTTTTTTAATTAAAAAAAAAGGTGGTCGCTCGTTTTTCTTTATTCTCCGGTGGCAGCTTCTGGCCTCTGCTCACTGGTCTTGCTGCCGTGTTTCCCTATTATTGCGGTCCCTATCCCTTTAAGACTTCCAAAAAGTGCTCGCCAAAACAAAACAGCAAAACAGCAAAAAAAAAAAATGTTCGCGTGCTTTTCTTATGTCCTCCGACACCCAGCCTCCAATGCCCGCTCACTGTTCTTGCTGCTCTGTTTTCCTAGTATCGAGGGCCCTGCACTCTGGCCCGGATGGCTGGGGCTGGCTGGGGCTGGGTGTTCGGCAGTCCTGGCTCCGTCTCCCTCCCGCTCTGCCTATTCTTCTCCTGCCGGGAGCTGGGGGGATGGGTGCTTGACTCCCGCCGTACCGGGGCTTGTATCTTACCCCCTTCGCAAGGCGCTGGGTTCTCTCAGGTGCGAATGTGGTCTGGATATTGTCCTGTGTCCTCTGGTCTTTATTCTAGGAAGGGTTGTCTTTGTTATATTTTCATAGATATATGTTGTTTTGGGAGGAGATTTCTGCTGCTCTACTCATGCCGCCATCTTCTGCCCCAGAACCAATAAAGGGGATTTATTTCACAGCTGATGCAAGAGTTTGAGAATCCCAAACCAGGGATTGTGAGGCAACCCAGACATTATCAACAGTAGGACAATGCATCGCTAACAAAGTTGAGGGGATGGAGGGAAGGAGTGGTGCTAGGAGAACTCAGATGCAGGGACCATGGATTCATGGTGCAGGCTGCAGAGCTGGGGTCGTGGTGATGCCTGCGGAAGCTGGACCCCCAGAGACTGCACAGCTGCTGCAGCAGGGGAAGAAGGGAAAGGTAACCAGGTTTCTCCTCTCCTTCTGTCCTTCGCTCTGCTGGTAAATCCTCCTGGCCAGGAACATGGAGCTGCCTGTGATGTCCTGGAGGGCCAAGAGCAGGAGATGGACCTGAAAGCTAGCAGAGGAGCATGGCTGTTACTCTCTATGCTTTTTGTTACTCAGTGTCCATTTTCATTCTTTTTTTTTCTTTTTTCAAGTTTGAAAAATGCTTTTAATAGATGTTAGACAAATTGTACAACTTGTTGCATGCATCCACGTGAAATTCTTCAAAATTGCTTTGAACCCGTCCAACTACATCCTTGCTATGGTCCCATGCTGTTCACATCACTCCTTTCTGAGAAGAACGTGCCAGCCCACCACGGTCACAGGTGAGGGTTGAGCAGGCTCAGCAGGGCCCTGCCCCTGCCTGGCTCCTGGGCAGTCCATGCTGTGACCGGGTCTGTGGGGGGGCTTCGCTGTTCCTGGGAGTGATTTCACCAGAGGCAGGAAGGAGCTGCTGGAGTAGTAACCAAGGGCAGTTTTAACCCATTAACTGCTACTAACCAGTAGTAACCAGGGGCTGTAACCTCCCTCTGGTCTATAAATGGACGTTTCTTTCATGTTTCCTGGTAAACTTTGTGATCTGGGTATTTAGATTTCCATTTCGAAAACACCACGTTGATCTCACTGCAAATGCGTTTTGCACCAGTGATGCACGTCAAGGAACCTGGAGGTGCTGTGCAGGGCTGTTATGATGGGGTGAGGTTACTTAAGTGGCATGAAGGCCCAAGACAACAGAGTCATCCCTGCCAGGAGTCACTGGGCCAGCTGCCACTACCATCGTGTACAACGCAGGTAAGAAATTTGGTTTCAGGAGGCTTTGACTTTGAGTTGAGTCTTTCTAGGTCTGGAACCTTGTAAAAGTACTCGAAGGAACCATGAGAGGCTTCCGAGTAAAAAGGCCTTCTTAAATATGACTCAAAAACCAGAATCTGTAGGAAAAAATGCATGGCAAAACACCATCGTCAGTGTCGAAAGAAAGAAGGGGAAAAAATGAGTGACTCCTGTAGCAAAGAGAATTTCCTTTACATATAAAGGGTTCCTCCAGGTCAGTAAGAATAAACAAAAACCCGAAAGAAAATTGGCACAGTATTTGTGACAGAAACTGCCACTGCCTTCCAGTGTCCATTTTCCTCTTATTAACTGAGGCGCAGGCAGTGTCCTCAGATACAAAGGCGCATTTCCTAGCCTCTCTCAGATGAAGCCACGTTACCAAGTTGCTGCTGAGACAGAAGCTAAGGCATTACAGGGGACTTGTGGTAAGGCTGCCTGGAAGGGAGGAGGCGTACACCCTTCTGTCATTCTGCCTTTCCTTCCAGGCTGCAAGTCTGTTACGATGGAAGGTTCTGCAACTGTCCTGAGTCTTAAGGTGACCTTGAAGATGGGGTACCATTTTCACATGGTGGAAGAGAAAGAAAGAGGAGCTTGGAAACCTGGCACACTTGCAGCCTTCATGCCGGCCTGCATGACTCATCTCCAGATAAGATTCATGTGACAACGAATCCCTTGAGTTTCAGGCAGTGAAATGTAACCTTACCCACAGTCAATCTGACGGATAACAATATAAACTGACAGTGGATAAAAAAAAATTCAAATATATTAAAAGATGTTCTACACCATTCATAGTGTAAATACACATTAACAACAGTGAAATCATTCTTTTTAATTTTTTTTTTAACATGGAGAACAAATTCATACATAGTGAATAAGTTACATGGTGAACAGTGCAAGGGCAGTCATCACAGAAGCTTTCGGTTTTGTTCATGCATTATGAACTAAAAACAGTCAGTTCAAATATGAATATTCATTTGATTTTTAAACTTGATTTATATGTGGATACCACATTTCTCTCTTTATTATTATTATTTTTAATAAAATGCTGAAGTGGTAGGTAGATACGAGATAAAGGTAGAAAACAGAGTTTAGTGTTGTAACAGAGCAAATGTAGATGATCAGGTGTGTGCCTGTAGACTATGTGTTAATCCGAGCTAGACAAGGGCAATAAAACATCCACGTATGCAGAAGATTTCTCTCAGAACAGGGGGGGTGAGGTTCTAAGCCTCACCTCTGCTGATCCCCATTTTCTCACCTGATGACCCCTGCGACTGTGCCTTTCTTAGGTTGTTCCTCCCTTGAGGAATCTTACCTGTCTCTGGCTAACCAGTCATCTTCCGGGGCCATACAGGGAAATGTTAAGTTGGTAAGTGAGAGAGAAGCCTTATTGTTTGAAATGGTTAGCTTTTTATTTCTTTGCATATTTATGCCCTGTGGCTTCTATGCCCAGCATTTGTCTTGAGGTATCTTTACCACTTGGAAGAATTATGATACTCGGTAAATTTGATATGAGGCACGAGTTCTATTTAAGGGTTGTAATTAGGAAGGAAGAAGAAAAGCTATAGAAGTAGCAGGCGGAAGAAAACATGGGAAGATTGATTATTTCTTTGACGTATCTTCTTGTAGAGTAACTTCAGCATGTATAGGTTTTAAACTACTAATTAAATTGCTCACACACATTAACATAATAGGAGTATAGTTACATAACCAAAGCATACCTGTAATTACCAGCCATCTCCAGTGAAACCAAGAAAACCAGTTAGGCACCTTAGGCATTTGTGAAAACTTATCTATGATATGGTGGATATTGTTCAACTGAGCTTGGACAGTCTGAGAGAAATCAGACAAATTAAAACAACCCATTCCTGGGGACTGTTCACATCCCATATGTTCTTTTAACAGTAAATAGTCTGTATTTGTAAGATTTTGGAGTGCTACAATTTGCACTTCTCCTACTTCTTGGTTGAGTTCCAACAGTATAGATCCAGTCAAATTTGTTGTTTTACTGTATGCACAGGCCAGCTTAGATATCTCCTTCTTCATTCCCATGGCAAGTCTAGGAACTGATGGGATGAGTGCATCTGCACCTGTAGCAGTGCGTGGATCTTTGTTGGGGTTTTTTGATGATCATCTTCTGGCATGAGTCTTCCAGAGAGTGCTGATGTTGGAAGTTCTTTTTCATATCGTATCTTAGTTCATTTTCAGGGTAGCCAAATTAGGCTTTGATCTTCTGTATAAACACAAACAGACCCTTTGCCTACACTTTATATGCCCTTTATACCCTTGTGTAGAACTCATTGGAGGTCACTACACAGGAAATGCCTTTTTTTTGGTATCATTAATCTACACTTACATGACAAATATTATGTTTACTAGGCTCTCCCCTATACCAGGTCCCCCCTATAAACCCCTTTACAGTCACTGTCCATCAGCATAGCAAAATGTTGTAGAATCACTACTTGCCTTTTCTATGTTGTACAGCCCTCCCCTTTCTCCCACCCCCCCATGCATGCTAATCTTAATATCCCCCTACTTCTCCCCCCCTTATCCCTTCCTACCCACCCATCCTCCCCAGTCCCTTTCCCTTTGGTACCTGTTAGTCCATTCTTGAGTTCTGTGATTCTGCTGCTGTTTTGTTCCTTCAGTTTTTCCTTTGTTCTTATATTCCACAGATGAGTGAAATCATTTGGTATTTCTCTTTCTCTGCTTGGCTTGTTTCACTGAGCATAATACTCTCTAGCTCCATCCATGTTGCTGCAAATGATTGGATTTGCCCTTTTCTTATGGCTGAGTAGTATTCCATTGTGTATATGTACCACATCTTCTTTATCCATTCATCTATCGATGGACATTTAGGTTGCTTCCAATTCTTGGCTATTGTAAATAGTGCTGCGATAAACATAGGGGTGCATTGGTCTTTCTCAAACTTGATTGCTGCATTCTTAGGGAAAATTCCTAGGAGTGCAATTCCTGGGTCAAATGGTAAGTCTGTTTTGAGCATTTTGATGTACCTCCATACTGCTTTCCACAATGGTTGAACTAATTTACATTCCCACTGGCAGTGTAGGAGGGTTCGCCTTTCTCCACAAAATCACCAACATTTGTTGTTGTTTGTCTTTTGGAGAGTAGCCATCCTTACTGGTGTGAGGTGATACCTCATTGTGGTTTTAATTTGCACTTCTCTGATAATTAGCGATGTGGAGCATCTTTTCATGTGTCTGTTGGCCATCTGTATTTCTTTTTTGGAGAACTGTCTGTTCAGTTCCTCTGCCCATTTTTTAATTGGTTTATTTGTTTTTTGTTTGTTGAGGCATGTGAGCTCTTTTGTATATTCTGGACGTCAAGCCTTTATCGGATGTGTCATTTTCAAATATATTCTCCCATACTGTACGGATCCTTTTTGTTCTATTGATGGCGTCTTTTGCTGTACAGAAGCTTTTCAGCTTAATATAGTTCCACTTGTTCATTTTTGCTGTTGTTTTCCTTGCCCAGGGAGATATATTCAAGAAGAGGTCACTCATGTTTATGTCTAAGAGGTTTTTGCCTATGTTTTCTTCCAAGAGTTTAATGGTTTCATGACTTACATTCAGGTCTTTGATCCATTTTGAGTTTACTTTTGTATTTGGGGTTAGACAATGGTCCAGTTTCATTCTCCTACATGTAGCTGTCCAGTTTTGCCAGCACCATCTGTTGATGAGACTGTGATTTCCCCATTGTATGTCCATGGCTCCTTTATCAAATATTAATTGACCATATATGTCTGGGTTAATGTCTGGATTGTCTAGTCTGTTCCATTGGTCTGTGGCTCTGTTCTTGTGCCAGTACCAAATTGTCTTGATTACTATGGCTTTATAATAGAGCTTGAAGTTGGGGAGTGAGATCCCCCCTACTTTATTCTTCTTTCTCAGGATTGCTTTTGCTATTCGGGGTCTTTGGTGTTTCCATATGAATTTTTGAATTATTTGTTCCACTTCATTGAAGAATGTTGCTGGTAGTTTCATAGGGATTGCATCAAATCTGTATATTGCTTTGGGCAGGATGGCCATTTTGAAGATATTAATTCTTCCTAGCCACGAGCATGGGATGAGTTTCCATCTGTTAGTGTCCCCTTTAATTTCTCTAAAGAGTGACTTCTAGTTTTCAGAGTACAAGTCTTTCACTTCTTTGGTTTGGTTTATTCCTATGTATTTTATTTATTTTTTGATGCAATTGTGAATGGAGTTGTTTTCCTGATTTCTCTTTCTGTTGGTTCATTGTTAGTGTATAGGAAAGCTACAGATTTATGTGTGTTGATTTTGTATCCTCAACTTTGCTGGATTCCAATATCAGTTCTAGTGGTTTTGGGGTGGAGTCTTTAGGTTTTTTAATGTACAGTATCATGTCATCTGCAAATAGTGACAGTTTAACTTCTTCTTTACCAATCTGGATTCCTTGTATTTTTTTGTTTTGTCAGATTGCCGTGGCTAGGACCTCCAGTACTATGTTAAATAACAGTGGGGAGAGTGGGCATCCTGCCTAGTTCCCGATCTCAGAAGAAATGCTTTCAGCTTCTCGCTGTTCAATATAATGTTGGCTGTGGGTTTATCATAGATGGCCTTTATTATGTTGAGGTACTTGCCCTCTATTTACATTTTGCTGATAGTTTTTTTTATCATGAATGGATGTTGAACTTTGTCAAATGCTTTTTCAGCATCTATGGAGATGATCATGTGGTTTTTGTCTTTCTTTTTGTTGATGTGGTGGATGATGTTGATGGACTTTCGAATGTTGTACCATCCTTGCATCCCTGGGATGAATCCCACTTGGTCATGGTGTATGATCCTTTTGATGTATTTTTGAATTCGGTTTGCTAATATTTTGTTGAGTATTTTTGCATCTACGTTCATCAGGGATATTGGTCTGCAGTTTTCTTTTTTGGTGGGGTCTTTGACTGGTTTTGGTATTAGGGTGATGTTAGCTTCATAGAATAAGTTTGGGAGTATCCCCTCCTCCTCTATTTTTTGGAAAACTTTAAGGAGAATGGGTATTATATCTTCCCTGTATGTCTGATAAAATTCCGAGGTAAATCCATCTGGCCCGGGGGTTTTATTTTTTGTTAGTTTTTTGATTACCGCTTCAATTTCATTGCTCGTAATTGGTCTGTTTAGATTTTCTGTTTCTTTCTGGGTCAGTCTTGGAAGGTTGTATTTTTCTAGGAAGTTGTCCATTTCTCCTAGGTTTCCCAGCTTGTTAGCATATAGGTTTTCATAGTATTCTCTAATAATTCTTTGTATTTCTGTGGGGTCCGTCGTGATTTTTCCTTTCTTGTTTCTGATACTGTTGATTTGTGTTGTCTCTCTTTTCCTCTTAATAAGTCTGGCTAGAGGCTTATCTATTTTGTTTATTTTCTCAAAGAACCAGTTCTGGTTTCATTGATTTTTGCTATTGTTTTATTTTTCTCAATTTTATTTATTTCTTCTCTGATCTTTATTATGTCCCTCCTTCTGCTGACCTTAGGCCTCATTTGTTCTTTTCCCAATTTCGATAATTGTGACATTAGACCATTCATTTGGGATTGTTCTTCCTTTTCAAATATGCTTGGATTGCTATATTCTTTCCTCTTAAGACTGCTTTTGCTGTGTCCCACAGAAGTTTGGGCTTAGTGTTGTTGTTGTCATTTGTTTCCATGTATTGCTGGATCTCCATTTTGATTTGGTCATTGATCCACTGATTATTTAGGTGCGTGTTGTTAAGCCCCCATGTGTTTGTGAGCCTCTTTGCTTTCTTTGTACAGTTTATTGCTAGTTTTATCCCTTTGTGGTCTGAAAAGTTGGTTGGTAGAATTTCAGTCTTTTGGAATTTCCTGAGGCTCTTTTTGTGGCCTAGTATGTGGTCTATTCTGGAGAATGTTCCATGTGCCCTTGAGAAGAATGTGTATCCTGTTGCTTTTGGATATAGAGTTCTGTAGATGTCTATTAGGTCCATCTGCTCTACTGTGTTGTTCAGTGCTTCCATGTCCTTACTTATTTTCTGCCCGGTGGATCTATCTTTTGGGGTGAGTGGTGTGTTGAAGTCTCCTAGAATGAATGCATTGCAGTCTATATCCCCCTTTAGTTCTGTTAGTATTTGTTTCACATATGCTGGTGCTCCTGTGTTGGGTGCATATATATTTAGAATGGTTATATCATCTTGGTGGACTGAGCCCTTTATCATTATGTCGTGTCCTTCTTTATCTCTTGTTACTTTCTCTGTTTTGATGTCTATTTTGTCTGATATTAGTACTGCAACCCCTGCTTTCTTCTACTGTTGTTTGCCTGAAATATGTTTCTCCATCCCTTGACTTTTAGTCTGTGCATGTCTTTGGGTTTGAGGTGAGTTTCTTGTAAGCAGCATATAGATGGGTCTTGCTTTTTTATCCATTCTATTACTCTGTGTCTTTTGATTGGTGCATTCAGTCCATTAACATTTAGGTTGACTATTGAAAGATATGTACTTATTGCCATTGCAGGCTTTAAATTTGTGGTTACCAAAGGTTCAAGGTTAGCCTCTTTAGTATCTTACTGCCTAACTTAGCTCGCTTATTGAGCTGTTATATACACTGTCTGGAGATTCTTTTCTTCTCTCCCTTCTTGTTCCTCCTCCTCCATTCTTCATATGTTTGGTGTTTTTTTCTGTGCTCGTTCTAGGAGTGCTCCCATCTAGAGCAGTCCCTGTAAGATGTCCTGTAGAGGTGGTTTGTGGGAAGAAAATTCCCTCTGCTTTTGTTGGTCTGGGAATTGTTTAATCCCACCATCGTATTTAAATGATAATCGTGCTGGATACAGTATTCTTGGTCCTTCTGTTTCATTGCATTAAATATATCATGCCAGTCTCTTCTGGCCTGTAATGTTTCTGTTGAGAAGTCTGATATTAGCCTGATGGGTTTTCCTTTATAGGTGACCTTTTTCTCTCTAGCTGCCTTTAAAACTCTTTCCTTGTACTTGATCTTTGCCATTTTAATTATTATGTGTCTTGGTGTTATCCTTCTTGGATCCTTTCTGTTGGGGGTTCTGTCTATTTCCGTGGTCTGTTCGATTATTACCTTCCCCAGTTTGGGGATGTTTTCAGCAATTATTTCTTCCAAGACACTTTCTATCCCTTCTTCTCTCTCTTCTTCTTCTGGTACCCCTATAATACGGATATTGTTCCTTTTGGATTGGTCACACAGTTCTCTTAATATTGTTTCATTTCTGTAGATCCTTTTGTCTCTCTCTATGTCAGCTTCTATGCGTTCCTGTTCTCTGATTTCAATTCCATCAATGGCCTCTTGCATCCTATCCGTTCTGCTCATAAACCCTTCCAGAGTTTGTTTCATTTCTGTAATCTCCTTTCTGGCATCTCTTATCTCCCTCCAGACTTCATCCCAAGTCTCTTGCATATTTCTCTGCTTCTATGTCAGCATGTTTATGATTTTTATTTTGAATTCTTTTTTAGAAAGACTGGTTAGTTCTGTCTCCTTCTCTGGTGTTGTTTCTGTGATCTTTGTCTGCCTGTAGTTTTGCCTTTCCATGGTGATATGAATAGTTTGCAGAGCTGGGATGAGTGACGGCTGGAAGAACTTCCCTTCTTGTTGGTTTGTGGCCCTCCTCTCCTGGGAGAACAGCAACCTCTAGTGGCTTGTGCTGGGTAGGCGCAGACAGGGCTTCTGCTTCCTACCTGGCTGCTATGGAGTTTATCTCCGCTGTTGGTGTGGGTGTGGCCTGGCTCAGGCCGCTGCTCCAATATGGTGGAGTTGGGTTGGAGGGGGAGTGACCGTGTTGCTATTTATCTCCGTAAGGGGCCTCCCTGCAGCCCAGGGGATTAGGGTGCCCAGTGATCCCTGGGTTCCCTTCCTCTGGATTAAGTGTCCCGCCGTGCCCCTTTAAGACTTCCAAAATGCACCCGCCAAAACAAAACAACAACCACAAAAAAAAAAAAAATTTTTTTGAATTTAAAAAAATAAAAAAGTAAAAAATGGCTCTTTTTTCTTTATTCTCCAGCGCCAGCCTCAGGCATCTGCTCCCCGATCTTGCTGCCCTGTTTCCCTAGTATTGGGCTCCCTATTCTGTTTAACACTTCCAGAAAGTGCTCGCCAAAACAAAACAGCAAAAAAAGAAAAAAAAGAAAAAAAAGAAAATTGTTCACTCACTTTTCGTTTGTTCTCCGGCGCCAGCCTCTGATACCCACTCGCTGGTCTTGCTGCCCTGTTTCCCTAGTATTGGGTTCCCTGTCCCTTTAAGACTTCCAAGAAGCACTTGCCAAAACAAAACAGCAAAAAAAAAAAAAAAAAATTATGGCCGCTCGCTTTTCTTATGTCCTCCGGCGCCAGGCCTCCGGTACACTCTCACTGTTCTTGCTGTCCTGTTTCCCTAGTACCCAGGGTCCCGCGCACACACTGTGACTGCGCTCTGGTCCGGATGACTGGGGCTGGGTGTTCAGTAGTCCTGGGCTCCGTCTCCCTCCCGCTCTGCCTACTCTTCTCACGCCGGGAGCTGGGGGGAGGGGCGCTCAGGTCCCGCCGGGCCGGGGCTTGTATCTTACCCCCTTTACTAGGCACTGGGTTCTCGCAGGTGTGGATGTGGTCTGGATGTTGTCCTGTGTCCTCTGGTCTTTATTCTAGGAAGAGTTGTCTTTGTTATATTTTCATAGATATATGTGGTTTTGGGAGGATGTTTCCACTGCTCTGCTCACGCCGCCATCTTTGCTCCACCCCCCATTTTCATTCTTCTACCCATGTTTAATATGCATGCAACAGTGTGGTATCCCCCTTCAGCAGGGGACAGCTGGCACTTTCAAAGAAATACATGTTCTTCCTTTCCTCTAATATGGAGGCACAAACTCAGTTACCCAATCTGGGTCTCTGGGTGGCATGCAGCCCTTCATCAGCTCTGAATGCTCCTATTGGTGGTCAGAGTTTCTGATAATTAGGACTCACCAATACTCCTCAAACAAATCAGTAAAGGAAGGAAAAGGTAAAAAAAGATATTTTGTTAATATATACAGGCATATGTATAAGAAAATATGCACAGCTGCTATAGCCCTCATTGCTTTAACCAGTCATGAGCCATAGTGGACGCATCATTTTCTTGTATTCACTCCCTGTTCTCCTGCAGTCAGGCCCACCTTAACTGGGCTCTTTTCTTGGTGCACTGATCTGCATTTTTCTTCTGGAAGTGTAGGAGTCTTTAGTGGTCCCGTCTGCATTGGGTTGCTGTAAGTCTCCATTGACCGTTAGTGCTGGGGTCTGTCACAGTCTTCTCCACCCCTGCTGTGTAGCAGGCATGCAATTTCCCTTTGGCAGGTTGGGTTCACCATCACAGCTGGGAAAGAAACTCCTCCACTGCCTGTTGAATCAATGGCACAAGGAGCCCAATGACCAAATGACTGCGTTAACTTGTAGTTTAATGGGACAACTGTGAAAATGTCTTCCCTTGGGAACTAAGATCTATAAACCATCAGAACCCAAGGTCTCAGTGATGGAATAGCATGCGTAGCAGTGGAACTACTCTTTTAATGTCAGGCCTATGTGTACAGGCAATGGGCAAAATAACATCTTACATTATCTCTAGTTGAAAATGCACTACATCTTCCGTAAACCATTCCTCTCTTCTGCTAAGCTAGCTGCTGCTTAGGCACAGGCTATTAAATTGAGTGAATAACATGAGTGCAAGCCCTTCCCTTTTTACTCTGAAGTGGCAATGTAGGGCCAAGAAATTTTGGTGGTTCCAGATTTTTTAGTTTTATCTGAGACACCTAAATATACCCCACCCAAATATCACAGTCCTCTTTCTCAATTACGCCCTAAACTTAACATAAGGAACTTGAGTGTGCTTCTGTATGTGGTTTGTGTGTTTGTGTGTGTGGTTTTTAATTTTTATTGATGTGTAGTTGATATACAATATTGGTTTCAGGTGTACAACATAGTGATCCAATGATTTTATACATTACAAAATGTTCACCATGGTAAGTATAGTCACCATACAAAAAGATCACAATATTATGAACTACATTCCCTATGCTGTACTTTTCATCCCTGTGACCTATTTATTTTATAATTGCAATTTCATGTCTTTTTATCTCCTTCACCTATTTCCCCTCTCTCTCTCCTGGCCTCCCCTATGGCAACCACTGCTTTGTTCTCTGTATTTTGGGTTTGTTTTTATGTTTATTTTTTTAAGTATGATAGTGAACATATGATAAGCAAAATCATACAGAATTTGTCTTTGACTGACTTCACTTAGTATAATATCCTCTAGGTCCATCTGTGCTGTTGCGAATGGAAAGATTTAATGCTGTTTCATGGCTGAATAATATTCTATTGTAAATGTATGCCATATTTTCTTTATCCATTCACCTATCAATGGACACTTAGGTTGCTTCCATATCTTGGCTTTATAATAATGCTGCAGTAAACATAGGGGTACATAAATCATTTTGAATTAATGATTTTGTTTTCTTCAGGTAAATACCCAGAAGTAGAAGTACTGGGTTATATCATGTTTCTGTTTTTTAATGTTTTGAGGAACCTCCGTGCTGTTTTCCATAGTGGTTGCACCAATTTACTTTCCCACTAACAGTGTAGGAGGGGTTCCCTTTTCTCCACATCCTCATCAGCACTTGTTATTTCTTGTGTTTCTGATGCTAGTCATTCTCACTGCTGTGAGGTGACATCTCATTGTGGTTCCGATTTGCATTTCCCTGATGATTCATGGTGTGCAGCATCTTTTCATATGCCTGTCAGCCATCTGTATGTCTTTGGAAAACTGTTCAGATCCTCTGCCCATTTTTTAATTGATTTATTTGTGTTTTTTTTTTTTTAGTGTTGAGTTCTGTGAGTTCTTTATTTATCTTGAATATTAACATTAACCCCTTATTGGATATATCATTTGCAAATATCTTCTCGCATTCAGTAGGTTGCTTTTTCCTTTTGTTGATGGTGTCCTTTACTGTGCATAAGCTTTTTAGTTTGATAGAGTCCCACTTGCTTATTTTTGCTTTTGTTTCCCTTGCTTGGGGAGATGTAGCCAGAAAAAAATTACTACTGCTGATGATTAAGAGTTTGCTGCCGGTGTTTTCTATTAGGAGTTTAATGGTTCCATGTCTTATATTTAGCTCTTCAATTCATTTTGAGTTTATTTTGTGTATGGTCTGAGAGTGGTTCAGCTTCATACTTTTGCACATGGCTGTCCTGTTTTCCCAGCACCATTTATTAAAGAGACTGTTTCCCCATTGTATATTCATGCCTCCTTTGTCATAGATTAACTGACCATTTAAGCGTGAGTGTGCTCGTATTGACGACTGTAGAGGGGGCTAGCTGACAGGAGCTGGAGCTGTGGAGGAGATGCAGCTGCTTCTGGGGACAACAGTGGGGCAGAAGGAGGGGGAAGAAGTACCGTGGCCTCTCCCCTTCCTCTACTATGTCAGCTTGAACTTTCCTGGGGCAAGAATTCATGTGTTAGGAATTACCCAGAAGTGTTCCTGAGAGAAATCACGGAGTAGTGGAAGAGGCAGGATAAGACGGGGGCAAGCCAGGCGAAGTTCTTTGGAGGGTGGCTGAACTGTATCCTGCAGGGACATCTGGAGTGTAAACTCTGCCTCACTTCTCTGACCCTGAAGCAAGGGAACTAGGTTTTTCGTTTCCCCCATCTCAGTCTTCTCATTGGTTAAGGGGGACCTCCTCCCTCCCCGGCATATCCAGCTCTCTGCTAAGCAAAGTGGGGTGGAAACAGTTTCTCAGAAGACGACTGCAGGTGTTCCCTTGAAATGAAATCACGGAAGCTGGTGGGAGTTGGGAGAGGTGCACACAGAAACCATCAAGAGGGTGACCTGAGAAGTACTGGCATCACTGGCTGCACCCACACTGCAGTGCGCTGCTGGAGCCATTCAGTGTCTGAAACTATGAGATGCCACAGGGCAAGGATATAAAGTTCCCTGTGAGGCAGACCAAATCAGAGAGTGATGGGGAATGACCTGTGAACAAACAGGCAATTGGCCCCTAAAATTCATCATAAAAATTTTTCCCTGATGTGAGATATTTTTCCATAGCCATTTTAATGATTACACATTATACCAATATATAGCTGTACCTGTTAATTTAAGCAGTCTCCTTTCTGTTAGAAATTAGCTCTTCCTTATTATAAATACTACTATGAAACAACACTGCAACCAGAGTTTATCTCTTCAATTTTTTCCTTAGGATAAATAGTGTTGGTGCTTTAATAGGGCTTCTGCAAAGATGAAGATAGGTACGGCATTGCTCAGTACTCTAATTAATTGGATGCGACATGTGAAATTCCTGGAATGAATGTATATTAGTAGGCGACATTTTACACATGGTCTGGATTCCAAAGTCAAGTGTTTATATTTCAGTGTTGAAAATCAGTACATATTTTTGTACTGAAAGGGATGTTGTAGTTGGTATTTAGGTTCCCAATGTATCATATTGGGAACCTAAATATCAATTATAACATCACTTCAGTATATAGAAAATATATGTAAATACAGAAATAGCTGAACTGCTGAGTCATAGTAGGGATAGTACAGTCCTCTCCTTTTTCTCTCATTTTCATCCATGTCTTTGTGAAAGGCCATTACCAATCTATGGAAGCAAACGATCCTTACTGGTCATTTAGGCTTGAGTAGAAATTTAGGTTTATTATGAATCAGAAAGAATTAGCAATTAAATCTCTGTAATTGTGAGATACTTTATGCCCTGGGAAAGGATTTTCAGGTACCACATATAGAAGGTTGTTTTCTTTTTTTAAAGAAAAGGTAACTTTTAATCCTGAATTCATACCTCATTAGCTCTGCATACTTTATTTTTGCTGTCAGCTAAGGTCAGGGCTTTGTTTTTACCAGGAGCAGAAGACAATGGCTTCCATTTTGAGAGCACTTGCTAGAAAAATGGACCTTTAGAAGGTACTATGCAGATGTGACATGGAAGATTTTATAAATACAAGTGCACTTTTATTACTTTGTTTGTGAATACATAATCCTTTGTCTTGTTTTCAGATGCTATCTAGTTGTGTTGAAATATAAGTACCTTATAATTAGCCTACATGTATATAATCAGATCATCACTACTGACTTAGCATTAAGCTTGGCTTCAGATATTAAAGTTTTAATTCATTTCTCACAAAATAGTTTATTGATGCATTAAAAAAATTTGGTATGTTTTAGGATGGATTTAGACTTACAGGAAGATTGTGAAGATAGTACACACTTCCTATATACATTACTCCCAATATCGCCTCTTATTGACATCTTACAGTATGGTGCATTTGTCATAACTAATAAACTAGTATTGGCACGTTATTATTAACTAAAGGCCATACTTTATTTGGGCTTCCTTAGTATTTATCTAATGTTATTTTTCTCTTCCAGGATATCAAGTCATTGAGTCTCATTAGGCTTTTTTTGGATGACAGTTCCTCAGATTTTCCTTATTTTTTTGTTTTTGTTATTTAGTGTGTCTTTCAGCAGTGCAGCTTAATTTCCCCGTTCACATGCATATCCGAGCACCTCTATGATCACTTGGGAACACTATATGAAAATAACTGTTATCTGCTAGACAACCTAACTCATTTTACTTTCATTTTTAGCATACAGGATAAGAACATGGGAAATTTCTTTTTTTATATTTATCTCTCTCTTTTTTTGTGGGGAGAACACTTAAGTTCTATTCTCCTAGCAATTTTCATTTGTACACTGCAGTGTTGTCAACTGTAGTCACTATGTTATACCTTAGAGCCTCAGACCCTGTTCATCTTACAACTGAATATTCATAATCTTTTACATGCCTCTAGACTTCCCTTGTTTCTGGTGACTTGGACAGTTTTGAGGAGTTCTGGTCAAGTATTTTACAGCTGTCCCTCAACTGGGATTTGTCTGATGTTTTCTTCGTGATTAGACTGTGTTTGTGGGTTTTGGGGAGGAGACCACAGAGGTACACATGCCATTCTTATCATGTCATATCAAGACAGCATGCTTTGTCCCTGGTGATGCAAACCTTGAACACTTGGCTGAGGGGCACCACTCCGATTCTTCCATACTGGCCTCTTTGGGAGGGAGTCACTGGGCACAGCCCACACTTTAGAAGTAGGGAGTTACAGACTACTCCCTTGAGGTCAGAGTGTCTACATAAATGATTTGGGCTTTAACTGGTTTTCATATCTATTTTTAAAAATAATTGTATGTTTGGCTCTGTAAATATGGGTTCAAAATGAGGAAAATACAATTTCCCACAACCACTTTTTTAAGTTAAATTGAAATGTTTTGTCATGGCATCAAATCTTAGGTCACTTTCAAAGATACATCTTAATATCAGGAAGACATTGATCTGTAGAGAGTTTTTAACAATAGATTTATATATACTGTGGAAGCTGATTAAGTATTTTCCATGTTAGCCTGGTAGATATTTAATAATTCGATGGATTATTTAGTATCACATACAAATTTCCAATTAGATTGAGAGAAGAGAAAGTCTTCATGCAGAAAAGACACTTTTCCTTTTCTCTGGCAGAGTTGTGTGTTGTCTATCTTCATTACTTCTGCTGTGAAGAGATTAACTTTTCACTGTTGATATATTCTGAGTTTTATATGGAACAGAACTCTTAGGTAGAAAAGCGATTTTACTCTTCGATTTGCAGAGCTTCCGATATCCATCATAATTCCTGTCATATCCTGTGGGTATTACTTTGACCACAGCAGCCAGAAATCCTGATGTAATCAGTTCAGTCTTCAGGGAGTTCTTTGAATCAAAACCATTTGGAGACTTCTAAATGAGCCCGTCTAGCAGCTCTTGCTGGGCTGTGCTCACAGGTGGGTTTCCATCAGTAATTAGATCTTTCATTCTTGGCATTTGAGCAAGCAATATTTTTTCTACAGGATACTGCAAGGCTTGGAGCATATTTGTGAAATAAAAGGAAGAGGAAAGTGCAGACCCTGTGGCAATAAAGACTATTGAATACTTAGCTTTTTTATTTGCTGGAGATGTCACTTAACTTTGTGTCTGTAGATTTAAGCAGAAGACTATCAATTCATTGTTGGCTAAAGTAAAACTATAAATTCTTTTTTGTCTGCCTTATATATATGTATACTTACATACTTACCTGCCCTATAACTAATAGAGAGGTTTAGTATAATGGGTTTATCTTGTTTTTGGATATGCTGCCTCTGTCTATCATCTATCTATAAAATATATATATAATGGTGATATATACAATTGAAAGAAGTGGGTGGATTACTACAAATAGAGGATGGAATGAGAGTAAAGTAGGGGCATAGTTGCAACTCTTCTTAAGAGTTAGGGGTTCTAATGCTGGTGTTGATCAGGTGTTATATGCTTTGTATACAGGCCCAACCTTAACACAGGCCAGTTATAAATATCTTTGTTTTATATATGTTGGTCTCAGGGGAGATGCATGCTCTTGGTTTCTAGGAGATATGGAAAAAATATCAAATGGGTCAGTGCAAACTTGCTTTATCAACTATAAAAATAATTTTATGAGAATAGTTCTGATTGAGTAGTTTGGGAAAGGGTGCAGAGTGTCTTTATTTTAAGCAGACATTTCTGTTGTAAGTGCTCCAAGAATCACATTTTTATTAAGACTATTTTATAAGATATTTATGATATTTATGAAATCCAGAGCAAGGAATTTATATGCTTTTGAGTCACCCCAAAATTGCCTTTTGAGGAGGATCTCTAATTCACAACAACTGAAAATATTGTCTTTTGTAGACTCCCAATTTTCACAAGAGTTTCTCAGCCTCCACCCCCTCCTCCTAGATATGTCAGTTGTTAAAGCACATGATATCAAGAACTGTGAAGAGGTTGAGATTTTATCCTATTTGCAAGCTAACAAATTAGCCTGCCATAGTTTCACAGATGCTGGCAAGAGATATGAGGCTCTAGGATTGGAAACAAAGAACTTCATTACTCATAGCACAGCAAGCATCGTGAGCTTCGTGTTTGTATTGGTTCCCTTTGCTCACTAAGTCCCACAGAGGCAATGAAGAGCAGCCCAGGTAAATGCTGTGCACACAGTTGATTTTTTGTCAAAGAAGCCCTTATCTATAAATCCTCAATTGTGTAAGAGGGCGATGGCAAACTTGCCAAAGCTTTGCTCCCAAAGGAGACATGTTTATTACCCTTGTCAAAAAACAAATATGCCCTTTGCCTTAGAGGGAGATACTACCTCTCTCTGCCAAGGTGGTTTGCTACATACCTATCATTGCAAAGATAGTCCAGAGCAAAACTGTCAATGCCTTTTTCTTGGAAGACAGGCAGGAACGCAAGAAACCAGGGGAGTATGTCTGGGCCACATAGGGGTCCACACATCACGTAAAATTATCTGTCAGTCATCTTTCTAGACAAATAGAATAGCTAGACTCTAATATTCACTTTTCATTTATCCATTTAATCATTTCATTGTTTATTCATTCATTCAAGTATTTGAATTCTTATTATGACTCAGGCACTGTGCCTGTAACTATGCTAGGTGAGAAGTAACAGTGAGCTATAAAGATGCAGTTCTGGCTCCTTGACATGTGAAGCTTACAGCCCATGGAGTAGACAGATTTTAACAATATAATTGCCCAAATAAACAACCAACTACAATATGACAAATGCAAATAAGGTGCTATGAAAATGAATAATTGGAGACTGCAAAGTTCTGATGGAGGAAAGAGCCGCACTACTGCAACTGCCCAAGACCTCTGTGTCTGGAGGGATGAGGGCAAGGAGGAGAGTGGCCATGAAAAAGGCTGAGGACGGTCAGGAATCAGACAGCTCAGGACCTGGTCTGCTGTGTCAAGGACGTGACATGTTTTTCTGAGGGCATCATGGAAATGCTGAAAGGTTTTAAGCAGGGGAGTGATATCATCAGAGTTGTGTTTGCAAAGGTCATGGGGTCTCTGGGGGGACCTGATGGGAAGGGCACAAGATTTTAGATGCAGAGAAATCTGTGGTAGGTGATATGACAAGTTGAAATTCTGGAGAGAGAGAAATGGTTGGTTCAGAGATAGGAAGGAAAATTAATAAAACTTGCTGACTGATTGGGTCAGTAGAGTAGGAGCCATCAAGGAATGTTCCTGAACCTTGCATGGACACTGAATGGGTTGGCGGAAAGCCCCTGTTGAGGGACAGCACAGTGGACGTGGGGCAGGTGATACAGTGGCACATCACTGCCACTCAGCGTCTCTCAGTTATATTTGAGAAAAATGCTATTCGTAAAGCCTTGCCTGAAGGTGATGCAGTCCATCTCTTCCTTTCTGTTCTCTAGATTCTATTCTTGCATGGAGCTAAGTGCCTGAAACAACTTAGTCCTTCACTTTTATTGGACTGCTCTTTGGTGTGATGCCGTTACTTAATATGGGGGATGTTATCAGAAAGAAACATGTAGCGCTGTAGCCTTTTCTTTGGAGCCCAGGGCCTTCTCTGTGAGAATGTGTGGGAGAAGTATTCTGTGATCTTGGCACAGTTAACTTTCTGAGCAACCGATTGTTAATTCATAGACACAAACTATGAAACAGATTGAGGTATTTTATGTCATTGGTGGTTAGCTTGGAACCAATTTTGTTGCCCACTTCTAAGCAATATATGAGGCTGTATGGTGTACTGGCCTCCCTCTTATCTGCCTATTTTTTAAAAAAAATAAGTTGAAATATAAATAAATAAATACAAATTTCAGACTAAGGCTCTAGTGACTTTGGACAAATTATTCTATGAAGCTTTGGTACTTCATCTGTAAAATGAGAAGTTTGAACCAGATAAACCCTTCAGCTGTTTTTTTTACCCTCACAGTTTTCTGAAGAAAATTAAGAGCATTTTCAAGTTTGAGCTACAGACAATGTCTGAAGTACTCAACACTGACTGCCAGCCACCATCTCCTGGCTCATGGACTTGGTGATTATCCAGAACATCCCTATTCTGGAGAATGACCTGGGTGCTGCATTCAGATGTATTCTTCTTCAACATTCAGTACCGTATATAGGGTTGCGTTAGAGTGAATTTGGAAAGCATTTCTCTTGCTCTCCCCTGTTCTCTTACTGAAGTTCAGTTCATCTGCAGCGATTTTAAAAGACTTGCTTTTTGCTTAATTACTGCACATGTGTCTTGTGGTCTGGACCCATTCTAAGAGCTACTTATTGATGAGTGGGTCTCAACTGTGTCACTGCCCAAGGGCCTCCAAGAAGATATTCCTCTGAGGGATGATCCAAGGTCCATGGCTCCATGGAATGAAGCCAGAGGCTCACACCTTCACGAGAGCTGGGGTTTATTTGAATCAGATTGCCTGAAAGAAAGCAAGGTACTCCAATGCCAGTTCTCAAGGGGAGTAGGATCCTTTATTGGGAACTGAGTTTGCTGACTGGCATCACCACTTTCCATTAGTCAAAGGCCAATGTATCCTTTCTCCGTCTGTCATCAGTGCTGGTAGCAGTCCCTTGAGTGCCTGAATTATGCAATTATATCAATTTATAAATTCATGTTCATGTTTTCTTTATATAGGGTTTCCCTATATGACATCATATATAAAAATAGACATATATCTTAGGTGGAATTCTTTAAACAAACATTTACTGCTTACCTTTAATGAGTTATGTCCGAGGCAGTAGCAGTTTATAGGAACAAAGGAGCCTGCCATGCTTAGCATCTAGTTGGTGTCTATGTAGGTTAATACCTATGTAGGTAGGTTGATAGTTGAACAGGTCCAATGCAGAAGGATAAAATGCTTATCAAGCCATATAAAATGTAAGTAAAGACGTATGGGATGTTATTAGTGCCTTGGGGCAGGAGTGCTGAAGGATCATCTGGGAATTAGTTCTTGGAAGAAGATATGAAATAACTATGGACTTACTTTCAGATTATAGTGTCTTATCTATTGCAGCAAAAATCCTGTGCAAGAGAAAGATGTGACAGGTCATGGAACTTTTTCCTGGGACAAAAGGTTGCCTGTATTTGTGAGTGTTCACTAAAGCAACTCAGCATTTCAGTGAAGGGTGAGGGATGAAGTTCTTGTTGAGGTGACCATATAGCATAGCACACACGATGGCTCTGAGATGCTGACTTTGACTGCTCTGGATCAAAAGCTATAAAGAGATACAAAGCATAGTTAAATACCATTTCTTAAATATGTTACAGAAGTCAAAATAGAAAAAACTAAATTCCCAAGTAGAGAAGTAGGCAGTGTTTCAGAGATCATTTCATGCAAGGTCAGCAAGGACATAGAAGGTCTAAGGAACTCCTGTTCTCTCATTTAAAGCCCTAGGTACAAGGTTTCTCTTCCTGTGTTGTTATTGATTTATTTGAGGGTCCACCAAGGTCTAGCAGAGACTCCAAGTTCTCTGCTCACAAGTTATTAAATATTCTCTGTCAAGTATAAAATGACTAATATGCTGAGAACCATCAGTTGATGGGGTGATCAGGTGTGCAGGAACTTTAGCAGGAACTCTTTCTGATTTCTATCGCTAAGGAGAGGCTTGCTGCTTAGGCATTGGGGAAAGTGGTTGGAAAAGCCTCAATGATCTGTCCTCTCTCCTAATTTCTGGAGAGAGTCCTGAGTTTGGCTAGACAGGCCCTCCTTAGCAGGAAAATGGGTGACTTTGAGTCTAACAAGAAAGAAAGAAATTAGTCTCTTACTCGTGGAAGCTAGTTACCATAAACTAGAATTTTACTCTTTTTGGTTGTTTAAGAGCTTCTCAGCCTTAAGCCCTTGACATTTGGGCTGGAGAGCTCTTCGTTGCTGGGGGATGACCTGTGTATGTGTGTGTCCAGCAGCGTCCTTGGTCTCTACCCATTAGATGCCAGGAGGAACTTCTCAGGTATCGTAATGAAAAATGTCTCCCTGGTTTTAAACTACTGATTTAAAGGTATTAAGTTTTTCTAATGACCACTTTTATGAAATCTATTTTATTGAAAAATTGTTATGCTGATTGTTCTGTATGCAGTGGGAACTAAGCTGCAGGAATCTACTTGTGCCTCTATAATTGGCATGGGGCTACTTTCCTGTTTGGTAGAAACATTTAAAAGGAACTTTCTCTTTGAAAGAGAAAGGCCAAGACGCTGAAAATACAGACAGGTAGAAAAATAGTCCTTTAATGAAAATCCAGCTGTCAAGAAAGAATCTTTAAAAGATTCCTTTTAGGGTTATTCTTCAGTTCTTCTGGGTGGTATGCATAAAGTTGATAGAGAATAGTATTGGCTGAATTTTCACTTTGCAGTTTTGTTAGAGTCCAAATATAAATTATTATTATTTTTTATTTAGTTCCAAAAACCCTTATTTAGTGCCTGCTTTAGTATTCATAAATTTATTCTGAGGCCCCAGAAGAGCTACAGCTACACTCGTTACTCACCACAGTCTGGACCTGCCATCCACATGAGAGCTGCCTTTAGTTCACTGGCAGCTTTTGTATTTTTTCAGTTTCCTTAGTCGGGTCGTGTGGGGATGGTTCATAATTGTCCTTGGTCTTCTCTCCTAGTCAGTAACCCTGGGAGAAGCACACAGAGACGAGTCCCTTGTAATAGCTCAACAAGTAATCAAGTCCAGCAGCTCTCCTTAGAATTGTGAGAGCAGTTTTAAATATTGGGAATTCTCTTTTGTATTAATGCCTCTGTCAGACAGCTTTGGTTTCAAAAAGTTGAATATTTTACCTCTATTACAGAAGAATTATATGCTCATTGTGGGAAATGTGGAAAATATGTTATGAAAAAAATAATAGTTGTCTATAGGCACATCATTAAGAGGCATTCACCACTAAAATTTTAGACCATTTTACTATAGATTTTATTATGCATTTTACATTGATGGTATCACAGTATAAAATATAATAGTATTCTGCTAGTTAAAACTTTACAACTTAGATTTATATCATAGGCTTGTTTCCATGACTTTTGTAGTCCTTAAAACTTAGTTTTTAGAAAGTACTGTTCAATTAATCATCACAGAAATCCTTCTGCTGTAGGTAAAGAAATTCAGCACGATTCCCTTTGTACAGAAGGAAAGTTAAAGCACAGAGGTGAAGTCATTTTCTCGTATCTGCTATCCATGTTAATTATTGATACTAAGGGAAGACTGAATCTGAGATATTTGTGTGATTAGACTTGTGTTTCAGGAGGTCACTTGGCTGCGATAGAAAGCAATGCCAGGCTGGAGAGGGAGACCAGTTAGGAAACTGGTGCAATGACACAGGTGGGAAGTGATGGAGAAAGGCGTGAAAAACTAATTGAATAGGGGCAAAAAGGGGGACGGTGAGTGCACAGATGTCAGGGGGTTGCATGTACCATTTGCTTTTGCTTGGTGGTTAACATGGAAAGTAAGAAAAGAAGAATCCAGGCTGCTCTCAGGTGTAATGTAATTCACCGAGAGAAAGTAAAAGATGGAACAGTTCAGAAGGAAGACGACTGGCTGCATTTTGGATGCAGCGAAATGGACACTATGGAGCAGGCAGTGGAAATGCCTGGGAGACTGCTGCACGCTGGCTGCCCTGAAGCTGGCAGAGGGGGAAGCAGGGAGCCCGGGCAGCTCAGGAGGCGGCGGCTGTCACGGAGGTGAATGCACTCGCCTAGGGGGCGTGCGGGGAGGGAGGAGCCTCGAAGGAGCCCCTCCCCGCTGGCTCTCCCGAGCTGCTCTTCTTAAGTCGGTCCCTTGCGCCCTCCGTGATGCCACTCGAGCTCCCCTTTCTCCGCGGAGATGGCTTCCTGCCACCAAACAGAAATGTCTCTTCTGACCTCAATGGACATTTGACATTGACAGTCACTTTCTCTCCTTTCTGAAAGTTTCTGCTTTCCCCACATGTGGCTGTCGCTCCTCTTGCTGCTTCTGTGAAACCCATGTGTGGTCCCCTCCTGCTGAAGGAGGTCAGCAATCTCGGGCCAATGCCAGCAGATAAACGGATTCTCAGCTTCTGCTCTCTCCTCTCTGGACACTCCTTTAACTTCTGAACTTCTCTCTGTGTTTTCTTCATCTGACTCCCCAACCACCAGTTGAATTGAGGAAGCAGGTTGGCACCCGGGGAGTGTGCTACACCTTCAAATTTATATTTAGGCATTTGTTCAGCATCTATTTGACGGTGGGTGGAGTGAAATAATTTTTCTATTGACACAAATGTAGTATGCCTCTATATAGTTAATCATTTGATCTCTTTTTCCTCTTTAAATTTCCTTTCAACATATATACACTTGTCTAATCGGTGAGCAATGTAGAATTTAATAAAAATTCCATGGGAGAAAATACAGGGGATGTTTACATCTTGAGGCACCCAGCATTTCAGCATTTCTAGCAATCCTTTCTGACTGTCTGATTTCTTGCCAACTTTGTTCCTCTCTCAACCTTATGTGCCCTCTCTCTCCCCCTTCCCCTCCAACAAATGACATTTCTGACTTTCTTTTCCTAAATCCTCCCCTGTCCTTTCTCGGTCACTGTTTATTCAGAGTGTTTTCTCTCTTTCTGGCTTTATCTCTGAGCTTTTGTAAAAATAAAAAAGGCTTCATACTGCCTTCAAATAATTGATATCCATTAGAAGGAGGATGAAGATTTTTTAACCATTATCAGGAACAAAAAAGATCCTTCTCCCCAAATCCATTCTGTTAAGGCTCCAAGAGATTACACACAAAAAATACGATTTAACTGTTAATATTAAAATTCAAAATATATGCATATTTTAAATGCATATGTGAATGAGATCCATTTACATTTTGCCTGTGAATATGGACTATATCCCATTTTTTCCTAGAGGTATGTTAGCTTTTACAGTTTATAACCTGGTGCAGTTGAGCAGGTGGTTTGCTCTTTAATCTGGACCTACTACCACCTTTCCTTCTTCTAATGGGGAGAGAGTGTGATTATTGAAGGGGTAGGGGTGTGTGGGGGTGTGTGGGATTGAGGCTCCTTATAAGGGACACATTTGGAGTACATTTGCCTTCCCCACAGCTACCAATGATTACTTCATTTAACATCATTTCATTAACAGCTACACTGTGAGCTGTGTATTATTATTCCCATTTTATAGCTGAGGTAAGTGAGGACCAGAGAGGCTAACTGCCTTGGCTCATAGCAGGGGAGCAGAAGTTGCTGGGCTGGCCAGACATGCTCCTGCCCCTGAACTACCGGTGCCACAGGACACCGGCTCCACAGGGCCATTTACTATTTGTCAGCCTTAAGAAAACTGCTTTGGTCCTGTCTTCTTGTGTTAATTATTTTAGACTCTCTTCACAGGGTAGGAGAGCTCAACTTCCCATGTCTAGAGACTAAAGATCAGCTGGAGACCAGGCAGCTGGACAGGGACAGGGTTCCAAATATGTTTCTACAGGTTAGGAATCTCCTTCAGGTGAGCAGAGGGGCTTTCCAAACCTGGCAGTTTGGGAATTTGCAAAATTCTGATTGTGTCATTGGGGAAAAGTGGACCTTAACTCTAACCTGATTTAGCATATGGCGTTTTTTTTTTTTTTTTTTGAGAGGGCATCTCTCATATTTATTGATCAAATGGTTGTTAATAACAATAAAATTCTGAATAGGGCACTCAATGCACAATCATTAATCAACCCAAGCCTAATTCTCAACAGTCTCCAATCTTCTGAAGCATAATGAACAAGTTCTTACATGGTGAACAGTGGAAGGGCAGTCATATCACAGAAACTTTCGGTTTTGATCACTCATCGTGAACTATAAACAATCAAGTCAGATATTATTCATTTGATTTTTTTACTTGATTTATATGTGAATCCCACATTTCTCCCTTATTGTTATTATTTTTTTAATAAAATGCTGAAGTAGTAGGTAGATGCAAGATAAAGATAGAAAGCATAATTTAGTGCTGTAAGAGGGCAAGTGTAGATGACCAGGTCTGTGCCTATAGACTAAGTATTAATCCAAGCTAGACAAGGGCAACAAAACATCCATGGATGCAGAAGATTTCTCTCAAAACAGGGGGGGTGAGGTTCTAAGCCTCACCTCTGTTGATCCCCAATTTCTCACCTGATGTTCCCCCTGTGACTGTGCCTGTCTTAGGTTGTTCCTCCCTTGAGGAATCTTACCCGTCTCTGGCTAACCAGTCATCTTTCAGGGCCATACAGGGAAATGTAAAGTTGGTAAGTGAGAGAGAAGCAATATTGTTTGAAAAGGTTAGCTTTTTACTTCTTTGCAGATTTATGCCCTGTGGCTTCTATGCCCAGCATTTGTCTTGAGGTATCTTTACTACTTGGAAGAACTGTGATACTTGGTAATTTTCAATATGAGGCATGAATTCTACTAAAGGGCTGTAATTAGGAAGGAAGAAGAAAAGCTATAGAAGTAGCAGACGGAAGAAAACATGGGAAGATTGATTATTTCTTTGACATAACTTCTTGTAGAGTAACATAAGCATGTATAGGTTTTAACAAACTACTAATTAAATTGTTTATACACATTAACAGAATAGGAATACAGCTACATTACAAAAGCAGACCTACAATTACCTGCCATATCCAGTGAAGCCAAGAAAACCAGTTAGGTACCCTAGGCTTTTGTGAAAACTTATCAATAATATGATAGATATTGTCTAACTGAATTTGAATAGTTTGAGAAAAATCAGACAGATTAAAACAACACATTCCTGGGAACTGTTCACATCCCATATGTTCTTTTAACAATAGATAGTCTATAGTAGCACGATTTTGAAGTACTGCAACTTGGACTTCTCCTAATTCTTGGTTGAGTTCCGACTATATAGATCCAGTCAAATTTGTTGTTTTACTGTACGCACAGGCCAGCTTAGATATCTCCTTCTGCATTCCAATGGCAAGTACAAGAACCAGTGGGATGAATGCAGCTACAACTGCAACAGCGCCAGGATCTTTGTTGTAGTTTTTTGATGATCATCTTCTGGAATGACTCTTCCAGAGGATGTTGATGTTGGAAGTTCTTCTTCATATCGTATCTTAATTCGTTTTCTGGGTAGCCAAATTAGGCTTTGATCCTCTGTATAAACACAAACAAACCCTTTGCCCACATTTTAATATGACCTTTATACCATTGTGAAGAACCTATTGGAGACCACCACACAGGAACTGCTTTTTTTTTTAAGAGAAAGAAATATTATCAGAAAAATGTACTTCCATACTTATTCATTTGACACCCTTTAAAAGATCAAAATTAAGGATATGTAATGCATGCATTAATTATTGATTTGCAGTGAATTTTATCCTATCAGGGAGTAATCCCATCCTTTTTTTGTTATCATTAATCTACGATTACATGAAGAACATTATGTTTACTAGGCTCTCCCCTACACCAAGTCGCACCCACAAACCCCATTACAGTCACTGTCCATCAGCATAGCAAGATGTTGTAGAATCACTACTTGTCTTCTCTGTGTTGCACAGCCCTCCCCTTTCCCCCACTCCCCACATTATGCATGCTAATCATAATACCCCCTTTCTTCTTTCCCACCCTTATCCCTCCCTACCCTCCCATTCTCCCCAGTCTCTTTCCCTTTGGTAACTGTTAGTCCATTCTTGGGTTCTGTGATTCTGCTGCTGTTTTGTTCCTTCAGTTTTTCCTTTTCTCTTATACTCCACAGATGAGTGAAATCATTTGGTATTTGTCTTTCTCTGCTTGGCTTATTTCACTGAGCATAATACCCTCTAGCTCCATCCATTTTGTTGCAAATGGTAGGATTTGTTTTCTTCTTATGGCTGAATAATATTCCATTGTGTATATGTACCACATCTTCTTTATCCATTCATCTACTGATGGACGCTTAGGTTGCTTCCATTTCTTGGCTATTGTAAATAATGCTGCAATAAACATAGGGGTGCATCTGTCTTTTTCAAACTGGGCTGCTGCATTCTTAGGGTAAATTCCTAGAAGTAGAATTCCTGGGTCAAATGGTAAGTCTATTTTGAGCATTTTGAGGAACCTCCATACTGCTTTCCACCATGGTTGAACTAATTTACATTCCCACCAGCAGTGTAGGAGGGTTCCCCTTTCTCCACAACCTCGACAACATTTGTTGTTGTTTGTCGTTTGGATGGTAGCCATCCTTACTGGTGTGAGGTGATATCTCATTGCGGTTTTAATTTGCATTTCTCTGATGACAAGTGATGTGGAGCATCTTTTCATGTGTCTGTTGGCCATCTGAATTTCTTTTTTGGAGAACTGTCTGTTCAGTTCCTCTGCCCATTTTTTAATTGGATTGTTAGCTTTTGTTTGTTGAGGTGCGTGAGCTCTTTATATATTTTGGATGTCAACCCTTTATCGGATCTGTCATTTATGAAAATATTCTCCTACACTGTAGGATACCTTTTTGTTCTATTGATGGTGTCCTTTGCTGTACAGAAGCTTTTCAGCTTGATATAGTCCCACTTGTTCATTTTTGCTTTTGTTTCCCTTGCCCGGGGAGATATGTTCATGAAGAAGTCACTAATGTTTATGTCTAAGAGATTTTTGCCTATGTTTTTTCTAAGAGTTTATGGTTTCATGACTTACATTCAGGTCTTTGATCCATTTTGAATTTACTTTTGTGTATGGGGTTAGACAGTGATCCAGTTTCATTCTCTTACATGTAGCTGTCCAGTTTTGCCAGTACCATCTGTTGAAGAGACTGTGATTTCCCCATTGTATGTCCATGGCTCCTTATTTGAATATTAATTGACCATATATGTTTGGGTTAATGTCTGGAGTCTCTAATCTGTTCCACTGGTCTGTGGCTCTGTTCTTGTGCCAGTACCAAATTGTCTTGATTACTATGGCTTTGTAGTAGTGCTTGAAGTTGGGGAGTGAGATCCCCCCACTTTATTCTTTTTTCTCAGGATTGCTTTGGCTATTTGGGGTCTTTGGTGTTTCCATATGAATTTTTGAACTATTTGTCCCAGTTTGTTAAAGAATGTTGTTGGTAATTTGATAGGGATTGCATCAAATCTGTATATTGCTTTGGTCAGGATGGCCATTTTGATGATATTAATTCTTCCTAGCCAAGAGCATGGGATGCATTTCCATTTGTTAGTGTCCTCTTTAATTTCTCTTAAGAGTGTCTTATAGTTTTCAGGGTATAGGTCTTTCACTTCCTTGGTTAGATTTATTCTTATGTATTTTATTCTTTTTGATGCTATTGTGAATGGAATTGTTTTCCTGATTTCTCTTTCTATTGGTTCATTGTTAGTGTATAGGAAAGCCACAGATTTCTGTGAATTAATTTTGTATCCTGCAACTTTGCTGTATTCCGATATCAATTCTAGTATTTTTGGAGTGGAGTCTTTAGGGTTTTTTATGTACAATATCATGTCATCTGCAAATAGTGACAGTTTAATTTCTTCTTTACCAATCTGGATTCCTTGTATTTCTTTGTTTTGTCTAATTGCTGTGGCTAGGACCTCCAGTACTATGTTAAGTAACAGTGGGGACAGATGGCTTTTTTAATTAACCCACAGGCTCTTTGGGAGAGGGCGGGTTTAGGGTTTTAAGGTAAGTCTCAAAGCAGCCACTGTGCAAAAACCTGAACACCGGCAGGTGAATTTTGCCATGTTCTGTCGAAGATGTCAGTCCCTATTATGCTTGGGTGAACTTTGAGGACTGCCACAGTATTCCAGTAATTCCAAGAGCACATCAAGCTGCTTCACTATATAAAAAGGCCAGTTTCCATTTCCATTTTATATTGTTTTGTCTCTGAGGTGGACCCTCTGTACTTATTCCATAGATGCCTTTTGATTCCTAATGTTTGTATCTATGAAGCACCTTTTGGGGCAAGCCTTGGTCAATATAAAAACTGTAGGAATAGAATCCAAACTGGCAAGATGCTGCTGAATGAAAATATTTTCTGTTAAATAAGAATAACATCTCCAAATTAAGGTGGCTAAGGCAGAGATGGCAAATAAATATTTATTGTTTTTTCCATACCTTACTGATACTTGGAAGCAGGATGGTGCTTCTTGTGGTTAAGTGGTATTTCTGAAGTCAGGACTGCCACGCAAGGAGGCAGACTTCTGGGATAAAGCAGTCAGAGGCACTTTGTGCCGCTCCTGGGATGGACGTCTCCTCACTCATGAAGCTTCGTCTTTTCTGTTGTCCAGAGGTCTTATCATTCCAGTAGCTCAATGTCAATGACACTCATTTTATTTCAACATCAATTCCCTTACTATTTTTGAAGGCACTCTGCTGGAAGAGTAAGGGATGCAGATTGAATATAACATTTTTTTCTTAATTTTTAGGTTTTGTAATCCAGGGAGGTGATTATGCAGGTAACTATAAGACAAGGTAGACTGGAATGGGGAAAGGTCCATTAGTATTATAGACATAGCCTGTTTGGGACATGAGGGAAAAAAGTATTGATTCCCAGTGCAGAAAATCTGGAGTGGAGAAGATGGAATCTGAGCAAGTTTTTAAGTATGCATAAGACTTCTTCGAGCAGTACAGAGGAGGGAGAGGGGAACATTTAGGGCAGATGCAACTGCATGATCAAAGGCAAGGGGTCTGCAATTTGGTATGGAAACCTAAGATTATTAGAAGTATTGCATAAACACAAGATGATACTAGAATACAATAAGGGGTAGTTTTCAGAGTTGCATTTTCTGATTTCAAGACTCTAGGTATCATTTAATAACTTTTTACTTAATGTTCTCAATATTTCTTTAGTAACAGATTTTACATCTTATATATACCTTTTGTTTTAATTTTTTCTACATTTCTTTCTAAAATAATTTATGCCCAGACTAAGGCACTATCAGTTCTTAGCTTTCCTCTTGGAATACCTTGGGACTGGCTTCCCTGCTCCCATTCCTGCTCTCTCACCTATTTCCATACAATGGTGTCAGCGATCATTTAAAAATGTAAGCCAGTCTTCTACTCTTCTGTTTGGAACCCTACAATGGAATCCCAGTACTCGCTTTAAAAATAGTTTAATGAATACTTTGAAACCTTTAAATAGAAAATATTTATGATATATAAGGGAAAAAGAGTCATGACACTTCTGAAAGAACTTCTTTGATGAACACCAAACAAAGACTTTCTGTCAAGGGTTCAGATCTATAATATGTAATAATAATAATAGCTCAACATTGCCAGGCACTGCTCCACGGGAACACACACACACACACACACACACACACACACACACACACACACACACACATTATTTACATTTGCAAATATTAAGTGCAGAAGGTAATATTATCATATCCATACATATTATAAATGAGAAAACAAAGGCAAAGAGAATTTGTATTTAAAAATCCAGACCAACAAACCTCAAGTCGAATTTGGTGGTCCCTGACTACTGGATGGCAGATCAGTTGTGTCTGTAACACATTTTCCAGTGGTCATCATTTCTTGCTTCTGATTCTTTTTCATTAAGTTCACTTTCCTTTTTATTTAAGTCTATCCACAGTGAGGATCTGTAATTGGTAACTTTCTTAGTCTTTGTCTAAAAAAAGTCTTTATTTTGTCTATATTTTTGGGAATGGTGTTTTAATAGAATATAGAGTTGTAGACTGAGGTATTTCCTTCTAGCACATTGAAATACTCCTTTGGATGCTAGTCTCTTGTTGCAGTTCAGAAATGCATTGTTATTCTAATTGCTGTCCCTGTTTTTCCTCTCTGGTTGCTTTTATTTATTTAAAAAATTTTAATGATACATAAAATACACATAGTAAATGCACAAATCAGAAATGCACATCTTAGTAAATTTTTATATAAATACTCATTTAACTATTACCCACATCAAAATTTAAAACGTTTCCAACAGCCAAAATGTTCCCTTATGCCCATCCTCAGTCAATGTCTACCCTTTTCCCTGCTGGTACTTGGAGCTTCCCCTTTGTATACTGTAAGTTCAGTCTGCACTTAGGTTTTGAAAAAAAAATTGCCATTTTATCCAACAAGCTAGGTGTTTTTAGCTGGAAGTTTTTCACTTATTCTACCTAACATATGGCCTCAACTGGAAGTCATAGGAGAAGGTTATTTCTCATTGCACCTAAAATAAAATCCCAGCTCCTTAAATCTGACCCACATTGCTCTCGGCTAACCAGGTCCAGTGCACCCTTGAATGAACCTCATATAAACTCTGTCCCTCATTCAAGCACCACGGGCTGCCTTACTGTTGCAGAGCAGACAGGAGCTCTCCTGACTCCAGGCTGTTCCTCTGCTTGGAGTCATTTCTCTGTGGTTCTTTGCATGGCTGGGTTATCCTTCTAGATACAGCTTGAATGTCAGCTCCTCAGAGCTCTCCTCAGCGTGGCTCTGTTATTCTCTTTCCCATCATCCAGTGTATTTCTTTCACAGCACTCATCACAGGCTATAGATAGCTGAAGTTGTTCATTATTACTTTTGGTTCCTGATTGCCTTTCCATCTCAAATGTCAGCTATCTGAAGTCAGGAATCTTCATTGTCTGGTTTATCACCACTATATCCCTGGGGGTTAGTGGCATAGGTGCTCAATTAATATTTGCTAAATACATGAATGAAATAACTCCTGTAGTCCTGGGAAATCTTTAACTCCAAATAACAGACATGTTACATATGTTTGAGCATAAGAGCACTTTAAAAGTGCTCCACGATCACACTGTGAACCTGATTCCCCCAGTGTGTAAGCCACTGCTCGGTAGGTGTTTTGGGCACTCTCTGAAATCTGGTTCTTGCAAGTTAATGACAGAGCAGTTATATACTAACAAAGAAATTTACTAAGTAGCATCTCAGGAGGCATCAGATAATAATATTTTTGTAGCGTTTCCTGGAGAGTTAAGCCCCATCGATGCTGGGCCCCAATGACCATTGTCTCCCTGTTAGTTTTTCTACAACCTGTCCTTTCTGGGTCCAATTTTCCAGTGGGAAAAGTCCACTCCCTCCTTATTTGTCTTTTCCTTCTATAAGCAACAAGCCTATTCCATACTATCAAACTTTTAAACTATTTCTGCATTTCAAGTCCTGAGAATTCCTTTTGCATATCAGAAGGGTTGCCTGCCATTTGCTAAGCAACTGATTAATGAGAATAGGACATATAAACTGTGGCAGACCGTTAGACAGCTCATTATGTTTAAGCTTATATTTTATCGCTTCAGGAAAACTATGTAGGCAAAAATCACAAATTCCAATAGCATACTGAATTGACTACATAGAGTGTAGATATTTTCACTGTTCAGTCTTTGATGGTGGCAAAGCCATTTGTGAAAGTGAAGATAGCATGGAAGGCTCTTAATAAATATCCAGCGAACAGATGAATAACAGATATTATGGTTGATTTCTTTGTTTTTTTCCCTTTGTTCTTTCATGTCTTTCTAGTGAAATCAATGCTTAATTGATCGATAATCTTAATGTTTATTGCACTTCTACTCTGTGTTTAGCACTGAGATAGCTCTTTTATGAGTAGGGGAGGCAGTGGACTTAGCAGACTATTTGTATTTCTAAACTCATTTCAAGGTAAGCATTTATCATTTTAATAAATAAGCAGTTGTGAAAGTACAATCAGGACCCTAAAATCATTCTGCTTAATAGTGCATGGGTCTGTTCCGCTAGGCCTTTCACAGCCTGTTCGCATATCCAGCTGAGGTGAATGTCTGGCTGAGCAGATGGGGTGTTAATAAACTTGAGGCCTATGGTGCCACTGGAGCCTTCATCATCCAGGCAGTGGTAGGTGCGTCACAAGGTGAGTCACGGGGCTGGGTGAGGCAGATGGCACCTGTCTCTCCCTATGGTCGGGTTAGACAGTGTCTTATGTGCACATATGGAAGAGTAGGCAGTCAGTGCAGGTGGGTGGGAGGAAACCAACTGCCTGCAGAATTTCCACTGGGAATCTTCTCTGATGGTGGAAAATTGGAAAGTAGATCACCTGTATTTCTTTCTCTATTCTAATAAGGATCTCCAGAGTTCTAAAGCCTAAGAAATTTTCTACTCTCATCTTTGGGTTCAGTGTGACTTTACTATGACTTTTAAAATTTCTATCAATTCTGCTCTTTTCTGTTCAGGAAAGGGCACATCTTCCTGATTTTGGGACTGGGATATAACTTTCCTAAATGTTACCTAAAGGTACTCTCTGTCCTTCAGAATATGGAATATAATATCATTTTAAATTTGGTCATCTCTGAAGGTAAGAATAGGGAAGGGAGTTGGTATTCTAAGGGGGTAATTTTAATAGTATTTATTTCTGGCAAATGCCTATGATTAATAAATGATTATATCTTTTAAGTAAGCCATGGGATCCAGTTATTCTCATTGAATTCAGATGGTGTAGCTAGAAGTCAAATTTTTCTTTCCCATAAGACATTAGGAAAGATTCATATATTTTATTTCATGATATCTAAATAGGAATACTTTTGGTAGAAGAAAATATGACTATTATACAGTCACTTTTGTGCAAAATTGTAATAAGCTGTCAGAAATAATGGGAGAGAAATCAACATTTGTTGAGTTCTTTCTGTGTCTTAGTGCTTCCCATTTAGGATCATTATTTAAACCTCACACAAGCACCAGGAGGAAGCACTGTCCCCAGGTGACATTTAGGAGAGTTTAAGAAACTTGCCCAAATTTGTATACCAAGAATGTGATGGAGCCTTAATTGACTCCAGGTTTGTCTGACTCCAAACCTTGCTTCACCAGTTATTCCCCATCCTGTCCATGGTGCTTTTCCATTAATACCATTAGTTATTTGTTTTATATATTTTGTTATATCTTTAGCAGACAATAAGTATCAAGCATGATTACTTAAAACAATATAGTATAATAAATAATACTTAGCTTGCTGTATTAGTTATCTGTTACTATGTAAAATTATTCCAAAGCTTAATTACCCGAAAACTTAGCAGAGAAAGACAATAAATATTTATCTCACAATTTCTCAGAATCAGGAATCTGAGAGTAACTTAACTGGGTGATTCTTGCTCACGATCTCTCATGAGGTGGCATTCAAGCTGTTGACTGGGGCTACAGTCATCTGAGGGTTTGTCCAGGGCAGAAGGACTTGTTTCCAAGATGGCTGCCAGCAAGAGGTCCCAGTTCCTTGCCACATGAGCCTCTCTTTTGGGTTCCTGATGACATGGAAGCTGGTTTCCCCTGAAAGAGAGAAAGAGAGTTGTCTAAGCCAAAAGCTGTGGCATCTTCTACAATCTAATTTTGGAAGTGATGTACCATCACTTCTGTGGCATTCTGTTGGTCCTTGTAGGAGGGGGCCGCACAGCAGTGTGCATACCAGGAGGCTGTCTAGGAGGCTGAATATCACACTTTCTACATTTAATTGTGTCCCGTGGACTGACTTTGATGGTACTCTTTTATCCACTTCTTTCATGAAACAGTTTAAAGATTGATTTGGCATTGTTTCATTAGCTTTGTATCAGACACACGTATTGGGAAGAAACTTGATTATTACTTTGTAGGGCTACCCAAATCTTACACCCTTATACATTTTATAGAGAGAGAACTATAATGCTGCATCCTCTATCTTAATTTAACCCTAACAACTCCAAACTTTGGTATTGTTTGCCTGCAATTTGTCTCCATAATGGTTGGAAGAATAATCCAATAATAGCTGATACAATCCAGGGCCATCTTTCTATTTTAAAGTGACTTTTCTATTATTCTTTGTCTCTGTTCTTTTTTTTTTAATCTACAACTGTCTCAGAGTTGTAGCTGGGAAAGGAAGAGTCCATATTTCCATATTCTTCCCCAGTGTAAAATACTCTCTTTTTCAGACTGATGCATTTGGTTTTATGCATAAGTTCTCAGTGGATGAGTGCTAGATTTGACTGTCTCTGAATTAGAGCTTCATCTTCCCAGGACACCCAGGCCACCTGTGTCATTGTGGTGGGTGCTGCAGCTTCTCCCTTCCTACCTGCTCAAGTGTGGCTTTGTATACATCTGCTTTTCCCTTACTCAGTATGGGATCCTTCCCTACCCCAAGGATGCCTCTTATCCCTCCAAGATAGAACTGAAAAACAGGTTCTATCATCAGTTTCTTAAAAAGCTTCTTGGTCTTTCATTCAAATTAGCCTTGAGAAGTCCACATCACCATCCTTTGAGCTTAATATTTCTCAGAGTTCAGCAGAATCTTCTGTGATATTGAAAGACTTGTTAAAAATGCAGATTTTTAGACTCTCTGCAGATTTTCTGAATCAGAATCTCTGGAATTAGAGCCTATAATATACCTATGGCTTTAAATTTAAATAACAGATTTATTAAAATATAATTCTCATACCATAAAACTCACCCCTTTAAAGTATATAATTCAATGATTTTCAGTATATTCACAAAGCTATGCAACCATTGCCAGTTATTTCAGAACATTTTTTTTCACCCAAAAAGAAACCTTGAGCCTATAACAATGGTCACTCCCCATGCCCACCTCCCCCAAGCTCCTGGAAGCCACAGATCTACTCGGTTTCTATGGATTTGCTGTTCTGGATATTTCATCTAAATGGAATCATGTGGCCTTTTGTGACTGCCTTCTTTCACTTAGCACAATACTCTCAAGGTTCATCTTTGCTGTAGCATAAATCAATATTTCATTCCTCTTTATTGTCAAATAATTTGTTGTATGGGTAGAGCATACTTTGTTTCATTCCTCAGCTGGTAGACATTTAGTTTACTTCCACTTCTGGCTATTGTGAATAATACTGCAGTGAACATTCAGGTACAGGCTTTACGCAGCATATGTTTGCAGTTCTCTTGGTTATTATTATGTGTCTTGGTTATGTGTTGTGTTCAAGCCCCTCCCTCAAGTTCAGATGTTGAAGTCTAACCCCTAGTACCTCAAATGTGACTATATTTGTAGATCAGGCCTCTAAAGTGGTGATTTAGTTAAAATGAGGCCATTAGGGTGGGCCTAATCCAATCTGATCAGTATCTTTATAAGAATAAGGACACCAGGGGTGTGTGTGTACAGAGGGACAACCATGTGAAGGGGCAGCAAGAGGGTGGCCAAGGAGAGAGGCCTCCGGAGAAACCAGCCCTTCTGGCACCTTGATATTAAACTTCCAGACTCCAGAAAAAAGAGAAAACAAATTTGTAAAGTTCTTTAAGCCGCCCAAACTGTAGTATTCTATTACGGTAGCTCTAGATGACTAATGCAGGTATATAGCTAGGAAAAGATTTCCTTGCTCATATGGAAACTCTGTATTTAATATTTTGAGAAACTGCCAGAATTTTACAAAGTGGTACACCATCTTGCAATCTAATTTCCCTACATCCCTGTCAACACTTGTTGTTGTCTTTTTAATTTTATTTTAGCCATCCTAGGGAGTATGAAGTGGTACATCATTGTGGTTTTGATTTGCATTTCCTTAATGACTCACGGCATTGAGCATCTTTTTCAACTTGTGTTGCACAAATAAGGCTCATAAGTAATTTTCATCCATACTAAAGTTTGAGGGTTGTAGATGTGTTATAATTCAAAGTTGTTACCCAGCTTAAACCCTTGCTCTGGTACATTAGTTATTGAAATTAAACTGGTCTGTGTCAAAGTATAATGAAAGAGCTTACAATGAGACCAGCCAGTCTTCCCACATATATGTGGCCTCCGAAACTCCCGCCAGCTAGTTTCCCTGCTTGTGAGTCTGTGACGACAAACTGCTGACAGCAGTAGGTGGCAAGATTGGCTCAGTCTTGGGACTAGTGGGTGGGAAAGAGAAACTGTCTTTGATCTCCTAGGTGCCCCTGATGCCACCAGGGACCAGCTATCACTCTGCTCCCCCTCATGGATTAGCTGGGGAAGGCCTCAGCCTCTGAGAGAAGTTCATAATGCCTAGTTTGGACTTACAGGTCTTACACAGGCTCAGGGCCTGCTTTTGGCCTCATTCACCCTCTGGCTTTTGATCCATTCCTGAGAAATGCAGGTGTTTTCAGACTTATATTTACCATGTGTGACTGAGTGTTGACCTAACCTGGTTGTGAAACCAACTGCTTGACAGTTTGATAAATAAAATATTTGACACTCCTTTTGAAGAAATGCTGGGAGTGAGTTTTTTGCTTGTGTTTCTGTAATAAAATTATGTTTTTTCTAAATAGGCGAGAACATTCTTTTAGAATTAAGCACTATATAAGGAAATTGGATGGAATATATCACATCTCTTCCTACCATTGATGTGGGATATGTCACTGACTTATATACTGGGGCATTGTAGTGCTGGAAGAGGAAACCAAGTTCCGCTTTCTCTCCGTGAGCTTTCCAGTCAGCAGCCTGCCAGTGTGAACAGCGGCCATCCTAACCCCCTGAAGGTGCAATATGATTAGTTGCTTGAAATTTCAAGATACAGCTTTTAAAAAGACTTAACAGATTGTGGCTACTTCTACACACTTTTATTACCTGGATTGTTGTTATTTCTCATTCCTGCTACTTGAGATCAGGGTAGATAGTAAAAGGAGGATGTTAAATCTTTGCATTTCAGAACTCAGCTCAACAAGGCTGGTGAAGTTCCAGAAAAGCATGGAAGGGGACTAATCTGGCAACTTTTAGCCAAACTGATCTGTTTTTATGATACACTTTAGTGATTATTTATTGTTTATAAGGCAGTTATTCCTGTTGCCTGAAAATAATTTAGTTTTACTTCTATAGCAATGAAAATAAAATAGAGCATAAACATCTGATACATGTTGGAGTGGTTAAATTTCCATTTTACAACCTCCTTTTCTATTTGTGAGGAATTCTCCATTCTCCTATCAATCTTCCTCCAGAGAAGCTTCAAGAGCCTGGTCTGCCTTTTTCCCACCTTTGGGTATCCAGGATAAACTAGGTTCCAACACTCCACTGATAACCCTACCTCCCCAGGAGCTGGCCCTAGAGTTTTGGGCATGTTAGGTTTGAGGGGCTTAATGGACATCCAAGGAGGAGATAACCTAACAAGTAATTGGGCACATGGACAACACATACATTTTATAAAGCTGAACAATGATAACAGTCTAATAACTCAGTGTTTCTGTTTTAGTAGCAAAATATCTGTAAGCATTATGTCATAAAATATGAAATAATATAGCAGTAACCTTATAGATAATTTGAGTATAATATCCCAGTGATGTCTAAGGAAAGTGGTAACATTAGTCCAAATTACAGAATTATTGTAATAGTTTGGTTATACGGAAAGACTCAGTAACGTTTCATCAGTCCCCATCGGTGATCTCTTTTTATTAGATTTATATTTAACAGTGACTAAGTGCCATGATGTGCTGGCTGCACAAAAGAATAGGGCTTCAGAAATTGTTTCTCCCCAGTGATCTTATAATCTTGCCTTATGCATGTGAATTATCTTCTTTATTTCCTTAGTATGGACTGCAGAACAGTTTGCATTATTATTGTTCATAAATTCTGCCCAGATGAGATTAGTTTTATAGATGTAGGATCAATAATACTTGAAGACATTTGCAGCAGTGTACTGCCCTATGTTGCTCATTAATGGTTTTAATAGAATCAGTGCATTTTGCTGGAAGCAAAGATAATGAGCCATTGATTATCCTCACACAGCACAATTTACAGCCTATTTTATTTTTAATGCAACGTTAAATTAATTTGTAAAAGATCAGAAGCATTGCTTTATTTCCAAGCTGTGATTAAACAGTTATTGAAGTTTTCATAGAGAACATTAATCAATTCTCATCTCTTCTGATCTCCCAAAGTGCTTTGGAAATGAAGATGAATAGCTTGTGATCACCTGTACTTCTTGTGAGGCAGCAAACCCAGATGAGAAAACACTTGGATGGGGCTCAGAGCTATGAGATGTGATGTATCAAGAAGAATCCTAGTCCATACTTTTTCTCAAGGTCAGATTGTGGATATATTCTAGGTTGAGTGGGGATAAAAATTTTACTAGAGTTTTATGTGAAAGCACCTTGCAGAGTATAAAGATACTGAGAATGAAAGGTATGCATGATTTATATGTTTTTTGCTTTGGATGGGTATATAACTTAACCAGGTTTGCCTTGCTCTATCCTTTTGAGTGACTTTTTGAATAAACCTTGAAGATGACTTTTAAAAATTAACAAATTCCTGGGAGTTTTCTTTATAACTTCTTAGCAATATTCTATTATTGATCAAGGCTGACTAAATTAGATAGAATTGTACATAAGGATGAGCACCATTGTGTCCAAGTCCAGGCCATTAAAATAATTTCCAGATTCTTTGATTTCAAGAGAAAGGGACTGATGTATGCTCCCAATAAAGTCTCCACAGTAGAGCTTTGGGAGAAATCATAGGAAATGAGATGAACAGAGTAGAAGAAGTTGCTATATAGAATCTAATGTCATGACCTTTGATTGGATGGTAATGGAATCCTAATAGGGAAGACAAAACTGTTCTCTCTGGGAACTAGCAGGATTAAGAGCTTCCTTAATTACTGTGAAAGGGACAGACTGAGAGCGACTAAGAACAACATTCAGACTTACCTATTAAGTGAAGAGCAGGTTCTGGAATGGCTGGGGTAAGAAAATTATCTTGCAGGGGTTAGAAGGTCCAAAAAGAACTTAGTATCCAAAAAGTAGATTGAATCAGGTTAACAGTCACCTTAGGGGCTCAAAAAAGGGTCCAAACAGTTAGTCAAATCTCAGGATTAAGAATCCAGGGATATGTCACTTTCAGAAATCCAGCAGGACAGTCAGGGGGAAATGATGAGCTTAGGATCCCAATGCATACCTATCAAACTCCCTAGCAGGCCTGTTTAAAGTTAGAATGAATCTGGTGGTGATGTTCACATTAGGTGTTTACTGCACATGCTCTGAAGGTCTGACTTGTTTAGTTAGATAGCAGGGATGTGACAGGGTCTTCAGGGACTCAGAGGCGAGCTGTGGGCAGTGAGATGCCTCCAGATGGTACCGACAGGGAGCGCTGGTGAAGTCTTCCGGTGGTGGGGTGACGGTCCCCATGTGGTTGGATGGCTGCTGGAAGGCTCCTCTGTTCTGAAATGTTTATTAATTGTCCTGCTATCTCACTTGGTGTTTTCAAACTCGTTTCTTAATCCTGAAGGGGTTATTTATTACCTATTTGATAACCTGAAAAATACAGATATTTTGCATGGATAAAAAGTCTTAATAGCTTAACATTGACATAATTTGGTTTATCAGAGACCCAGGCACAGAGAGAACAGAACACAGAATAGGTCTGCTTTGTGTAGAGTAGGAAAAAGAGAAAGACAAGGATCAGGGACTTAGATTGACATCTGGAGATTGCAAGTCTGAGTTAAGGGCAGTGAAGGTGTCGGACAGCTAGGGGATTGTGAAGTCTGTTTGGTGCTTGGAGGGAATGGGAGAAAAATCAAATAAGGGAAAGCAGAGACTTGGTAGAAGCAAAAAGCACTACCTCTAAATGTTGCCTACAGCTAGTTCTGTACAATAGTAATTCATCGGGTGAAGTAAGGTTCACTAATAAAGGAAAGACAAGTCATGGCTGTGTGTGTGTGGTGTTATGGTACATGGCAAATTCATAAATGATGAAATTAGACTGAACTCTACAAATGGGAGGGCATAATGAAGAGCATGATGCATTAAAGGAAAGAATGAGGACTGTTTGGGTGGGGATGTTGTGAGTCATTCTTAAGGAGTCCTAGCAAAAGAAAAGACATAATTAGACATGAAAAGGGAGATGAGTGGGACAAGTAAAGTGATTCATATATTAAAAGGATATAATGAGGCACTCATTAAAGGGTTGTAATGAGTGACCTGAGGAGAAATTGATAGAAGATTGAGGAGGCATTCAGTATTTATGGATTTAGGATATGGGGTTATAAACAAATATGTGTAGCAGCAAATGGCTTGTATGAAACCACTGAGCTTGTTCAGCATTGAATGCACATCATTGCTATCATCATTTCTGCATCAAATAGAAGTGCATACTGTGTTAAGAAACATGATTATTGAAGAATATATGTATGTACATATATGTAAACAGGTCAGGGAGTGATTGATTCATTTAGAAAGTGATTCATTTCAGCACTAATCATGCATTCTTGGGAGACTCGTGTCTTGAAACCGGCGGGAGCACAGGAGAAACCTGAGCTGAGCTCTTAAAGGCAGGATGCCCAGCTCAAGCAAATTAATTACATATAGTCTTAGTGTCATTTCTTAACAACCCTTCATATACAATAGGGAATTAAATTATGTTTTTAATTTATAGATGGGAACCTAAAGTAAGAAGATGCCTGGTCATTTAGCAAACTAGACCCTGACTTCTAGCCCAGTTCTTTTCCTACCTGCTCTGTAGTCACTCACCATTCATCAGTATTGTCAGATGCATCCTGTCTCTGAGATGTTCCCTAGTGGGTGATTACTGAGAAAACTAGGAGATGATGTAGCTTTGGCCTCACAGAGACTTGGGTTCAAATGCTGGCTGCAGATAATCAAATTTGAGTCTGTTTAATTGTTTGTAAAATGGAGTTGATGTCTGCTCAGTGCTTTTTCTTGGAAGGAGGTAGTGAAGTCAAATTGCCTAGGATTGTACCTGTCACACAGTAGGTGCTCAGTAACTGTTAGATGCCTGCTTCACATATGCCTCTATTGTCCACTCAGTTGCCTTTGAATATGCAGCAGAGCTGTGTCAAGGACAGGCTAATTTCTGCAGCTATATGTACTTTCTAAAAAGTATAATTCATTTCTTTTTAACATGTGCCATCTTCTAAGCATTTTGTAGGCTGTAAAGGATATATAAAATTCTTAATTTTGACATATTTCTAGCTATCACTTTGAATCAAAGAGTACTGTTTGAACTACTACAGAGCTTTGCATAGGAATTGATTTATTTGTCTTATACCTTAACTGAAATAAACTTGGTATTAGACTTCTGTTTAAGTTAGCTGAATTAATTCTGTTTTAATTCAAGTTCATCTCTGCAGTGGAAAATGACAGACGTTATTGAGTTCTGTTACACATTTAATAAGGAACGTACACTTCTCATCCTTGTGGGAGCAATTTAATACACTGCAGAGCCTGTCAAAATTCAATTCAAGGTTGAATGACTAACGCATAAAAGTCAATTCCATATCCTATCAGAGATAAAGCCAGTTATTTCTTTTTATTAAGTAGATGGGGATGTGTTTGAATCTCTAATTGCAAAGGTTTGAAACTTTAGGCTTTGCAAAGTTAGAAGAGGTGTGTGTATGCAGAAAACTCAGGCATTTCAGGAGTGGAGTCAGCCTTAAGAAATGAATCAACAGAAAGTCTGACTTGGTCATTTTGCCCATTGTGTGGATACGACTTCTGTAGCCTTTGAATTAAGGAGCAAACTCAGTGCAAAGCTAAGTGGGGGAAGAAAGAGGGAGGTTTCTAAAGGCTCTTACCCTCCATCAGTGCAGCTGTAATCCCAGTTTACGTGTGTGTGCACGTGTGTGGGTGTGTGTGCATAAGCATGTGTGCACACACACAAGCATGGGCAGAATTCCTGGCACTTGTGGCAGCCTCCACTCAACAACTATTTCTTTTGTGCACCTGCCGTTCATTGTTCTGGATGCTGAGGGCATAGGAGTGAAGAAAACATACAAAAATCCTTGCCCTGTTGAGCTTCAATTTTAGTGGAGGGAGAAAGACAGTGAATAATGAATGTAATAAGTACTTCATGTTGCACATCAGATGCTGGTAAGTGCTATAAAGGAAAACAAAATAGGGGTGGAGGAAAAGGAATATCGTGGAAGGTACAACTTCATTAAATATAATGAGCAGGGAAGGCTGGAATATCACATTGAGGTAAGTTATTTGAAGGAAGAGTGTTTTAAGCAGAGGGAATAGCAATTACAGAAGATTGAGTCTGGGTGTGCTGAGCATGCTGGGGGACACGAAGGAAGTCAGGGTGGTTGGAGCTCAGTGAAGGGAGTAGGAGATGAGAGCGGAGAAATAGCAGGGGTCTAAGTCCTCTAGAGGGTCACCTACAAGATCTTGGAGGTGACTGTAAGGTCTTTGTCCTGTGTTCTGAGGGAGATGGGAGCCACTGGGGGTTCTGAGTGGGAGTGACATGCTCTAACTGCTGTTTCATCCCTCTGGCTGCTGCACTGAGAACACACTGCAGAGGGCAAGGTGGAAGCAGACAGACCAGTCTGAAGGCTGAGATAGGACAGCTGAGTGGCATTTGTTGGTACTCACCATGTTGAGGTATGGCCTTGGGAGTGACTGGCAGAAGGACAAGATAACTGGAGAAGAGGAGGCCATACTATCTGCAGGATCATCTTATGTCTAGGGCTAGCTGTTACTAAAGAGGAGACTGGCTGTATATGACCTAAGGATATACTCCTGCTGAAATCTAATGCCATTGTGCCTACAGAAATTGTAGAAAAAAATCACTCATTGAAAAAAACTAGAGCAGTTGACTGGCATTTTACCTTTGTTGACTTGTACCTGTGGCCCTCCTCATTAGCCGTTTAGCCAGATAATACCTAACCAAGAATTAATACAATGTGTGCATTTATTGTGAACTGCCCTCCTCCTCCAATGTTCCCCATCTCCTGTCTTCAACATTCCACTCATTAAATACATTTCTAATTTACTTGGGGTTCTATTCTTTTTTTTTTTTCTGGTGGAAAATTATTTCTTGGGGTTATATGTTAATTTTTTCTTCTGGTGGAAAATTCTTTGTTTTAACAGAAAGTGAGCTTTAAGTAGGCACATTTTTATGTCCTTTATCTTTTTCACAATCATGGTTCTTTTAAAAATTTTTGTGTTACACTAAATGTTCTTTTTTTTAAAAATATTTTTATTAAGGTATGATTGATATACACTCTTATGAAGGTTTCATATGAAAAAACAATGTGGTTACTACATTTACCCATATTATCAAGTCCCCACCCATATCCCAATGCAGTCACTGTCCATCAGTGCAGCAAGTTGCCAGAGATCCACTATGTCCCTTCTCTGTGATACACTGTTTTACCCATGATCCCCCACACCATGTGTACTAAACATAATTCCCCTTAATCCCCATCTTCCTCCTTCCTGACCCGCCCTCCCACACCCCTCCCCTTTGGTAACCACTAGTCTCTTCTTGGAGTCTTTGAGTCTGCTACTATTTTGTTCCTTCAGTTTTGCTTTGTTGTTATACTCCACAAATGAGGGAAATCATTTGGCACTTGTCTTTCTCCGCCTGCTTATTTCACTGAACATAATGTCCTCCAGCTCCATCCATGCTGTTGCAAATGGTAGGATTTGTTTCTTTCTTATGGCTGAATAGTATTCCATTGTGTATATGTACCACATCTTCTTTATCCATTTATCTACTGATGGACACTTAGGTTGCTTCCATTTCTTGGCTATTGTAAATAGTGCTGCAATAAACATAGGGGTGCATATGTCTTTTTGAATTTGAGAAGCGGTGTTCTTTGCATAAATTCCAAGGAGTGAGATTCCCGGGTCAAATGGTATTTCTATTTTTAGTTTTTTGAGGAACCTCCATATTGCTTTCCACAATGGTTGAACTAGCTTACATTCCCACCAGCAGTGTAGGAGGGTTCCCCTTTCTCCGCATTCTCACCAGCATTTGTTGTTCTTAGTCTTTTCGATGCTGACCATCCTTATTGGTGTGAGGTGCTCATTGTGGTCTTAATTTGCATTTCCCTGATGATTAATGATGTGGAGCATCTTTTCATGTGTCTGTTGGCCATCTGAATTTCTTCTTTGGATAACTGTCTCTTCACATACTCTGCCCATTTGTTAATCAGGTTATTTGCTTTTTGGGTGTTGAGGTGTGTGAGTTCTTTATATATTTTGGATGTTAACCTCTTGTCAGATATGTCATTTACAAAACGATTCTCCCATACTGTAGGATGCCTATTTGCTCTGTTGATGGTGTCCTTTGCCATACAGGAATTTTTTAGTTTGATGAAGTCCCATGTGTTCATTTTTGCTTTTGTTTCCCTTGCTTGAGAAGATGCTTTCAGGAAGAAGTTGCTCATGCTTATATTCAGGAGATTTTTGCCTATGTTGTCTTCTAAGCGTTTTATAGTTTCATAACTTACATTAAGGTCTTTGATCCATTTCGAGTGTACTTTTGTGTATGGGGTTAAAAAATAATCCAGTTTCATTCTCTTGCATGTAGCTGTCCAGTTTTGCCAACACCAGTTGTTGAAGAGGCTGTCATTTCCCCATTGTATGTCCATGGCTCCTTTATCGTATATTAACTGACCATATATGGTTGGGTTTATATCAGGACTCTCTAGTCTGTTCCATTGGTCTATGGTTCTGTTCTTGTGCCAGTACCAAATTGTCTTGATTACTGTGGCTTTGTAGTAGAGCTTGAAGTTGGGGAACATAATCCCCCCAAATTTATTCTTCCTTCTCAGGATTGCTTTGGCTATTCATGATCTTTTGTGGTTCCATATGAATTTTAGAATGATTTTCTCTAGTTCATTGAAGAATGCTATTGGTATTTTGACAGGAATTGCATTGAATCTGTAGATTGCTTTAGGCAGGATGGCCATTATGACAATATTAATTCTTCCTATCAATGAGCAAGGGATGTGTTTCTATTTATTGGTATCTTCTTTAATTTCTCTCAAGAGTATCTTGTAGTTTTCAGAGTATAGGTCTTTCACTTCCTTGGTAAGGTTTATTCCTAGGTATTTTATTCTCTTTGATGCAATTGTGAATGGAATTGTTTTCCTGATTTCTCTTTCTGCTAGTCCATTGTTAGTGTATAGGAATGCAACAGATTTCTGTGTATTAATTTTGTATCCTGTAACTTTGCTGAATTCAGATATTAGATCTAGTAGTTTTGGAGTAGATTCTTGAGGGTTTTTTATGTACAATATCATGTCTTCTGCAAACAGGGACAGTTTAACTTCTTCCTTGCCAATTTGGATGCCTTTTATTTCTTTGTGTTGTCTGACTGCTGTGGCGTGGACCTCCAGTACTATGTTGAATAGAAGTGGGGTAAGTGAGCATCCCTGTCTTGTTCCTGATCTTAAAGGAAAAGCTTTCAGCTTCTTGCTGTTCAGTATGATGTTGGCTGTGGGTTTGTCATATATGGCCTTTATTATGTTGAAGTACTTGCCCTCTATACCCATTTTGTTGAGAGTTTTTATCAGGAATGGATGTTGAATTTTGTCAAATGCTTTTTCAGCATCTATGGAGATGATCATGTGGTTTTTGCCCTTCTTTTTATTGATGTGCTGGATGATATTGATGGATTTTCGAATGTTGTAGCATCCTTGTATACCTGGGATGAATCCTACTTAATCATGATGGATGATTTTTTTGATGTATTTTTGAATTTGGTTTGCTCATATTTTCTTGAGAATTTTTGCATCTATGTTCATCAGGGATATTGATCTGTAATTTTCTTTTTTAGTGGCATCTTTGCCTGGTTTTGGTATTAGAGTGATGCTGGCCTCGTAGAATGAGTTTGGAAGTATTCCCTCTTCTTCTCCTCTTTGGAATACTTTAAGGAGAATGGGTATTAGGTCTTCACTAAATGTTTGATAAAATTTAGTGGTGAAGCCATCTGGTCCAGGGGTTTTGTTCTTAGGTAGGATTTTGATTACCAGTTCAATTTTGTTGCTGGTAATTGGTCTGTTGAGATTTTCTGATTCTTTCTGGGTCAGCCTTGGAAGGTTGTGTTCTTCTAGAAAGTTGTCCATTTCTTCTAGGTTATCCAGCTTTTTTAAAGAGGGCGTCTCTCATATTTATTGATTGAATGGTTGTTTACAACAATAAAATTCTGTATAGGGGACTCAATGCACAATCATTAATCAACCCCAAGACTAATTCTCAAAAGTCTCCCATCTTCTGAAGAATAATGAACAAGTTCTTACATGGTGAACAAGTTCTTACATAGTGAATAAGTTCTTACATGGTGAACAGTGCAAGAGCAGTCATATCACAGAAACTTTCAGTTTTGATCACGCGTCATGAACTATAAACAATCAAGTCAGATATGATTATTTACTTGATTTTTATACTTGATTTATATGTGAATCCCACATTTCTCCCTTATTATTATCATTATTTTTTAAAATAAAATGCTGAAGTGGTAGGTAGATGCAAGATAAAGGTAGAAAACATAATTTAGTGCTGTAAGAGGGCAAATGTAGATGATCAGGTCTGTGCCTATAGACGAAGTATTAATCAAAGCTAGACAAGGGCAACAAAACATCCATGGACGCAGATTTCTCTCAAAACAGGGCGGGTGTGTGTGAGGTTCAAAGCCACACCTCTGCTGATCCCAAATTTCTCACCTGATGGCCCCCCTGTGACTCTGCCTGTCTTAGGTTGTTCCTCCCTTGAGGAATCTTACCTGTCTCTGGCTAAACAGTCATCTTCCGGGGCCATACAGGGAAATGTAAAGTTGGTAAGTGAGAGAGAAGCAATATTCATTGAAAAGGTTAGCTTTTTACTTCTTTGCAGATTTATGCCCTGTGGCTTCTATGCCTAGCATTTGTCTTGAGGTATCTTTAACACTTGGAAGAATTATGATACTCGGTAATTTTCGATATGAGGCACGAATTCTATTAAAGGGTTGTAATTAGGAAGGAAGAAGAAAAGCTATAGAAGTAGCAGATGGAAAAAAACATGGGTAGATTGATTATTTCTTTGACATATCATCTTGTAGAGTAACATAAGCATGTAAAGGTTTTAACAAACTACTAATTAAATTACGTACACACATTAACAGAATAGGAATACAGATACATAACAAAAGTAGACCGACAATTACCAGCCATATCCAGTGAAACCAAGAAAACCAGTTAGGCAACCTAGGCATTTGTGAAAACTTATCAATGATATGATGGATATTGTCTAACTGAATTTGAATAGTTTGAGAAAAATCAGACAAATTAAAACAACACATTCCTGGGAACTGTTCACATCCCATATGTTCTTTTAACAGTAGATAGTCTATAGTCACACAATTTTGGAGCACTGCAACTTGCCCTTCTCCTAATTCTTGGTTGAGTTCTGACAGTATAGATCCAGTCAAATTTGTTGTTTTACTGTACATACAGGCCAGCTTAGATATCTCCTTCTTCATTCCAATGGCAAGTCCAGGAACCAGTGGGATGAATGCAGCTAAAACAGCAACAGTGCCAGGATCTTTGTTGAAGTTTCTTGATGATCATCTTCTGGAATGACTCTTCCAGAGGATGTTGATGTTGGAAGTTCTTCTTCATATCATATCTTAATTCGTTTTCTGGGTAGCCAAATTAGGTTTTGATCCTCTGTATAAACACAAACAAACACTTTGCCACATTTTAATATGACCTTTATACCATTGTGAAGAACCTATTGGAGATCACCACACAGGACCTGCTTTTTTTTTTTAAGAGAAAGGAATATTATCAGAAAAATGTACTTCCATAGCTGATCATCTGACACCCTTTAAAAGATCAAAATTAAGGATATGTAAAGCATGCATTAATCATTGATTTGCAGTTAGTTCTATCCTATCAGGGAGTAATCCCCCTTTTCTTTCTCTCTCTTTTATGTTATCATTTATCTACAATTACATGAAGAATATTATGTTTACTAGGCTCTCCCCTACACCACGTCCCCCCCATATACCCAATTATAGTCACTGTCCATCAGCATAGCAAAATGTTGTAGAATCACTACTTGTCTTCTCTGTGGTGCACAGCCCTCCCCTTTCTCCCACCTCCCACATTATGCATGCTAATCACAATACCCCTTTCTTCTTCCTCCCGCTTATCCCTCCCTACCCACCCATCTTCCCCAATCCCTTTCCCTGTGGCACCTGTTAGTCCATTCTTGGGTTCTGTGATTCTGCGGCTGCTTTGTTCCTTCAGTTTTTCCTTTGTTCTTATACTCCACAGATGAGTGAAATCATTTGGTATTTGTCTTTCTCCACTTGGCTTATCTCACTGAGCACAATATCCTCTAGCTCCATCCATGTTGTTGCAAATGGTAGGATTTGTTTTCTTCTTATGTCTGAATAATATCCCATTGTGTATATGTACCACATCTTCTTTATCCATTCATCTACTGATGGACACTTAGGTTGCTTCCAATTCTTGGCTATTGTAAATAGTGCTGTGATAAACATAGGGGTGCATCTGTCTTTTTCAAACTGGAGTGCTGCATTCTTAGGGTAAACCTAGGTGTGGAATTCCTGGGTCAAATGGTAAGCCTCTTTTGAGCATTTTGAGGAACCTACATACTGCTTTCCACAATGGTTGAACTAATTAACATTCCCACCAGCAGTGTAGGAGGGTTCCCCTTTCCCCACAACCTCGCCAACATTTGTTGTTGTTTGTCGTTTGGATGGTAGCCATCCTTACTGGTGTGAGGTGATATCTCATTGTGGTTTTAATTTGCATTTCTCTGATAACTAGCGATGTGGAGTATCTTTTCATGTGTCTGTTGGCCATCTGAATTTCTTTTTTGGAGAACTGTATATTCAGCTTCTCTGCCCATTTTTAAATTGGATTATTTGCTTTTTGTTTGTTGAGGAGTGTGAGCTCTTTATATATTTTGGATGTCAACCCTTTATCGGATCTGTCATTTACGAAAATATTCTCCCATACTGTAGGGTACCTTTTTGTTCTATTGATGGTGTCCTTTGTTGTACAGAAGCTTTTCAGCTTGATATAGTCCCACTTGTTCACTTTTGCTTTTGTGTCCTTGCCCGGGGATATATATTCATGAAGAAGTCACTAATGTTCACATCCAAGAGATTTTTGCCTATGTTTTTTTCTAAGAGTTTTATGGTTTCATGACTTACATTCATGTCTTTGATCCATGTTGAGTTTACTTTTGTATATGGGGTTAGACAATGATCCATTTTCATTCTCTTACATGTAGCTGTTCAGTTCCGCCAGCACCATCTGTTGAAGAGACTGTCATTTCCCCATTGTATGTCCATGGCTCCTTTATTGAATATTAATTGACCATATATGTTTGGGTTAATGTCTGGAGTCTCTAATCTGTTCCACTGGTCTGTGGCTCTGTTCTTGTGCCAGTACCAAATTGTCTTGATTACTATGGCTTTGTAGTAGTGCTTGAAGTTGGGGAGTGAGATCCCCGCCACTTTCTTCTTCTTTCCCAGGATTACTTTAGCTATTCGGGGTCTTTGGTGTTTCCATATGAGTTTTTGAACTATTTGTCCCAGTTTGTTGAAGAATGTTGTTGGTAATTTGATAGGGATTGCATCAAATCTGTATATTGCTTTGGGCAGGATGGCCATTTTGATGATATTTGTTTTCCTAGCCAAGAGCATGGGATGAGTTTCCATTTGTTAGTGTCCTCTTAGCTTCTCTTAAGAGTGTCTTTTAGTTTTCAGGGTATAGGTCTTTCACTACTTTGGTTAGGTTTATTCCTAGGTATTTTATTCTTTTTGATGCAATTGTGAATGGAATTGTTTTCCTGATTTCTCTTTCTATTGGCTCATTGTTAGTGTATAGGAAAGCCACAGATTTCTGTGTGTTAATTTTGTATCCTGCAACTTTGCTGTATTCTGGTATCAGTTCTAATAGTTTTGGAGTGGAGTCTTTAGGGTTTTTCCTGTATATTATCATTGCAGTTTAACTTCTTCTTTACCAATATGGATTCCTTGTATTTCTTTGTTTTGTCTAATTGCCATGGCCAGGACCTCCAGTACTATGTTAACTAACAGTGGGGAGAGTGGGCATCCCTGTCTTGTTCCCGATCTCAGAGGAAAAGGTTGTATTTTTCTAGGAAGTTGTCCATTTCTCCTAGGTTTCTCAGCTTGTTAGCATATAGGTTTTCATAGTATTCTCTAATAATTCTTTGTATTTCTGTGGGGTCCGTCGTGATTTTTCCTTTCTCGTTTCTGATACTGTTGATTTGTGTTGACTCTCTTTTCCTCTTAATAAGTCTGGCTAGAGGCTTATCTATTTTGTTTATTTTCTCAAAGAACCAGTTCTGGTTTCATTGATTTTTTCTATTGTTTTATTCTTCTCAATTTTGTTTATTTCTTCTCTGATCTTTATTATGTCCCTCCTTCTGCTGACTTTAGGCCTCATTTGTTCTTCTTTTTCCAATTTTGATAACTGTGACGTTAGACTATTTATTTGGGTTTGTTCTTCCTTCTTTAAATATGCCTGGATTTCCTCTTAAGACTGCTTTCGCTGCATCCCACAGAAGTTGGGGCTTTGTGTTGTTGTTGTTATTTATTTCCATATATTGCTGGATCTCCATTTTAATTTGGTCGTTGATCCATTGACTGTTTAGAAGCATGTTGTTAAGGCTCCATGTGTTTGTGAGCCTTTTTCTTTCTGGTATAATTTATTTCTAGTTTTATACCTTTGTGTTAGGAAAAATTGGTTGGTAGGATTTCAATCTTTTTGAATTTACTGAGGCTCTTTTTGTGGGCTAGTATGTGGTCTATTCTGGAGAATGTTCCATGTGCACTTGAGAAGAATGTGTATCCTGTTGCTTTTGGGTGTAGAGTTCTATAGATGTCTATTAGGTCCATCTGTTCTTGTGAGTTGTTCAGTGCCTCTGTGTCCTTACTTATTTTCTGTCTAGTGGATCTGTCCTTTGGAGTGAATGGTGTGTTGAAGTCTACTATAATGAATGCATTTCAGTCTATTTCCTCTTTAGTTCTGTTAGTATTTGTTTCTCATATGCTGGTGCTCCTGTGTTGGGTGCATATATATTTAGAATGGTTATATCCTCTTGTTGGACTGAGCCCTTTATCATTGTGTAATGTCCTTCTTTATCTCTTGTTACTTTCTTTGTTTTGAAGTCTATTTTGTCTGATACTAGTACTGCAACTCCTGCTCTTTTCTCCCTATTGTTTGCATGAAATATCTTTTTCCATCCCTTGAGTTTTAGTCTGTGCATGTCTTTGGGTTTGAAGTGAGTCTCTTGTAAGCAGCATATAGATGGGTCTTGTTTTTTTATCCATTCAGTGACTCTAATACTTTTGATTGGTGCATTCAGTCCATTTACATTTAGGGTGATTATCGATAGGTATGTACTTATTGCCATTTCAGGCTTTAGATTTGTGGTTACCAAAGGTTCCAGGTTACTTTCCTTACTATCTAAGAGTCTAACTTAACTTACTTAGTATGATGTTACAAACACAATCTAAAGGTTCTTTTCTATATCTCCTCCTTCATTCTTTGTATATTAGGTATCAGATTCTATACTTTTTCTCTATCCCTTGATTGGCTTTGGGGATAGTCAATTTAATTTTGCAGTTGCCTCGCAATCAGGTGCTCCACCCTCCCTATGATGATTTTACTACCTCTGGTGACAGCTGTCCCACCCTCGGAACACTTCCATCTATAGCAGTCCCTCCAAAATAGACTGCAGAGATGGTTTGTGGGAGGTAAACTCTCTCAAGTTTTGCTTATCTGGAAATTCTTTAATCCCTTCTTCAAATTTAAATGATAATCTTGCCAGATAAAGTAATCTTGGTTCCAGGCCCTTCTGCTTCATGGCATTAAATACATCATGCCACTCCCTTCTGGCCTGTATGGTTTCTGCTCAGAAGTCTGATGTTAGCCTGATGGGCTTTCCTTTGTATGTGATCTTATTTCTGCCTCTGGCTGCTTTTAACAGTCTGTCCTTATCCTTGATCTTTCCCATTTTAATTACTATGTTTCTTGCTGTTTTCTTCCCTGGGTTCCTTGTGTAGGGGTATCTGTGGATCGCCATGGCCTGAGAGACTATCTCTTTCCCCAGATTGGGGAAGTTTTCAGCAACTATCTCCTCAAAGACACTTTCTATCCCTTTCTCTCTCTCTTCTTCTTCTGGTATCCCTAATATGTGAATATTGTTCCGTTTGGATTGGTCACACAGTTCTCTCAATATTCTTTCATTCTTAGAGTTCCTTTTTTCTCTCTGTGCCTCAGCTTCTTTGTATTTCTCTTCTCTAGTTTCTGTTTCATTTATTCTCTCCTCCACCGTATCCAACCTGCTTTTAATACCCTCCGTCGTGTTCTTCAACAATTGGATCACTGACCTGAATTCATTCCTGAGTTCTTGGATGTCTTTCCTTACCTCCATTAGGATGTTGATGATTTTTATTTTGAACTCCCTTTCAGGAAGAGTCATGAAGTCCATATCATTTAAATCTTTCTCAGGAGTTGTATTAACAATTTTACTCTGGACAAGGTTCCTTTGGCGTTTCATGTTTTTATATGGCGCCCTCTAGTGTCCAGAAGCTCTATTCTGGAGCTGCCCCGCCCCTGAAGCAATGTCGGGGGTCACGGGGAGTCGTCCTGGTGCCTGGGGGGAGGAAGGAGCTGTTCCCCGCCTCTTGACTCCTGTGCCTGTTTCCACTGCCTGAGCCAGTGGGCCGGTCACACTGGTATAAGTTTTTGTCCCAGAGCAGCCAGATATGGATCCCTGCTTTCCACAAGCAGCTAGAATCCCAGTCTCCCCAGGAACTCTGCCTGTATTAACTTTCCAGCCCGGTAGTCATGCGAGTCTCATGAAAGCACCGTGAAATGTAGGTTTCTGCTCCCAGCACAGATCTCCGGAGCTAGGTATTCAGCAGTCCCAAGCCTTCCACTCCCTCCTTGCTTCATTTCTCTTCCTCCCACCGGTGAGCTGGGGTGGGGGAGGGGCTCAGGTCCCAGGGAGGCACAGCTCTGGTACATTACCCTGTTCGCTGAGGTCTGCTCTTTTCTCCAGGTGTGTGCAGTCTGACGCGTCCTCTTTCCTGTTGCTCTCTCAGGATTAGTTGCACCAGTTAAATTTTCTAATTGTTTCCAGTTTTTGGAGGAAGCCTCTGTCCCTCCTCTCATGCTGCCATTTTTAATCCCTGATCCCCCCTCTGGCCATTTTTTAATTGGATTATTTGTTTTTTGTTTGTTGAGGTGGGTGTGCTCTTTATATATTTTGGATGTCAAGCCTTTATTGGATCTGTCATTTACAAATACATTCTCCCATACTGTAGGGTACCTTTTTGTTCTATTGATGGTGTCTTTTGCTGTACAGAAGCTTTTCAGCTTAATATAGTCCCGCTTGTTCATTTTTGGTTTTGTTTTCCTTGCCCAGGGAGATATGTTCAAGAAGAGGTAACTCATGTTTATGTCTAAGAGATTTTTGCCTATGTTTTTTTCTAAGAGTTTTATGGTTTCATGACTTACATTCAGGTCTTTGATCCATGTTGAATTTATGTTTGTGTATGGGGTTAGACAATGGTCTAGTTTCATTCTCTTACATGTAGCTGTCCAGTTTTGCCAGCACCATCTCTTGAAGAGACTGTCATTTCCCCATTGTATATCCATGACTCCTTTATCAAATATTAATTGACCATATATGTTTGGGTTAATGTCTGGAGTCTCTAATCTCTTACACTGGTCTGTGGCTCTGTTTTTGTGCCAGTACCAAATTGTCTTGATTACTATGGCTTTGTAGTAGAGCTTGAAGTTGGGGAGTGAGATTCCCCCTACTTTATTCTTCTTTCTCAGGATTGCTTTGGCTATTTGGAGTCTTTGGTGTTTCCATATGAATTTTTGAACTATTTGTCCCAGTTTGTTGAAGAATGTTATTGATAATTTGATATGGATTGCATCGAATCTGTATATTGCTTTGGACAGGATGGCTATTTTGATGATATTAATTCTTCCTAGCCAAGAGCGTGGGATGAGTTTCCATTTGTTTGTGTCCCCTTTAATTTCTCTTGAGTGTCTTGTAGTTTTCAGGGTATAGGTCTTTCACTACTTTGGTTAGGTTTATTCCTAGGTATTTTATTCTTTTTGATGCTATTGTGAATGGAATTGTTTTCCTGATTTCTCTTTCTATTGGTTCATTGTTAGTGTATAGGGAAGCCACAGATTTCTGTGTGTTAATTTTGTATCCTGCAACTTTGCTGTATTCCAATATCAGTTCTAGTAGTTTTGGAGTGGAGTCTTTAGGGTTTTCTATGTACAATATCATGTCATCTGCAAATAGTGACAGTTTAACTACTTCTTTACCAATCTGGATTCCTTGTATTTCTTTGTTTTGTCTAATTGCCATGGCTAGGATCTCCAGTACTATGTTGAATAACAGTGGGGAGAGTGGGCATCCCTGTCTTGTTCCCAATCTCAGAGGAAAAGCTTTCAGCTCTTCACTGTTCAGTATAATGTTGGCTGTGGGTTTATTATATATGGCCTTTATTATGTTGAGGTACTTGCCCTCTATACCCATTTTGCTGAGGGTTTTTATCATGAATGGATGTTGAATTTTGTCAAATGCTTTTTCGGCATCTTTGGAGATGATCATGTGGTTTTTGCCCTTCTTTTTATTGATGTGCTGGATGATGTTGATGGATTTTAGAATGTTGTAGCATCCTTGCATCCCTGGGATGAATCGCACTTGGTCATGGTGTATGATACTTCTGATATACTTTTGAATTCGATTTGCTAATATTTTATTGAGTATTTTTGCATTTACATTCATCAGGGATATTGGTCTGTAATTTTCTTTTTTGTTGAGTTCTTTGCCTGATTTTGGTATTAGGATGATGTTGGCTTCATAGAATGTGTTTGGGAGTATTCCCTCCTCTTCTATTTTTTGGAAAACTTTAAGGAGAATGGGTATTATGTCTTCTCTGTATGTCTGATAAAACCCCGAGGTAAATCCATCTGGCCCAGGGGTTTTGTTCTTGGGTCGTTTTTTGATTACCATTTCAATTTCTTTGCTCATAATTGGTTTGTTTAACTTTTGTGTTTCTTCCTTGGTCAGTCTTGGAAGGTTGTATTTTTCTAGGAAGTTGTCCATTTCTTTTAGGTTTTCCAGCTTTTTAGCATATAGGTTTTCATAGTAGTCTTTAATAATTCTTTGTATTTCTGTGGAGTCTGTCGTGATTTTTCCATTCTCATTTCTGATTCTGTTGATTTGTGTTGATTCTCTTTTTCTCTTAATAAGTTTGGCTAGAGGCTTATCTATTTTGTTTATTTTCTCAAAGAACTAGCTCTTGGTTTCATTGATTTTTTTCTATTGCTTTATTCTTCTAAATTCTGTTTATTTCTTCTCTAATCTTTATTATATCCCACCTTCTGCTGACTTTAGGCCTCATTTGTTCTTCTTTTTCCAGTTTTGATAACTGTGATGTTAGACTATTTATTTGGGACTGTTCTTCCTTCTTTAAGTGTGCCTGGATCGCTATATACTTTCCTCTTAAGACTGCTTTCATGGCGTCCCACAGAAGTTGGGGCTTTGTGTTGTTGTTGTCATTTGTTTCCATATATTCCTTGATGTCTATTTTAATTTGTTCATTGATCCATTGATTATTTAGGAGCATGTTGTTAATCCTCCATGTGTTTGTGGTCCTTTTTGTTTTCTTTGTAGAATTTATTTATAGTTTTATACCTTTGTGGTCTGAAAAGTTGGTTGGTAGAATTTCAATCTTTTGGAATTTTCTGAGGCTCTTTTTGTGGTCTAGTATATGGTCTATTCTGGAGAATGTTCCATGTGCACTTGAGAAGAATGTGTATCCTGTTGCTTTTGGATGTAGAGTTCTGTAGATGTCTATTAGGTCCATCTTTTCTACTGTGTTGTTCAGTGCCTCCGTGTCCTTACTTGTTTTCTGCCTGGTGGATCTATCCTTTGGGGTGAGTGGCATGTTGAAGTCTCCTAAAATGAATGCATTGCATTCTATTTCCCCCTTTAGTTCTGTTGGTATTTGTTTCACATATGCTGGTGCTCCTGTGTTGGGTGCATATATATTTAGAATGGTTATATCCTCTTGTTTGACTGAGCCCTTTATCATTGTGTAATGTCCTTCTTTATCTCTTGTTACTTTCTTTGTTTTGAAGTCTATTTTGTCTGATACTAGTACTGCAACCCCTGCTTTCTTCTCTCTGTTGTTAGCCTGTAATATGTTTTTCCATCCATTGACTTGTAGTCTGTGCATGTCTTTGGGCTTGAGGTGAGTTTCTTGTAAGCAGCATATAGATGGGTCTTGCTTTTTTATCCATTCTATTACTCTGTGTCTTTTGATTGGTGCATTCAGCCCATTTACATTTAGGGTGTCTATTGAAAGGTATGTACTTATTGCCATTGCAGGCTTTAGATTCATGGTTACCAACGGTTCAAGGTTAGCTTCTTTTGTATCTTACTGCCTAACTTAGGTCGCTTATTGAGCTGTTATATACACTGTCTGGAGATTCTTTTCTTCTCTCCCTTTTTATTCCTCCTCCTCCATTCTTTATATGTTGGTTGTTTTATTCTGTGCTCTTTCGTGTTTCCTTTAACTGCTTTTTAGTGTCTAGTTGATTTTATTTTTTGTCTTTAGTTAGTATTTGGTTGGTCTGCTTTCTTTGCTGTGATTTTATTTTCTGTGGTGACATCTGTTTAGTCTTAGGAGTACTTCCGTCTGGAAGAGTCCTTCTAGAGTACCCTGTAGGGGTGGTTTGTGGGAGGCAGATTCCCTCAAGTTTTGCTTGTCTGGGAATTGTTGAATCCCTCCATCATATTTAAATCATAATCGTGCTGGATACAGTGTCCTTGGTTCAAGGCCCTTCTGTTTCATTGCATTAAATATATTGTGCCATTCTCTTCTGGCCTGTAAGGTTTCTGTTGAGAAGTCTGTTGATAGCCTGATGGGTTTTCCTTTATAGGTTACCTTTTTCTCTCTAGCTGCCTTTAAAACTCTGTCCTTGTTCTTGATGTTTGCCATTTTAATTATTATGTGTCTTGGTGTTGACCTCCTTGGGTCCTTTCTGTTGGGAGTTCTGTGTATTTCCGTGGTCTGTTCGATTATTTCCTCCCCCAGTTTGGGGAAGTTTTCAGCAATTGTTTCTTCAAAGACACTTTCTATCCCTTCTCCTCTCTCTTCTTCTTCTGGTACCCCTATAATATGGATACTGTTCCTTTTTAATTGGTCACACAGTTCTCTTAATATTGTTTCATTCCTGGAGATCCTTTTATCTCTCTCTGTGTCAGCTTCTATGCATTCCTGTTCTCTGGTTTCTATTCCATCAATGGCCTCTTGTATCTTATCCATTCTGCTTATAAATCCTTCCAGAGTTTGTTTCACTTCTGTAATCTCCTTACGCACGTCTGTAATCTCCCTCCAGACATCATCCCTTAGCTCTTGCGTATTTCTCTGCATCTCTGTCAGCATGTTTCTGATTTTTATTTTGAATTTTTTTTCAGAAAGACTGGTTAGGTATGTCTTCTTCTCAGGTGTTGTCTCTTTAATCTTTGTCTGCCTCAAATTTTGCCTTTTCATGGCGATAGAGATAGTTTGCAGTCCTGGCATGAGTGACGGCTGGAAGAACTTCCCTTCTTGTTGGTTTGTGGCCTTCCTCTCCTGGGAGAACAGCGACCTCAAATGGCTTGTGCGGGTCAGCTACGCACAGATGGGGCTTCTGATTCTTGCCTGGTGGTTATGGAGTTTATCTCTGCTGTTGCTGTGGGCATGGCCTGCCTTGGGATGCGGCGATATGGTGGAGCCGTGTTGGAGGAGGAACAGCCGGAAGCTGTTTATGTCTGTGAGAGGCCTCTGAGCTGCACTGCTATCCAGGGGTTTAGGGTGCCTGGAGTTCCCTGCTGCTGGACTAAGTGTCCCAGGACGCTTCCGTCTGGTTTTGAGGTCCCTGTCCCTTTAAGACTTCCAAAAAGCACTCGCTTTTCTTTGTCCCCAGGGCACCGTCTGCAGGGACCTGCTCACAGGTCTTACTGTCCTGTTTCCCTAGTATCCAGGACCCCATGCATGCACTGTGACTGCGCTCTGGTGCGGATGGCTAGGGCTGGCTATTTAGCAGTCCTGGGCTCCCTCTCCCTCCCTGCTCTGACTCCTCTCCTCCCGCCTGGAGCTGGGGTGTGGGGCGCTCAGGTCCCGCCAGGCCGGGGCTTGTATTTTACCCCCTTCACAAGGCACTGTGTTCTTGCAGGTGTGGATGTGGTCTGGATGTTGTCTGTGTCTTCTGCTCTCTCTTTTAGGAAGAGTTGTCTTTTTTGTATTTTCAAAAATATATCTGGTTTTGGGAGGAGATTTCCACTGCTCTACTCATGCCGCCATCTTGGCTCCACCCCCGGTTATCCAGTTTTTTAGCGTATAATTTTTCATAGTATTCTCCATTAATTCTTTATATTTCTGTGGTTTCTGTAGTGATTTTTTCTTTCTCATTTCTGAGTCTGTTTATGTGAGTATCTTTTTTCTTGGTAAGTCTGGGTAAGAGTTTATCTATTTTGTTTATTTTCTCAAAGAACTAGCTCTTGTTTTCATTTGATTCTATTGTTTTATTCTTCTTGATTTTATTTATTTCTGCTCTAATGTTTATTATGTCCCTCTTTCTACTGACTTTGGGCCTCCTTTGTTCTTCTTTTTCTAGTTTTGTTAATTGTGAGTTTAGACTGCTCATATGGGATTGTTCTTCTTTTCTGAGGTAGGCCAGTATTGCAATATACTTTCCTCTCAGCACAGCCTTCACTGTGTCCCACAGATTTTTGTGGTGTTGAGTTATTGTTATTTGTCTCCATATATTGCTTGATCTCTGTTTTTATTTGGTCATTGATCCATTGGTTATTTAGGAGCATGCTGTGAAGCCTCCATGTGTTTGTGGGATTTTTCATTTTCTTTGCATAATTTATTTCTAGTTTCATACCTTTGTGGTTGAGAAACTGATTGGTACAATTCCAATCTTTTTGCATTTACTGAGGCTCTTTTTGTGGCATAGTGTATGATCTATTCTTGAAAATGTTCCATTTGCACTTGGAAACATGTATATTCTGCTGCTTTTGGGTGTAGAGTTCTGTAAATGTCTGTTAGGTCTGTTTGTTCTAATGTGTTCTTCAGGCCTCTATCTCTTTACTTCTTTTCTGTCTGGTTGATCTGTCCTTCAGTGTGAGTGGAGTGTTGAAGTCTCCTAGAATGAAATCATTGCATTCTATTTCCCCTTTTAATTCTGTTAGTATTTGTTTCACATATGCAGGTGCTCCTGTGTTTGACACATAGATATTTATAACAGTTATATTTTCTTGTTGGATTGACCTTTTATCATTATGTAATGTCCTTCTTTGTCTCTTGTGACTTTCTTTGTTTTGAAGTTTATTTTGTCTGATACAAGTACTGAACTCCTGCTTTTTTCTCCCTGTTAGTTGCATGACATATATCTTTTTCCATCCCTTCACTTTTAGTCTGTGTATACCTTTGGGTTTAAAGTGAGTCTTTTGTGGGCAGCACATAGATGGGTCATTTTTTAAATTCATTCAGTGACTCTGTGTTTTTTGATTGGTGCATTCAGTCCATTTACATTTAGGGTGACTATCGATAGGTATGTACTTATTGCCATTGCAGACTTCAGATTTTTGGTTACCAAAGGTTCAAGATTAACTTCCTTACTATCTAAGAGTCTAGCTTAACTCACTTAATATACTATTACAAACACAATCTAAGGTTCTTTTCTTTTTCTCCTCCTTTTTCTTCCTCCTCCATACTTTCTATATTAGCTATCATATTCTGTACTCTTTGTCTATCCCTTGATTGACTTTGGGGATAGTTCATTTAATTTTGCATTTGCTTAGTAATTAGCTGTTCTACTTTCTTTACTGTGGTTTTATTTCCTCTGGTGACAGCTATTAAACCATAGGAACACTTCCATCTATAGGAGTCCCTCCAAAATACACTGTAGAGATGGTTTGTGGGAGGTAAATTCTCTCAACTTTTGCTTATCTGGAAATTGTTTAATCCCTCCTTCAAATTTAAACGATAATCTTGCCAGATAAAGTATTCTTGGTTTGAGGCCCTGCTGCTTCATTGCATTAAATACATCATGCCACTCCCTTCTGGCCTGTAAGGTTCCTGCTGAGAAGTCTGATGATAGAGTGATGGGCTTTCCTTTGTATCTGATCTTATTTCTCTCTCTGGCTGCTTTTAATAGTCTGTCCTTATCCTTGATCTTTGCCATTTTAATTACTATGTTCTTGGTGTTGTCTTCCTTTGGTCGCTTGTGTTGGGAGATCTGTTCATCTCCATGGCCTGAGGGACTATTTCCTCCCAAGATTGGGGAAGTTTTCAACAATTACCTCCTCAAAGACACTTTCTATCCCTTTTTCTCTCTCTTCTTCTTCTGGTACCCCTATAATGCGAATATTGTTCCATTTAGATTGTTCACACCATTCTCTCAATATTCTTTCATTCTCAGAGATCCTTTTTTCTCTCTGTGCCTCAGCTTCTTTGTATTCCTCTTCTCTAGTTTCTATTTCATTTATCATCTCCTCCACTGTATCTAATCTGCTTTTAATACCCTCCGTTGTGCTCTTCAACAATTGGATCTCTGACCGGAATTCATTCCTGAGTTCTTGAATATCTTTCTTTAACTCCATGAACATGTTAATGAGTTTTATTTTGAACTCCCTTTCAGGAAGATTCATGAGGTCGATGTTATCTTTCTCAGGAGTTGTATTAATAATTTTACTCTGAACCAGGTTCCTTTGGCATTTCGTATTTGTATATGGCACCCCCTAGTGTCCAGAAGCTCTACTCTCTGGAGCTGCTCAGCCCCTGAAGCATTGTCGGGGTTTGCAGGGGAGTGGTATTGGTGCCTGAGGAGAGGAAAGAGCTGTTTCCTGCTTTCTGGATGCTATGCCTGTCTCCACTTCCTGAACCAGTGGGCCAATTGCACAGGTATAAGCCTCTATGCTTTGCGTTTGTAGTTGCTGTAGACAGATCTTCCCTCTGGCTGACCTAATGCCAAGGTAGGTTTGCTGGTTTGTGAGCCAGGTGTGGCTGGCTGGGAGAAAGCGCAGTAGCTTGTGTATCACAGAGGGGGTCCTTGGAGCTGTGTAGCCAGCCAGGGAGCTGGAGCACCTGAAAATTGTGAAAGCTCCCAACCTGCTGGGAAGAGTGCACCCAGACAATTTTGTCTACCTGTCCTTTCTTCTGAGCAGTAAGCTCTGTGCAATCCTTGCCTCTTTAGCAGCCCTCTTGCTGTTAGGAAGTCTCTCAGACTGCCTGTCTTTCTTTTGTCCCAGAGCAGCCAGTTATGGATCCCTGCTTTCCACAAGTCACTGGAATCTCAGTCTCTCCAGGTATTCCTCCTGTCTTAGCTTTCCAACCCCCTAGTCATGGAAGTATCATGAAAGCACCATCAAATGTAGGTTCATGCTCCCAGAGCAGATCTCCGGAGTTAGGTATTCAGCAGTCCTAGACCTCCACTCCCTTCCCACTCCATTTCTCTTCCTCTCACCGGTGAGCTGGATTGGGGGAAGGGCTTGGGTCCAGCCAGGCCATGGCTTTGGTGTGTTACCCTGTTCTGTGAGGTCTGCTTTTTTCTCCAGGTGTATGCAGTCTGGCACAGTCCTCTTTACTGTTGCTCTTTCAGGATTGGTTGTATTAATTATATTTTCATATTATGTGAGGTTTAAGGAGGAAGCCTCTGTCTCACCTCTCATGCCACCATCTTTAATCCTCTCACTGAATGTTCTTATGTGATACATTTAAGCAGCATTTCTTTCATCAGATAGTAAATCAAATAACTTAATTTCTCTTGCATGGACAGCACTACATAGAATCTCTGAGAAGAGGTACAAAGGGAACAGAATATGTGATTTTTTCCTTCATGAAGCTTATAGAATATTTTGGCATATGCAGAGATACCAGAAGAACAATAATTTTCAAAGCAGCTCACTAAGTAGTCATCCAGCCAACTTCCTAGTAAGGGTGTGGAAAGAATTACTCAGGCTTAATCACAGAAGACTTCTTAGAAAAAAGGGCATGTATTGAGCCAGATTTTATGATAGGTGAGATTTAGAGATAAGGAGAGAGAATTCAGAGGGAGGGAATGAAACAAGGTCCATGTAGGGAATGGTAAAGTGAGCATGTTTGGAATGGAAGAGAAGGTTTAGAAATTAAGACTGGTGAGTCTTCACTGTAGCATGGTGTGGGGATTGGATATGGAGGGCAAAGGGCAATCAATACTGTGAACTAATGAAAACTGGTGCTGTAGCTTTCTGAGTGTGGACTGAGCAGGTGTGGTTTAGCACAGTGTGTGAGGAATAGGAAAGGTGTGAACTGCGATGTGACCCTGAGAATGACAGCTAGAAGCTGTGGAACTGGATGTGGCAGAGGGTGGTGGTGTTAATGGGATGCTAGGGAGGTTTAAACATGTGGTGAGTGAAGAAAACAGGGATTGGGACAAAACAGGCTTCAAAAGACAGTAAGACCAAACACTTTGCCCTCACCCTTGCCTCCTCTCTCCTGTTACACCTTCATCATTCACAAGTCCCATGGAATCTAGGCTCAAAAATCATCTAGAAATGAATCACTTTTCATCACCTCTACCTGCTGGTCCAAGCAATAGTGTCTCATCTGGTTTATTTCTTCCTGTTATGCTTCCTAGTTTATTCCCTGCTAGCCCTGTATTCTACTCATACCCAGCATAGGTTTTCTCAACCTGGACACCTATTGACATTTGGGGCCAGATAACTTTTGTTGTGGGGAATTGTAGGAAGCTTAGCAGTATCCCTGGTCTTGACTCACTAGATGCCAGCTGAAAACCCTCCCCCACCAACCCCTCACCCCAATTCATGCAATCAACCATGTCCTCAGACACTGCCTAACATCCCCTGACTGATGGTGTTGGTGGAATAACTCCCAGCTGAGAACTGCTGAGCTAGAGCAGATCTTTAAAAATGTAATTTATGTCAAGTTGTTTCATGTCTTGAACCTTTTGGCATCTTTTCACCTTACCTAGAGGAAAAGTCCAAGTTTCTGAAATGATCTATGAGGTCTTACCTACCGTGGGCTCATCCCCTGAGCCAGGTATCCTTTTTCAGCTCATCTTCCTCCTTACTCACTTTCCTGCTGTTCCTGCTTTTCCCCAAACATTTCAGGCTGCCTCGCATGGGATGGCTTGCTCCTTTGCTGTTTGCTTCATATGCAACATTCTTCTCACATATCTTCAGGCTTGCTTCATCACCTCCTCCAGATCTTCACCTGAAGAGCCCTTTCTCAGCGAAGGCTTTCCTGGCCACAAAGGTGAGCCCCTCCCCTGCTTCACTTTGTTTACATACTTATCACCATCAAACATGGCCTAAATTAGCTATTTTAAAAATCTCTTATTTTATCCATTATTCCATTAAAATGTGAGCTCCAGGAGACGGGGTTTCATTGGTTCTAGTTGTTTCTAGCATATAGAACATGATCTGCACATAGTGTGCGTTCAGTAAACACCTGCTGAATGAATGAATGAATGACAGCAGCAGGCCAGTTCCAATGTAGGCCTGGTCTGTGATGGGGCCCTCTGAACTTCCAGACTCAGGGCCTTCTCTTGCAGTCCCCTGCTGCTGCCCTCTACGGTAGGGCCCATTCTTGCTATTGTGGGTATCAAGCAGGGCCAGCCAGCAAACACCCATGCTGAGGCCCTTGCCAAATGCAGCAATTGCTGTTTAGAAACAGAAAAGCCTCTAATGGAGATATCAACCATTTGTTAAACAAACCATTAGTTTGGTGGCAGAAGCTGTACATGTGATGAATCTACTAATTTACAGATCATTATTGGACATTAGTTAATTGCCAGACAACTCCATGTCCTGGGAAGCACAGAGGAAGCTCCATTACTAAAGAGATTGGATTTCTTAACCCTCAATAATTACAGGCTTATATCTCAGAATGAATGGGTCCTACATCTTTCTAGAATTCCACTGCTACTTCCGGAATTCTTTCTGAGCTTTCATTTTTACATGAAAAGTATACATACATGCTGAATATTTAAATGGAGCAGAAAGATAAAAAATTAGAATTAGTTTCTGTACCCCAAGTCACCTCCCAGCTGTATTTTTAGGCATTATCCACAAATATTACACAATTGTATATATTTCACCTATATGTATGTGTGTATGTTTATATATATTTGATTGCAAGTGTTTTATATATATTATAGGTAGGTACTATATGCTGTATATATATATATATGTATAGTTATTATTTAGTGTGTGTATACTATGTATTCAGGCTATAGTATGTATATATTATATACAGCATATATGTATATGTTATATACAGTGTATATATATACACTACATCTACATATATCTATAGCTTTTATATAGTCTATACACACACATGTACACTGAAATGTCACAGACAGGATCTTACTGTTTCACATCAAATTTTATTTAATGCTATATTTAGGGTATTTTTACAGCACAAATAGATACATTCAATTCTTGTTTAATGGTTGCATATTTGTGCTTAATAATTAACCAGACACTACTCATAGTTTGTGTCTAGGTTTTATTCAGTTATTTTAACTATTATACAGAAAATAAGATGAATATACCTATTAACATATCATGACAAATTTTGTGAGCATGTCTGCCAGGCAGAGTCCTAATAGAGGAATTTCTGGGATGAGGAGTATTTGTGTTTACAAACATGAAATTGCTGTATTTACGCTCTGACCAGAAGGATATGAGAATGCTCATTCCCTTCACTTTTGCTAAGCTTTTGTACTTTATAACTTTTTTATCAGTGCCAATCTGAAGGTTAAAGAATTATATCTAATTTTAAAAATTTGCATTTTTAAAGTTCTGAATAAGGTTGAACCATACATATACCAATCAGTCTTGTATCTGTGCCTGTATGTGATGGGAAGGTTAATCTGTCATTCAAAAGCTTTGCCTTTTTAAAGAGTGTGGCTGGGTTTTGCTGATAATTATATATCTCTAGGTAGCACTTACTGTGATCTACTCTGTTCATTCCTATATGACTCTGTAATTAAAGGACTATGATGTATTTATCCATATCCAACTTACAAATTCCTGTTATTTATCCCACAGCTTGGTAGATGATGGTTTTCTCTTATGTACATGAATGTTGTGAAAAATTGAAAAAGAGCCAACTGGTATAGGAAGCAGATGGCATAATAAAGCTAGTGGACAAAGTGGCAAAATATTGGATATAATGGTTAAAGTAACAGGAAAATTATGAAGGAAATTAAAAAGTGTTAAGGACATTTAGAGCTGGTTAAAACGGGTAATTTGATTAAAAACTGCAAATAGTCATATTTGTACAGACAGTTTCTGATGCATGTTTTTAGTTTATGACATTTATTGTAAAATAATGAATATTTTGAATACCTGTTATTCATTTGAGATCTGCTAATATTTAGGTTATTTTACCAATTTGGTATTTTCTTTGTAAAGAATTATTAACTCAAATGTGACTTTTTAAAATATCCAGGAACCTACTTACTTTCCTCCCTGGAGCAGATATTTTATTATGAAATCAGCATAAAAACAAATTATATACTATAATTTCACTTAATTTTCTGGGGATATGATTTAAAATACAGAGTGGTGCAATCCTTAAATTGGATAAGCTTTACTTTTAGGATTCCTTTTCAGGGCAAGTATCCCTTGGAATTGAGCATGTTGTACTTATTAGATATTAAAGTCTCCTTTTCAAGCAATGAAAAATTTAAGCATTATCTATATCATTTTAATGCATATGTATATTTCATTTTTCTTTCTGTCTTAAAAGCAAATGAAAGGCTGTTAGGCTCTATGGCCAATTGTTTTAAAATCATGGTTGCCCCCATTTTTGTTTGTGATTTTAAAGCATAAATCTGTGAATCATACATGTGAATATAAAGATGGTCTCTTTACAACCAATAGCTCTTAAAGGAATATACTGGAACATCAAAGAAAAACAACATAATATTGAATTCTTATCTAAGGTATTGGAGGAGAAAGTAAACACAGGTGTAAAGAAGTGCAAAGAGCAGCAAAAGTCAGGAAAAAGAACTAATAAAACCTAGCTAAACCCTAGAGCAAGAGCCACCCAGCTTTCGTAGAAACTGCCCGAAGCTAACACGCCTGCCCTAAGTTAGATAACCAGAGGTGGGCAGTAGCCTCGGGACATAACCCGGGATAAGTCACGAAGACATGCTTGTGTGAGCTACAGATTACGGGGAGCGGTTAGGTAACCTGGGCGTTCTCGTTTCAACTCCATTGGTTAAAATATAGAATATATAGAATGTGTTTTAAAATTATTGGTTGTAGAAATGCGCGGGCTTCGGTGCAACGGCTGTGAAAACCCTATATAATCCCTACCTAAAGTTGCCTAGGGGTCGGCAGCTTGGACTCGGCCTGCGTGTCAGGGGAGGTGCTGTCGGCCCCAGCTAGCTGGCTGAATAAAGACTTTGCTTGGATTTACATCTCCGTGTCCGTGTGGTTTGCTCTCTGGGGAAACCCTGGAGTCCTGGACCCTAACACAGGCATGAGGCAGTACTATATCAGAACATACGAGGTAGGAAAAGAAAATCAGAATTGGGCCAAGACAGAGAAGATCAGGGCAGTTTCTGTTACTTCCTGACAACAATCCTTTTGGATTAAAAGAAAAAAAATGCAAAAAACAAAACAAAACACACACAAAAAACCCTACAAAATAGAAATGTGTGGGAGCATAGCTACTTTAGGCTGAAGGTGAAAGTCAGGGGACCAAACAAGAATGTGACTAGTGGACAGGCCCCTCAAGTTTGACTTGTCTGCAGTAAATTTAATTTTTAACTTTATATTCTTTCCTAAATCATTGAGCTATCACTTTGTTTGATGAACTGGAAAAATGAAGTGACTGTTTTTAAAACCTGAAGCATTTTGTTTCTTTTATGGAATATGGAAAGTATAAACCAACAAGATGTAAAACTTTAAAAAAGTTCTAGAACATTTATCTAATGCACAACTCTGATTAATTGCTGTAGCTAAATGCTCTTTGTATTCATGCTGCAAGTCATTTTATTTAGAGAATTTGTGCTGGAATTTCTGGGGTTTCCCCATCTAGTCTCTCTTGCCCATTCTTTGGTAGTTAATGTATCACTTTTTGCCTGGGGCTCCAGATCTTCCAGATCCCTGGGATCCCTTTACCATGTCGTGGGCCTCTCTCTGGCCTCTGTGGGTCTCAGTGGCCAGCCCCTGAGATGACTTCTTCCCTGCATGTGGGCTCCTGGAATCCTTGCCGCCAGTGCACCCATGGAGAGCTTGGCAGTTTGCATTCTCCAGGGCAGCTCCTTTGTCAGGACTGGAGTTGTGAAAGAGCAGCTTCCTTGCCTTGAGCTGAGATGAACTCTGAGGTGTAATTTACCCTCCAGAGCGGCCCTGGGGATCCTGCTAAGGCTGGGAGTTGCTTGCCTTTTCTCCCCTTATCTGTTCAGGACCAGAATACCTTTTTTGATGTTCCCTCTTGTGCTCTCTCCTCTCCTCTTCACCATTCTGCCTTTTTAAAGCTAGAATACATGTGAATTCTAGACCCCTGTAGGCACTAAGAAAACAGGGTCCCTTTCAGCTTCTAGACTTGCACTGGCCTATATAGCAGTCCCTAGCCACATGAGGCTATTTAAATTTAAGTTTAAATTAATTAAAACTAAATAAAATGTACTTGCTCTGTAGGACTAGCCACATTTCAAATACTTTATACCCACATCATCACAGGAAGTTCTACTGGACAGCTGGACAGTGTTCTGGACCCTTTACTCACAGTAATCTTCAGAAATTTTGCTCTTTTCTTCATGTGATTGCTTTGATTTAAAGTTTCTGCTATGTCTGCCTTTCCTCTGCTTCTTCACATTTCTCTTCTTGCACATATGTGCTAATATGGCATGTTTTTCTATTTAAAAACAATCTTGAGATTAACACCAGGATTATTGCTGCTTTTGAATTTACTTTTACAGACATCTGATCTTTCATAAAACACATTGTGATGGGCTAAGGGGGATACCCAGAGATAGTAAAACACATTATTTCTGAGTGTTTTTATAAGGGTATTTCTGGAAGAGATTAGCATTTGAATTGATAGAGTGAGTAAAGATCACCTTCACCAACCTGAGTGGACACAAAGGCGGAGGAAGAGGAGGTTCAATCTGTCTACTGAGCTGGGACAGACATCGTTGTCCTCAGACATCAATGTCCCTGGTCCTCAAGCCTTCTTCCCTGGGTCTTCAGTTTGCAGACAGCAGGTCATGGCATTCCTCAGCCATAACAATCTCCAGGAGACAACCCTTTATGATAAATCTCCTACTGTGTATTTATACATGTTCTGTTGGTTCTGTTTCTCTGAAGAGCCCTAATACCCACTGCCTGGGGTTTGTATGAAAGAGAAAGGGAGTGACCACAAACACAGGACATTAGGAAGGGAACTTCCACAAGGACCCAGTTTTCCTCTCTCTGAAACGCTAGTGGAATAATTCCTGCCCTTGCCTACCACACAGATGTGGAATTAGGTGAAATTACAGAAATTAGAAGATGAGATAGATGAATTAGGACCATTCTAAAATGGATCTTTGAGTTTGTTTATGCCTGCACAGTATAAACCTATGGGATCAGTATTTGATTTTAATAATATGTTATCTGTTAACAAACAGAAAACTGTCACTTCCTAAAAACTAAGGAGCATATTTGTTTTTTATGAAAAAAGGAGATTTAGAAAAACTGACAAACTTCCTGGTTTTAACCTTTGAATACGTTATGGACCAAGGCTGCCAAGTTTTCTTTCACTGGACAAGAGAGAAACAAATTACAGCATTAAACAAGGGATTTACAAATTATTTTTGTATATACTATGTAATCATTTTTCAGACTCCTCATCAAATCTTCAGGATATCTAAAACGCTCACTAATGGTTCATAGAATTGAACTTGCCTTTCAGAGCTGCTTTAAATGGGCTTAAGATAAGAGAGGCTGCACACAATTTGGGGACACACCTCAGTTGCAAATTTATTTTGACATTTTTCCCTACATGAAGTGGTGAGTCTCTGAATTACATTTATAGGCACACCTGGAGAAGTGGTGAGAGTATCTAACTAAGGTTTCTCTTACCGTTGCTTAAGATTAAAGTGAGAACACCTAGTCCTTTTCTTTCTCCTGGGCAGTGTGCTGCTGAGGATGGAGAGCATATCTACTATATATAGAAAACCAGTGGGGAAGTTCTGTCTAGCCCCATTCTTGCCATATTCACAAAACCCTGTCTTTCTGTGCAAGAGCACTTCTCTCTCCCCATTTTCCCTGACACCTTGAGGAGGAGAAACAAGAGACCTGGGGACCCACAGCAAGAACTGTTAGGGTCCGGAGTCAACCACCTCTCAAATAGACAGAAGACACTCACGATAATGCAAGTCACACAGCGAGGTTTATTTCCAGCTAGCTGGGGTCCAAGTGTCTGCCCGATGCAGCGGTTTTCAACAAGGACCCAGAGCACTCAAAGCCAGGGGTTTATATAGCATTTTCAAAAAGCACTTTCTCACAGTAATTTTCCATAATTTTTGGCTTGTGCTACATCCTGGGGGTTAAGCAAAAGCAAGATAAGACCGCTCCTCAAATGTTAGGGTGGTTCAGCAAGATAAGCTGACCAGAGTCACAACCGCCCACAACCCAGTGTCCATGATTAACTTGTTCTTCAAAACTCTGTTTATCAAGCCTTACCTAGTTCCTCCTCCCCTGAGTCACGCACTCAGAAAATGGCTTTTCGGCCCTTAAGATGGCCGTTCTCATGCTAACTCATTCTTACAGAACAAGGAAGGGTGAGGGAAGAAGCTGTCTTATTCTACCTCTGGACAGGCAGAACTTTTCTTCCCAGTTCAGTTCATCTTCTGTTCATTGGACGATGATCAGTTGTGGAGAATGAGCTACTCATCAAAAATGAAACTAAGTGAAGACAAAGGCAGAGGAAACAGGCTCAGTACCATGGTGAGAAGGGCTGAAGGTCTGTCATTACTGCTTCAGATTTAGTCAAAGATAGTTTGATTAGTTATTGACTTTTCTAAATGCACTTTGTGACACAAGGCACTAGGAATCCCCTGACAAAACTGTTACTCTGAATTGAGTATATGAAATACTGGATAGCATTTCCCTTTGGAACCCACTTGGAAGAGCTATTATTGTGATGACTAGAATATGATATGTTAAACACATAGACTATTATCCATTTGGTTTTCAGCTGAGGAGAATTATTGCAAAGGTACCAAAGCAGTTTGATTATTACAGGGAGGCTCTTTCTTTTCAGCTTTATCAAACTGTGTATTGAGTTGCTTTGTCTTCATTTAAACATTAAGTTCTGAAATTAATTTACTATAAATCCATGGAAAAAACTCCTTGGTGTAAAGCAAAAAGCAACAAAAAGGTGGTAAATTTGGTTCCCTCATAGACTTCAAATTCAATTCAAATTCGATTCAATTAACATTTATTGAATGCCTGCAGGGAGCATGGCAGTGTACTAGGTACTAGAATTTGAAATATGCTGAAGTTCAAGAGGTTTCAAAGTTAATTATGAGTTTCAGAAGAGAAAAAACAGAATAATTTAAACTGTATTCTTTTGAAGTCTTCATTTCCTTTGAAAAATTCTCAAAATTCTTTTCAATTTGATTGGGAACTCCCTGGGAATGGGGTGAGGAGAAGAGACACCATTCTTTCTTGGTTCTTAAACTTGTATTGAAGTAATTTTTCATATTACTTCAATAAATGGTTTAATAGAAAAAAATTAATTAAAAAATAAACTGGGTCAGATGATAGTTTTGCCTTCAAAAATACATAATAATGTAAGAAGACTCCTACTATACACGAAAGTTAACATTTCAGATTTGAAACTACTTAACCCTTTCCATACCATTCTAAAAAACAGTTTAATAAAGAGTATTTCTTCTAGTATCACCAGGAACCAGGAATGCTTTGAAGGAGAGCAGAGTAAGTTATAGAACTGCTAGAATTTGCCAAGAGATGCACCAAAATTCAGCAAACATGTCCACCTAAATGCCTCCAGAGCCCTCTGGACCTGAATATGTTTTAGGTATCTGCCGGTCCTTTTCTGCAAAACAAAGATGGGCTCAAAAAGAAAGCAGATGCAATGAGTTTCTTTCTTAGGATAAAAAATCACACCTTGTCTGCATTTGAAAGCAGTTGCCCACAGCAGATCCCCAAGCACTAAAATTCTATTACATTCTTTATCTGTCCTGTTTTTCCTGTGGGACTCTTTTAAAAAATTATTTTATTTTATTCAGTGCTCCTTATTAAAAAGATCCTTCTTTCCTGCTACACCAGTGGCGTTAGTTGGACATTAGCTGACTGTGTTATTTGTGGGTCTGTTTCTGGACTCTATTTTTTATTTATTTTTTGTCTATCCTTGCATCCATTCTACACTGTCTTAATCATAGTGACTTAATATTAATTCTTGCTATCTGCAAGTCCTCTGACTTAATTATTCTCCAAGACTGTTTTAAGTACTCTTAGATCTTTTTATGCCTATACAGACTTAGTACAAGATGCTCAATATCAATAATGACAACAAAACCATGCTGGAATTTTAGTTGGAAGTGTATTTAATCTATAGAACATTTGAGGAGATCTGAAACTTTATCATACGGGGATTTCCAACCCACAAACATGGTGCATTGTACCATTTAGATAGTAGCTTTAATTTCTTCCATAAATACTTTCCTTTGATGTCTTATATAAATTTCATTCTTGGTTTTTTGTATTTTTTGATGCTATTGTAAAAGGTAGAATTTAAAAATTTTATATTCCAGTTTGTTGCTCATACATAGAAATATAATTTTTCCATCTTGATTTTACATCTGGAGACTTTCCTAAATTTCCTTATTAATTTTAATATGTTACTGTCTTGCCAATGGGTTTCAGCCCCTGGCAATTTCACTATGGATTCCTTGTGACCAAAGAAATGACAGTAGAACATTCTTGGGCTGAAAGGGTTATACCCAACTGTATTCCCATGATGGCAGCTCAATCACTAAAATCCCATTCACTCAGAGCGGGTCTGCATGCAGCAAGCTGGTCTCTGCCTCTGAGCCTCTCTGCCCGCACAGCCGTCCCAATCTCTGTCCTTGGTGCTGCCACCACTCCAGCCTCTGCTCTGCTCTCCTCTCCTGCAGCCTTGCAGCTATGCCACCGTGTAGCCCAGAACACTGGGTGGAGCTCTTTATATAGAGTCAATAGCACTGTATTGTCCACACTTGTATAGTGAGCTCGCCAACTAGGGCCAGGTGAGAATCCTGACCACAGGAACTTTCATTTTATTCACCTTTTTGGATTTTCTGTGTACAAATATGTTGTCTGCAAATAATGGCAATCATGTGTTTCCCTTCTGATCTTTATACGTTTTATTTTCTTTTCCCTGCATTATTACACTGGCTAGGGTCTCCAGTTCAAAACTGAAGAGATGAAGCAATAGCAAACATTTCTGTCTCACTATTTTAAGAAGGATGATTTTAATATTTTATAATTAAGTGTAATTTTTGCTGGAAGGATTTTGTAGATAATGGAAGGATTTTTATTATATTTATATCAAATACAGTTTTCATTTTTCTGTAGCTAATGATTATTTCTTAGCCTACTTTTCGTTAACCTAAGACTGGGGTGTCCCACACCCCCTAATTGTTTTTAAAATGCTTCTCAATACAATTTTCCACATTGTCAACTCTGTCAATTCAGGTAACCTTTTTTTTTTTTTCTGGAGGCACATAGACTGCATTCCTGTCAGGTGCTTCTCGTACTTCTCTTTGCCATCACTCTGGGAATTCCAGTTGACTTCTCTTGGCTTCTGGATGCTGTGTCAGGTTCCCCGATTTTTCTTTCTTCCTGGGCTCCTCCCTTTGTTTTCAAAGAGAGCAACTTAAGCAGTCATCTGCAGGCAGCGAAGCTCATCACAGTGGGGAATGGGACAGGTGTGTGGAAGCTTTGCTGGAGAAAACTGAGGTTTGCTGGATCTGAGGAGCTTTAGGACAGAAAGTGTGGAGGGAAAAGGGGAAGAGACAGCTACCATGCTTCAATCTGTGAAATTCATGAGGCTGTTTTGATTAACACAAGATTTGGTCAATACTGTATTTGAGTGGGTGTGTTTTCCTTTCAAATAAAACATTCATGGAGTTTCAATCACTAAGATTTGTTAAGTTTTCAAGTGGATTATCAAAGATCCTGATGACCTTTCTATAAATAGTGTATATCCATTCAACAAATATTTATCCAGTGCCTTCTATATGCCAGACATCAATGAACAAAATTAACCCAAATTCATGCCTTCATGGGGGAAAAGAATCAATAAACATAATGAATAAGATAATTGTATAGAGTGATAGAATGTAATAAGAGATCTAGAAAAGGGCATGAGCAAATAGGAGTCCTAAGCAGGATACAAATGCAAAGTGCAATTTTAAATGAGGTGATCAGACTGGACTTCATTGGGAAGGTGATATTTTGATTTGAAGAAGTAAGTTAGATATGGACATTTCCTGGAGAGGAGTACAACAGGCAGGGGGAGTTTGTTGGCCATGTTCAGGGGCAGAAGGGGCCACAGTGGCTGAGGCTGAGTGGGGTGGTGGGGAGACTATACAAAGAGAAGAGGTCAGAGAGGCAGTGGGACTCAGTGACATTGAGCCATGCAGGACTCTGTAAACACTGGACTCTTACCCTGAGTGAAACAGCCTTCTGTAAGTTTGGAGTGGAGGAGTGACATGATTTGACTTGTGTTTTGAAGGGATCACATTGAGTGAGTATTGAGAAAAGACTGTAGGGACCAAAGGCAAAGGTAAGAACCCAGGTAAGAAGCTATGAAGTAGTTTTGGCCAGTGGTTCCATTCAAAACAATAGCAGTGCAGGTGGTGATAAGTGGATGGGTAACATCCTCCAAAACTCAGTGGCTTAAAATGATTTATTATTGATCATAAATTTGTGGTTGAACAGATGCTCCTCTGATGGTTTCTTCTGGACTCACTCATGTGGCTGCATTCACTGGAAGGCAGGCTGCGTCGAAGGTCCAAGATGACTTCCCTCACATGCCAGAGATCCTTGGTTTTTCTCTGCCCAGCCTCCTTTAGTGGGGGCTTCAGGACAGTGTTCCAGGAGAGAGAAAGGGGATGCTGCGAAGTACCTACTTCCAAGTCACTTAATATCACTGCTGCCACAGTTTATTTTTCAAAACAAGTCACAAGGGCAGTCCAAATATAATTGGTTGGGAAATAGAGTTTATCTCTTGATTGGAGGAGCAGCAAAATCCCATACCTAAGGGACCTGCATAGCAGGACAGAAGGAGTTTGTATCCATTCCTTCTATCCTGCTAGTCCTTCTGTCCTCTTATCCACCAAAATGTATTTAGTATTTTGAGAGTATAGGTTCGATATGTGAGATGAAAGAGAAGCATCAAGGATGATGCTGAGATTTTTGGTTTAAGCAACAGGCAAAAAGGAGTTGCTGTGACTGAGATGGGGAAGACCATGTAGATTAGGTTTTGGGTGAGGAGAGCAAGACTCAGGTGGAGGAACTGAAGGCTAGGCTCAGGGCATCAGCACTAAATAAGCAGCTTAACATGAAGTCAAAGGCTGTCTGAGGCTGGTCTCCTGTCCTAGGCCAGGACTGGTGTTTGAGGCAGAGAGTCTGACAAGCAGAGGATGGCAAGTCGGGGTAGTTGGCTAAGGGGAACAAAGGGCAAGAGAAGGTCTCTGCGTTCTAAAACATGAACTTGTTATATGTAGAGATGTTCTTCTGGGTTTGGACAGGGGAGGTAAATAATGCTACAGGTGGATTCCAGGTAAACAGTTCTAAGAACTCTGTAAGAAAACCCAGGGGTATAGTGTTTTAGAAACAGAACAGCCTTGAGGTAGAACTAAACAGAAGCTCTTAAATAACTACTGCTCCACTGAGGACTTAGGGTCCTTAACAAAAAAGAGATTTAGGCAAGAGGTTAAAAAATTCCTCCTTGCCAAGTCAGAATAATCTATAACAAAGGTGCTCCTGAATTTTTCAAAGGTGGAGTATGATCCACAACTTATAGTCAGCTTCTTTTTCTGAGTGGGGAGAAATCTCACAGGGGATGTATATATATGCCTCCAGGCATAAAAAGACTGAATTATATTCAAGGAAGAGAATTTAGGGAGAGGAGTATGTTCTATGCTATATGAATCTTCATTAGCAAGCCTATGTGTATGAGAGTGTGTCTGGGTGCATTTGTATGTATGTTTACATATGCAAGTATTGGCAACTTTATATATGCAAATACTGGCAACTGCTATGTTTGCTCATCCTATAGGTCAAGGGCTTAGATGATGAAGAGAGAGAAACAGGTTGTACTTCAGGCTGGTGCACATCCTTGGCTACATTTTATAAGAATGCTGTAAAAGATGAAATATATTCTTCTCTAGTTAGTTTGACAATTTACACAAGGGTAGGGGATAGACTCTATGATCTTTAGAAGTCAATTTTCAGCCCAAGATTTTACATTCCAATATGTCTGATAGACTATTTAAATAAATGATGGTTTTTCTATTAGGAAATACAATTGACTGGAATTCGTTCTGTTTGAGCTGCAAACATTTAAAAATAGGTCAACTCTTAATTATCCAGGGTACTAGGGAACATCTTGGATGGATTATCCTAAACCACAGGTAATTAACAAAATGTGCAAATTAGGCACTGATTCATAGCATTCACTAAAATTTACATTTAAACTACTACTTCAGCAGCATACATTTGTAGATGAGCCAATCAACATGGTAAAAATAATTTTAAGATGAATATGGACAATTTAAAGGAAATGTAGAGTTGAAAATATTGCTGACAGACTAGACAATAAGAAATAGTTTACACTTTAAAATTCAAAGTGTTTACCTAGAGCTCCACAGGACATTTGGCAAGTTTTATTATCCCATTTCTGTAAATGTGAGGGAGAGATCAATAGAGATTTTCCAGCCCCTGGAAACTGCTAGGTGGCCCGGTGCCATGGCACCCTGCTCTGTGTGTCAGTGGTCAGGCCTACGAGGCCACCTCAGCCTCTTCCCCGCGTACTTCCACGAAAGAGCTCGTAGCAGAAAGGCTCGGCAGGCGGGGAAGTGAGGGGAGGCTAGACACATGAATAATAGCAGGGCAATCCTTAACCAATTATGAAAACTGAAGTTTTATTGCCAGTCCTATATTACCTTCAATTTTTTAAAACACCTGAAGTAGAAAGATCTGTTATTCTGTCAAATCACTGTTAAATCTATTAAATCATTTTTTATTATTCAAACATTATTTGCTGAAATAATCCAAGATATTAGTGCTTTTATTTTTACTGATGATGATTTATTGGAGCCCTGTAGAGCACCCAACACTATACTGGGTGCTTGGCTAATGTTATCTTCTCCCTTATTTCTTATAATAGTCTTAGGAAGAGAGAATTATTTAAATTTTACAGGTGTTACATAAGAGAAGTTCATGATAGCAAATGGTAGAGGTAGGGTGTAAACCCAGACCTCTCTGTCTGATGCCAAAACTCATGCTCTTTCTAGTAGGCCAGTGTGTGCCCCTCTCTCTGGACTGCTCGCCCCCCAGCCCACAGAGTGTGTAGCTCTTGGGAGCTGTTGGAAATCTGACTTCTCAGGCTTCACACCAAACTTAATGAATCAGAATCCTTGAGGTTGGGGTCTAGCGATATGTGTTGTCACAGGTCTATGAATCACCTTTCACAGGTAATTCTGATGTATGCTCAAATTTGAGAACCACTGTACTATGCCATGCTTACTTTAAAAAAAAAAACCTTTACTATTTTTCAGTAGAGAAATGGAATGGAATTAATTGCAATTCTTGTTATATAAGGAGGAAAGGCAATGATCGAATTGAACTTCTTAACTGGACTTTCTGTTTTCAATGAATGTTGTCAATTTTCTTACTTGAAGTAGCCAGGAGAAACCTCCTGAAAATCATTCAAGGAGAATATTCTATAGTCTAAATCAATGGTCTCCAAACTGGACTATGTGCAGTCTAGGAGTTAGCAAGACAATTCATTGGGCTATAGAAAGAAAAAAAGAGTTCCTATTTGTATTAATTTTTATCTAAAAATAAGAACAAAATGAACTTTACTAATATTTAATACAGGCTAAAAGTAACAAATGAATTTATGTACACATACATTAGCTGCAGGTCTAGCGCCCCCTGTGACCTGACTTACACACTCTTGTTCCCCTTTGTACCCCAGCTGTTGTGTGGCCACCAGCTGTGCTCAGGTGTAAACCATCAGCCTCCTGCTTCAACTGCTCCATCCTCTCACCCATTTTTCTGGGCCTTCTGTATCTCTGGCCAACCAGCTTCAAGCAAGCACAAATCTGGAAGTGTAACGAACTCAATGTGGGCTGGAAAAAGCGGATAAATATTTGTATCTCCCACGTCCCAGATGGGTGATTCTGGAGTGTATTCTGTGTGACTCCTCACAGGGTCCCTAGCGTGACTGACCTCATTGACCCTAAATGGTAACCAACCCAACCATGCAACTTTGGACTGGCCCTTGGAGCTTCTCTGCTTTCCTTTTTCCAGTGCCTATTCCTACTCACCTTGGTGGGATCGTTGCTGAAACTTAAACTCCCAGCATGGATGCCATCACCTAAGACTCTTTTTTTGGGAAGAATCCAGGCTAAGTAGGGTGCATGCTAAAATATCACTATGAAAGGATATAAGATAAACATTTTAGAGAGTACCAGTCTACAGCATTACCAACTTTCATTTTTTTAAAGAAATGAACCTATCAGGTGATATTTTAATGTTTGTATATGTGCTGCACCTTCACGGATGAGCGCTGTTTTCAGGAGCATATGATCTGTCACCTGCTCTCTTCCCCCAGTCAAGGAAGCAGACTAGATGCAAGGCAGTAAGAGTGTGGCTATTACGGTGATGTTCTTCAACTTACTCCAATTTGTAGACAGAGCTAATGAAGTGTAAGCTTTAGTACTTTATCATTAACACCAAATTTCTTTCAACACCTCAGTAACTGATTGTAATGCACAGACATGCTGTGATCTTTTAGTTTACATGTCTGTCTAAAGAGTCTTAAAAAGGCTTTGAAGCAAACGCACCCAGCTTTAGAGCCTGGAACTTCATACCAACAACTTTTAAAATCATGTTTAAACATCTTCTTAAGTCATTTATTTATTTATACGCTGTCACAGAGGATAAGACCTTTTTACCATTTTATTTCTTGCTCAAAAACACCCCAGGAATGTTATGAAAAGGGTACCTCGCCTCTGTAGTATTTTCCCACAAAACACATAATCTCAGTCTAATCGTGAGAAAACATCAGATGACCCAAATTGAGGGACATTCTACAAAATGCATGTCCAGTACTTCGCAAGTGTCAAGATCTTGAAAGCGAGGAAAGGCTGAGCAACTGTCATTGTCCAGAGGTGACTAAGGAGGAAACGGAGTGTGGTATCCTGGGTTGGGTCCTGGAATAGACAAAGAACACTAGCAAAAAAATGGGGAAAATACAAATAAGGTCTGTAATTTAGTTAATAGCATTGTTCCAGTATTAATTTCTCAGTTTTTATAAGTGTACCATGGTTTTAGATGTTAACATGAAGGGAAGCTGGGTGAAGGCTATATGGGAATACTCTGTGTTTTTCAACTTTTAACTTTTTGTAGATCAAAAATTATTTAAAAGAAAGTTTATTTAAAACAAAGAGAACAAAACAATGCAAGTAGACTGAACTCCTGCTCATGGGGGCAGAATCTTCTTGCCTATGAGTTCCAATGAGGAAATCCTTAAGGAAACATGGTCTGTCAAAGTGGAGGCATATGTACAGGGAAGTGATGTCTACACGGGCAAAATAAAGTGCCCAGCTGAGATTTTGTCAAAGCCTATTTGTACCATGAAGAACCAAAGTCCCTCTTTTCCCCTCATTTAAAGATTTTTTGGGGGCAGAAAGAATTATCTAATTACTTCAAGGTGCCACTTGGCGTTGCCAACACCTCTGGCTGTTTCTTCAGGGGATTAATTGGTGGGCTCATTGTCTTTGGTAATTACTTTTCTATTAGAAGCTCTCAGTAAACACTTTTGCTGCTGCCCCTGAGAGCCAAGCACTCAAGAGATGAAGCCCCACCTCTAAAGTTGGAAGCCCTATTATTGAACCAAGCATTTAATGAGTCAGAATTCCACAAAGCTGCAAACCTGCTCTTGAGGACCTCTGACAACTAAATATCCTGTGGTTTCAACTGATAATCATGCTGTCAGTTCAGCATTTTGCATTTGGATGTATTTTTTTTCTATGAATTTCTGTGAAGAGAGTTTGATGCGGAAACTTTAAAAGACGGCTTGCCACATACTAGGAGGCACCAACAATTGCCAAGGTGTTGTATGGTAACTAGCTGTTCTGCCTGAATTGATGGGTATGTCTCATGTGAATCATTGGGTCTGCGGAGAACTCTGCCAGCTGTATTTTTGGATTCATTTCCATATTAAACCCAAATATGTGCTTAAAACCCTTTTTGGGTCATATCTATTCACTAAAAGCAGCTTTTCTGAATCATGAAATTAGATATAATTGGGGATTAGACTGGGTTCAAATAAAATATATTTTCCATTTTAACCCTTCTTTTAGAAAGAAGGTTGTGATAAATGCCAAGGGCGTGTAAGTCAGCTTGCAGCAGTAGGAGCACAGAGGTGCCAGGGTGGTATAATGTGATCATTATGTTCTATGACTAGAGATGTGTAAACAGATCCATCAAAATCTGTCTGTGCTTACATAGGTGACAAAACTAGATCAAGAGATCTGGCACCTATCCCAGAAGATTTTCTTTTCTATTCTCTATTATAAACTTGATATCGACGTTTGAATGGAGCTTGATTGTGGACAATTTTTAGAAAATGGAATAATGGGGAGAGGGAAGATCTTTGGAGTCTGAATTCAGATTTGTTTCAGACAGAACCAAAACTGAAGAAGGAAAAAAACCCATAAAATTTTGCCTAATACAACTTGCATTTTTAAATATAGAGAGACCCTTGGGATTGAAATTTGTGATTTTTGACGAATGGAGAGAGTGGAGCTGTTGTCTTGCATATATAATGTGAGTGGCTACCCAGAATGGCACAACACAGCCCTCCACTCTAAAGCCTGTGTCTCTCATATTTGATCATTGTGCTGAGGGACACATTGGAGCCATGTACACATTTGTGTGGAAGTGAGACTTGTTTGGCTGGTGAATGTGCCTCGCTCACTACCCAGAAACCACATCTCAGATGGCTTTTTATAGTCATACACACACTCAGGAAGTGATGGTAAAAGTAGATCTAAGAAGAAATCTAATTGCTGACACTGGAGATAGAAGAGAAGGTAAAGTTAATAAGTTGGAGGGAGAAAATCGGAAAACTGAATTTTTCAGGTTGTGAATATCTTGGGTTTTATCCCTGACGAATGTCAAGAACTTGCTCTTCAGGACATAACATGGTAGCATATAATGTCCTTTGCTATCCCAGAAGGCTATCAGTGAGTCAGTGAGCTCCTACTACACTACTAATTTTGGTTTTAACATCTAGATGCCAAGGATCAAGGGAAAGGATGAACCGAGATGGAATTAATCATCAAAGGTCTTCAAACCTTTTTGGGAAGACTAAAGTAACCTACAGGAGGCAATTCAAGAACAATGACAGTGTCCCTGGAAGAGGTTGGCCAGAAAAAGAGAGCACTGAATTAGGAGGCAGGAGGGGTGATTCCACTCCAGTTCTTACAATAATCCCTCTTCAATTCCTTCCAGAGGCTAAGGAGCCCCAGGTGCTGGGGCCCCAGTTTAAACCCAAGATCCTCACACATCAGGTGACTATAATTTATTGCCCAGACTGGATCACTTCTGAGAGTGAAAGGGGGCTTCATGAAGTTTTATTCCAGGACAGCTGGAACACATTGGGACTGTCCTGCGCAAACCAGGAAACAAATTTGTCCCAACTCCTGTACTTCTAGGCCTTTGCCTGATCCTGTGCACAGACTATTCCCAGTGAAAATTCTTCCTCCTTGGAGCATTTTGTGTGCTTAGAATGAGTGATAAATGCTTTCATGCAGTCCTTACTTATATGTAAGGAAATAAAGTATCCCATACTTTTTGAGAATTTTGGAAATTATATCCTCATTTTTGTATTTTAACCCATTAATGGGAAAATTCAAACTGGAAAGAAGAAAACTCAGCAACTCAAAGGAGATATTTTGATCTGGGCAAAGTTGTCTGTTCACTTTCAAATCCCCCAGCCTAGGCAGCATCTCAGCAGCTTGTTTAAAGTGATCACTGACATAGATACTAATAGAATGAACTCCAGGAAATTACCTCTTCAATTTTGCATTGATAACAGTATCAATGTGTCAGCAAACACCCCGTGCAGCTTCTGCACAGAGGGTTATGCAGTGTGGAGGACATGCACATAGTTTATGTATGAGCAGTGAAGAAAAGAACTTGTTTTTCAAAAAATAAGTAACAGAGAGCAACATAGGCTCACTGTTTGCTAGAGAAAACAAGAACCACAGGACTGAGAAAAGGAGAGAGTCAACTGGGATTTTACGTGGACCAGGAAGGTTTATGGGACTTAGATGGTGTGGGTTGTGGGGATGGGGGAGGGCAACCGGATTATTTTTTAGTTAATACATGAGGACACACACAAATGCTGTTCTTTAAATTTGGCTTGCCAAATTCTACAAAACTGAATGACATTTTACCCTCAAATTAATTTATATAATCTCAAAATGCAAAAGTTCAATCTGCAAGACAGGTTTGATTAACACTCCATCTACGTGTTACCATTTATTGAAGCAAATGTGCTTTATAACAGTTTGGGAGAAATGCCTTTGTCTAAATGGTGCTTAGGCATAACACAGTGGCTTTGATGATGTGCTTTATCTGAAGGTAACTTTGTAGAGAAGCCTTGTGTGTGAATGTGTTCTGTAGTAAATTCAACTGCAGGTTTATGGGCCTCGTTATCCTGTTGCACAAACAGCATCTCCGCTGAATTTAATGAGCTGAAATAGGTGAACAGTTCATTCTAATCTGCTGGTGCCTGGGACTCCTGTAGTCCCTGGAATCATAGAACATATGTCCTTCTCTTGTTTTAAAAAGCAGGGTGCTTTTCTGATAAACAAGTGTCTCTTGAGGGTAATGACATAGGAAGTGATTTTGAAGATGTTTCCTTCTGTGCCTCAATTAGATGCTAACCTGCTGCAAAGCTGAGAGGTGATTTGTCAAATCCAAGATCACGGCAGATTTGCTTTAATTGATTTTTGTTCTTTGCATGAGTTCATTGCCTTGAGAATGCCTTAGATTCTTTCATCCATATGTTTCTTTTACCATTAAGAACAAACATCAGCAAGAAAACTCTCCTGCAGTCCTTTACATAACAATTTTGAACTGCCTCTACCACGTTGATCATAAGTAGATGAAATGTTTATGCAAAACATGTCTACAAAACCTAACCTAAAGTTCCTGCCATATTTTTAAACCATTAGTAAATGAATTTAGGTAAAGAAGGGTAGAGAATAGAACTTTTAAGGTCTCTAATGAAAGCTTTGAAATCCCACAGGACTGCATTTATACCTAGGAAGCACCTTGGTGAAGTGAAGCAATCAGTATATTTCAATGGCAATGCTCCTGGCATTTTGAGCGAGACATCTAGTGTGTATGTGTCCATGTGTGAAAGTCTGTTTAGCTTTGTGGAATTTTTAGAATCAATGGCCTGCACACTCAGGATGCCAGGAGTACACCCCAGTTATTGCAACTACTACAACTATCCCAACACAATCAGCCAAATAATTCACTGTAGATGGTAAAGGAGTAAATACTACCCAGATATAAGTGATTTCCACTCAAAAAGTTTGCTGCAAAAGTGACTTTGATGGGCTAAAATGTAGAATGTACTTTTCTATGTAATGAAGGATGTAAATGACAACTACATCCCTAGGCTGCCCATACCCTGCCTGGCTTCCTCGACCCCTATCTACCTGCAATCCCTACCCCAAGTTCTTAGACTAAGCCCACTTAATTCCAACATTTAAATCTCTTTTCCTCTTCTTAAATTAGATCTGAAATTAGATTCTTCTTAAAGTCTCTTTGATCAAGGAGACTTTAAGGACTTATGTTTCGGGAGTCTTTGACTTAGGACAGCATTTTGGCCTGAACAGAACTTGCCTCTGGCTCTTAGCCTTCTTCTCAGTGACCTAGATCCTGTCTTGTATGCCAGTTACTGACAGGGTTCCTGTCTGGCTCTCAGGCTGCCTTTCTGCTGTTTGCTGCCACTGTCAGGCTCCTGGATGTGGGGTCCTATTGGCCCCTGCCGCTGTTTGTTTGATGCTTGTTGTGGAGTCTTTCTGTTATCAACCGCCACCTGGACATCTGGTCATCCCTTACTTCCAGGCTAAAGATTCCAGGCCTAACTGCTTATTGCTATTTCTCCTAAATGATGGCTTTTGAGTGCTTCCTCTGTTGCTGCTTCCATTGCCCCAGTAGCTCTCCAGTCCCTGCATATTTAGGACATCTCCCTCGCTCTACTACAGACATGAGGCAGTTGGAATCAGGGACCTGGATGTAAGAAACGGGAAGTGAGGCTGTTGCAGAACAGTAATCAAACAAAACTAAAAACACATTCAATAAGAAATAGTTGCTTAATCTTTAAAGCTGGTGCTTAAAGTAGTCCTAATTAGAGGAAAAGGAGATACATGAAAATCATTAAAAAAATCTAATTATCTGATTCTTTGAGGCAAGGTTTTCAGAATCTGGTGGCAATGACTATTACGGTTAATTTCCCTCACAACTTATGGATTTACTGTTCCTTGATATGGAAGTATCATTAGCACTACTCTTAGGCTGATCAACCATAATTAGGATAATTTTTTGCCTCACAAATGAAATGAAAAGAGATATTTCCTCCTAGGATAATTGGGTGAAAAAATGAATAATGGGTGGAATGAAGGAAAGCATTAAAAATGTGTTTGTGTGAGTAAGCAAAACTGTTAAGGCTTGACTGAGGGTATGGGAATAGCAGATAATATACCTAAGGCTATTATTATTGTTTTGGGTGGAGAAAATTTTTTTTTTATTCACTTGATGTATGTCTGTGTTACAGAAATAAAAAAAGCCAAAAAGTAAATAATGAAAAGCAAGTCTCCCATTGTACTGCTGACTTAGTTGTCTTCCCCAGAAACAAGTGTAATAAATTTCTCATGTTTCTTTCCAGAGAAATTGTATGCATATCCCAGCATTTGTATGTATGCATATGTCAATATACACATAAACATGTAAATATGAATTAAATATTTGGATGGATTTGCATTTAATTGGTTTTGAAGTCTCTAAGGTCTGGAAGGCTCATGTCAAATATTTAGTGAAAAAGTATGTCAGACTTTATTATAATCCTTGTTAGACACATATTTCTTTATAGTCTTGTCTTTCAGTTATGGCCATAAGCTGTCATTATTGTAGATAACACCAATAAGATGATGGTTTTGTTGACCTTATCTATGTCTCCTTGTTCACTCTAGAGGGACAGATGCCTGCTTATAAGGGACTTTGTTCTGTCCTTGGCTACACACTTTCTAAGGTGTTTTGACCTAAGCCGGTTTCCCTCAATCCTTGAAGTGCAAGAGCTATCCAGGGATTTCCTCCCTCTCATCACCCTGGAGATTCTTTTCACTGTTCCCCTTGGGTTGGGTACATTATTTCTGATATTGTATATATTCCTCTTTGTTTACTTCCTTAGTTTGGTGGAACACACCTGCCAGCGACTTCCAGAAAAGGGCTATATGGTAGATACATTGGACAAATTTGAGATCTAGTATCCCAGTATTCCTTTAGTTTACACCTGACATGTATGGAAATCTATGTTGGACATCTTTTCCTTCAGAATTTCGAAGATATTGTTGCATTATTTTCCACCTACCAGTGTTTCTAATGAGTCAGAAGATATTCTGATACTTCTTCTTTTTTTCTATGTGACCTGTTTTTTAATTCCAGGAAGCTTTTAGGATCTTCTTTGTGTTTTCAATGTTGTAAAATTTCACAATAGTGTGCCTTAGTGTAAGTCTATTTCCATGTATTTGTTGAGCATTTGATGACTCCTTTCAGCCTAGAAACTGAGGTCTATTAGACCTGGGGAATTTTTTTAAAGGATTTCATTTAGGATATTCTCCTCTCTGTTTTTTTTCTCTGACATTCTTTTTCAGATCATCCCAATATTTGGATATTATTCATTCTTCTGTATTCTTTAATTTTTGTATCTATTTTTCATCTCCTTATATTTTTCTTCTTCTTTCTTCTACTTTCTTCATGATTTTCTCAAATGTATCTTCCAACCATTCTATTGATTTTTAAATATTTTCTGTTATCTTGTTTTTAATTTCCAGGAGCTTTTTAAAATAGTAATAATACTTCATGAATGTAGTATCTCCTCTTATTGTTCTGAGGATATTAACTGAGATTATGTTTTTAAGATTTTTTTTACCCTGAATAATCTCTATTTTCTCTATTATATTTTTCTCTGTTTCTGTTTTTATCTTCCTCAACTGATTTTTTTAAATGTTCATTGAGCTGCTGTTTTCTGCCTGAAATCAAAAGTGAGCGTAAAGCTCTTATCAAAATCAAATGATTTGAGTTTCGCTGTAGGCTGATTTTCTGCTTATATTCTTGTTGGCTGTTCTCCGAGGTGACCCAGAGTTTTCCCTGCTTGGCTCCTGCTTGGGGAGCACAGGTGCTCTCAGAATCGTGGAAAGTAGGGCCTGGGGGCCAAAGGTCTCAGCAATTAGAATAAAACATACAATATACATCTGGTACTTTAATTATCTTGTATGTATGGCTCCCAATTCCTCAATTGGGCCCTCATCAGTCCAGGTTCAGAAACCCTGTTTTACTCTCCTGAGGATGAAACTCTAGGATTCTCCTGGTGTTAGGAAAAACAGCCATCTGTCAGCATGCTGGGGGAAAAATGTCTAACTGCCACTTGAACAATATAATAAATTTTTCTTTATTTTAGTTTCTCTGCCTCCATGGCTTACTCACAGTTCCAGAAGTAGCTGGAATTTACAGTATAAATTATGTTGTGTATTTGCTTTCCCTGCCGTTGACTTCAGATTCCCCTACCTTGAGTCTGTCAGTCAATTTCCTCTCCTGATCTATTTTCTTTCTTCTAAAATTGTGTCACTGTTTTCTCTAATATTTCCATCCTGGTGGATTTATGTCTTTAAAAAAATCCTTTTATTATAGTTTAATAGGGTTGGATGAGGAAGTGAAATTTTATGTATGTATTAAATCTTCTATCTTAATGGGGAAGTCCACTAGTGGTTATTTTTTATGGTCTATGCTTGGTTTCATTTTAATTTGTGTATCTGTAATATAGTCTTAATTTTCTATACTTATTGCTTTACTTTGGTATAAAGCAAAACAGAATCCAAAAAGACTTATTTTGAAAATCATAAAAATTTTCCTACTCACAAAGACAGAAATTGAGTAATAGAAATAGCTGCATGTAAAAAAAGAGTGGAATCACTGTTATCACCATACGATTTCCAGAGGAAGAAGCAGTGAGGTGATTTGGGGCAGTCTTTTGTGGCAACCGCTAGATGGTGTCAGTGACCAAGGCCAGCTTGGTTGTGGTTTGGTTTCCAGGGTTGGGGTAGGATGTGTATTGAGTCTGTAGGGGTTGAGGGGTATCATATATCAACAACTTTTCCATGTATGTGGTCTTTGTGTAAGTCTGGTATACCTTCATTTGGCATATTTGGTTTGTCCATTTCTCAGATACAGAATGAGTTTTGCTGGTAGTTTTTAGTTGCTTGTATCAGCTGCTCTGGGATTTTGTCTTGAAGGTAGAGGGGTCTAGTTTATTTAAATGATAAATGATGTGCAGCAGGAACTCTATTACATGTGTTGATAGCGCTAACCCTTGATTAATCATAGTAATAATGAATGCGGGAGAAAAAGCTGATATAAATCCATCCACAATTCTAAAATCTCATTGCTTGAAGTTTGGTGTTTTCTTCCTTGACATTTTATCCATTTCTGCTAAGTGGTTCTTGAATTACACAATAGTTGAAAAATACATCAGGTGAAGGGGAAAAAAAAGGCAGTAATGCTAGCTGGTGCTACATATGACCTGAGGCTTATATCCTTAAAGTAAGAAAAACACTGTGGGGTTGGGAGCCCTACTCACTATCTTTACTGAGTTTTTAAAAAACTTTTTTAATTAAAAAAAAAACATTTAAAGCAGTTCTTGATACTAATTTTTTACCAATTTTCATCTGGTAAATGTAATCATTAAATCATCTGGTAAATAAATCAAGTTGATTTATTTAAATGTAACCAATGTTAAGTTTATATAAATCTATGCAGGGTCATTGAAAGGACTCAATCCCTACATAAGAAAGTCATGACAGAAGCCAGCCATTCCAGATTCAGTCTTACAGAAGCTGATGGCAATATGCCTTAGGTAGAATAATGGAATTCTCTGAATCTCAACAATGTAAAAATTTTCCTTTTCTTTTAATATTTTTCCCCATCCTACTCTTTGCAGGAGAATGAGCTACTGTAGCCAGTGAGAAACAAATTAGCTAAAAGGAGTAGAAAGCAGGTTATAAGAGGTTATACTGAGGTGCAGATAGGATAAAAGGGGTCTATGAATACACAGACTACAGAACACAGAAAGGAAGGATTTTTAAGAATGGAAAAATTTGAACACAGAAACTGCAGTTTATTGAACTTATGATTTATTTATTTCCTTGTTCACTTTCTCTTTCACATTTACAATGGAAATTAAGCAAGAACGAAATGTTGGTTTGAGGCTAACTGCCCCAAATGAATTAGATTTCAAGGATAAGATAAAGGAATTATTCCTACATATTTCTTGATAAAACTTAAAGGAAGTGGGAAGCAAGTAGAGGAATAGGAACAATGTATTTGGTTTCTGGTGTTACAAGCAGTTTATTTGCAGATTATGCACTTGTGGGTCAAAGTTCAAAATTTTATCCCCCAAAATACAACTACCACTTGGCAGATATGGTTTCTGAGTAGAAAATAGTTGTGGAAAAATGAATCTGTTGGTGTGTATGATGGAAATGTACCTTCATATGTACAAAAATATCCATGAATCAGGGTGGATCAATGATGGGGCCATGTTTATTCTTTTTTTACCTTTTTTCTTAAATTGTCCATCTTTTTATCTTATTCTACTTTCTGAGAGACTATGTAAACTTTATTCTGCAAACATTCTATGGAAATTTTCATTTCTGATATTATAGTTTTAATTTTCAAAAGCTTTTCTTATGTTTTTCCCCATGGCATACTCTTCTCATTTCATCTGAAGATATTAAAGAGCCTTTTTGTGGGGGATTTCTTTGGATCTCTACATCATCTTTATTCCACCTGAATTCCCTTTGTGGGTACGTATGTGTTTCTTTTGGACTTTATCTTTTCTTATTCTATGCATGATTCTGAATGCTTTGTATCTAAAATCTCATTTAATCTTTATCATTCTATTTTTTTCTTTATCATTTATCTATTTATCTATCTAGAATTCATTCTATTTTCTTACCCTAGTTAAGACTCATTCTGAGCTTCTGACCACCCTCAACTAGGGTAAGATAGATATGGCCATTGATCTGAAGAAAGGTTAATTAACCTGACCATAGTCACTTAGTAAATGTTACACTTATAAAATGTTCGAGTCAGGGTATGAACCCAGGCTGTCTGCCTCAGATGTCTTGTGTCTTGTCTGCCTGCGCATTTGTAGGACTGAAGTGCTGAAACTCTATGTGGGAACTCTGTGCATAGCTGGGGCCTCTTAGCTGCTGGGTTTCTCTGCATGGGTGAAGGGCAAGAACCACATGATTTGCTAACTGGTTCTGTACTGGGATGTGTAGGTGTTTCCTCAGAGAGAAACCCTCTGGTCTCTTACGTTGCAGGATTGTGAGTCTGGGGAAGGGCTTGGTGTCCCCTGCCATTAAGAATGCAATGGTTTTGAGCCTAGTGCCTCATCTCTTCCCTCCACCACATCTGTTTTTCCCAAATTGGGAGCCTTCTGAAAAATTATCTTCCTGTTGGACGGGGAAGGAATTGTCACCTGGCTACACAGGGTGAAAGAAGAGAGCTGGGGGTCTAAGTCTTCCTTACATAGACTTTTAATTGATGGCATTTTCTGTCACCCTCCCACCACCTTCAGAGTTTTCTCCTGCTTCCAGTTCCTGAGGCTGCCCTAGTTCTGTGGTATGAATTGATGTGTTAGTTTCCTGTTGCTGCTGTAACAAATTACTGCAAATGAATTGGTTTCAAATGACACAAATCCATATCTTACCATTCTGGAGGTTAGCTCAAGATGAGTCTTTTTTATTTATTTTTATTTTTACAGCGCGAACGCAGTCAGTTCCCCACTAGCAGAAATAATGCAGCCGAGTTTCCCACATTTGGGGAAATCGCAGGGGTCAGCACATCCGGAGTGCAATGAATAAGCCTCACCCTGGGAAAACCACCTTTGTGATCATGGTATTTCCTCTGCCAGGTAAGTGTCAAAATGAGTCTTAACTAGGGTAAAACCATTGATGACTGGGCTGTGTTCCTTCTGGTGTTCCAGAGAAGAGCATGTTTCTTTGTGTTTTTTACAGGTTTTAGAGGCTGCTTGTCTCCCTTGGTGATGGCCTGCATCACTCCAACCTTGCTTCCATGGTTGTATCACATTCTCTGCCTCTGCCTCTCCTGCTTCCCTCTTTTTTAAGGACCCTTATGATTATATTGGGCCCACGTGGATTATCCAGATATTATCTGCACCTCATGTTCCTTAATTTAATCACACCCGCAGAGCCCTCTCTGACATGCAAGGTAATTTCCTACAGCTCTGGGAATCAGAGCATGGATGTTTTAGGGCCATTATTGAGTTCACTGACTTTCTCCTATGCAGCCAATTCAGTTGGAGTTTTGCTTCTTGGCAGTCCGTTACCACTCATCTATCTGCTTTTCATCCTCTGCATTATTGTTGACATGTCTTATCTACTGTCATTTCCTCTCCCATTCTCTGTTTTTATGGGTTTATACCTTTCACGTCTGTTATTTTCAAGGTGTGTCAAACGTAGATTTTACTGAAAATCCTCATCTAATTTACAGATGAGAAACCTCAGATACAGAGAAACTTACACAACTTGTCCAAAGTTACAATTAGTGGCAGAAATGAACCTTTAAGAACAGAAACAATTCCAATAACATAAAGAAAATAGAACTTCAAAGTTGAAATAGCACACTGGAAGGAAACCAGATTAGTCACTATTGATAGATTTAGGGTGTTGTTTTTGTAATCAGGGGTTTTCAGAGCTGGCTTTCCATTATTTCAGAGATGTGAATGTTACCATGTATCACAGAGCTATCGTGAGAGGTAAGGATAAAAGTTTCTCTGTAAGACTTAGAGTGTTTCTGTATAAATACAAGCAAGTACATTATTATTTAGCAAACACTAGCAATATCCTCTCAGTCCTCACTTGTAAAACAATCAGAAAAAAACGTGAGTTATGTATGGGCAAGAAGTAACTTGGAATTCAATTTAATTATTATGAGGACTTTATTCAGAGGACATTTTCGAGCCCAGAACTGACCAAATTCCCCTTTCCATGATTCAATAAACTAAGCTTTCACTTGAGAGAAAATAAGCTGTAAAGGAGGAAAAACAATAAAGTATTTCTAGGCTCCTAGGCACTTTTGTGTGTTCTAAAAGAATTTCCAGGTAGGCATGCGATTATAATTGGTAAGGGTATGTAGACTCCTATATTGAAAAATACTAACCAGATTTCCCCCTTATCATGTGCCTTTCACTTTTTCCTAGGAAGTGAGAAAAATGAAAAACTAGTGTCTTTATCTGTCTTGGGATTTGTAAATAAATGGGAAATGGAACCAAATACAGAAGTAATTCTCATATCTTAGGATCTGGAGAGGGAGAGAGGGAGAGAAAGGGGAGAGGTGGCTATGGAAAATCTATGAATGAGAGTTCTTCAATTTCCCTTTAAAATAAACCTTTACCTTTGGAAGTCTTCATCCCTTAATTAGAGAGTGATTCTCCCTCAGAGTGGTTCATTCTTCCTCTCCCTTCTCTGATGGGCACTCACATTCTGTAAACCCCTTTCTGTACGAAGGCTGCAGTTCATAGCCAGCTGGTCATTCACTGTGGGGAAGGAGAAAGCAAGGGAATCCTAGGGCAAAGGAGAAGGACCTTGAGAGCCAGCAGTTTAGTGTCTCGATAAGCGCATATTTCCGTGGCTCTTAGGATATTGCCATAGATTATTATTAGTCATCTAGCCCCTGTCATAGTCCAGAAAGGATTATACTGAAAATGATTCTAGGATTCAAATTTATTTATTTTTAAATTGAGACTCTACTCTGCTGTTTAAACTGTAGCCTAGTGTTCTTTTACTCAGCTAACAATTGAGACTGTGCTGAGAGAGAAAACAAATTCACCCAAAACCCCTTCATTTATTTTATGTATGGAAGCAGATAGAAACCAGTGCTTGCTTGAGTTTCTTTGTGGGAATAGTGTTACATGGTAGACGTGTGCAGAGAATGGGATGTGATGGGGTTTAGGACCTGCTGCCCCAAAATATGGTATTTTAGCAGATTGAATATTTCAAGCTGAAGGAGTTTGAGAAAATGGCAGAAGCAGGAAGGTCACTTTGACCTTCCCTCTAACCTTCTCGCCTGAAACAGTTTTGAGAGGTGCCCTCTCTATACCCAGAGGAAAGGAGCACCCTCACCTCCAAGACCCTGAGCAGAACGTGAGCAAACAGGCCTCGCTAAGTCTCCCCACGTTACACTTACTTCTTACTCTGGCCTGTTATTTCTATACAATATCCACTCTTCATCAAATTTAGCATGACAATACTCAGGTTTAACTGTTGCTTCAGGTTAGCATTTCCTTATGGATGTAAACCATATTATACTTCCATGTAAAACATATTAAGTAAATTTATTTTCTTTTCTCGTATTAATCTTTGTTAGTTTAATTTTCAGAGCCAGCCAGGGATTCTCCCCTGTAGGTAGATCTTTGCGTCAGAGCTCACTAGTGACTTTCAAAGATGCAAATGCTTCTTGCTAAGGAGAAAAGCAAATAAATAACTGTAGGAAAAAAATGCCCAACTTTAAACATTTCCTGTGAAACCAGCCATCCTTTGACTTGCCTTGTTGTACTGTTGGGCCAAGCAAGTACAGTGAGCTTGTAAGCTCACAGTTGAGCAGAATTATCAGAAAAGCAGTTTTATCTTACCTAGATGTTAAGAGCAGGAGAGCAAGAGTATCAGGTTATTTAATGGTGAGCCTTTCTTTGCTGCTTCTCCACCCGCAATGGCCCAGGCTTTCTGTATATGTTAAACTCATTTGATGTAGCTAGGAGAAAAGATGAGAAAGTTTTCCTATGGCCTTCCACATAGGCATTATCTCTAGAAAAGAGAGATAATGACTAATAATTCTCTGAATGCTGCTCCTGCACCATGGACTCTCCTGAAGTCTTTGTTTCTCATGTCAACTCTGTGAAATACATGCCCACTCAGTCTCCACTTTACAGAGGGGAGATGGAGGCAAGGAAGTTCATTCGCTTGCCCCATGTCACACATGGACGTGGCGGAGAACAGATTCGAATCCAGTCTGGCTGCAGACACTTTGCTGTTGGCCGCTCTCCGTACAGCCTTGTTGAAGACAGAGGAAGTCAGCCATGTGCCGTCTCCTGCCCTGTGCTCTCGCTGGAGGGAAGGTTCTTCCTGCACACATCTTAGTTTCTCAGTTCTGTGCCTTTACTCAAGTTTTTCTCTGCTTGAAATGCCTTTCCTTTCAAACACTGTATTTCCATCTGTCCTGGTAAAACCACACCCCAACTCAAATGATACCCAGTTCAAGAAGTTTTTCTAAGACCCTTTGTAGAAATTAGTCTGGCCCCTTTCCAAACTTCTGAGACATTTCATCCTTTCCTCTTTGGAAGTACTTACTCTTCTCTCCTTTCTATTGATTTGATCTTTCACATTAAGTGGTAAATTACTTGAAATCAGCCATGTATGTTTGCATCCCTTTGCAAGCCTGGCATAGGCTGTGCCATGGTAGATGCTTACAAGTTTGTTTAATTAACAGACGTTTAAATAATAGATGCTAATTAATAGATGTTTCCAAATTGTGCCCACTTTGCTTTAGGGAAAATCAAAGCCATAGGCATGATTCACATACATTCTTCTGTGTGTCCAGACACGATTGCCTCCTGAGTAGTTATCTCATTGGGTCAGTGACATGGTTTTCAGGAAGATGTCCACAGAGACAGTTACAGGACTCAGTTTCATTCAATGGAAAAAATACAGATTTTCAGAGATGGTTACATAAGGGCAAGAGATAGCACAGGGATTAGATGGAGATCCGGCTTCCCCGGGAATGACTGCTACAAAGCACGGAAGAGGTGGTAGGGGAAGCTCAGGGACTGCTCAGCTGCTCTCTTGCTCTGTGGAGTGTCACCACTTACAGCAAGGACACAACTCATAACAAGTGATCAAACCCTGGGAAGGGTGAGCCGTGGCCCTCCTCAGCAGTTTGCTGCATTTCATTCAAGCCGAGTTTTTACCTGGATATTCTTTCCCTTTCATTTGCGTGCTCTTTTCAATTCTATTCCTCTCCCTCCCATTTACTTATAAAAATTTATTTTCACTCTAATTGACTTTGCTCCAGATCCCTAGTGTTTGTTCGAAGGATTGCTGCTCTTATGACCATTTCATCTTTCTGATGTCCTGGGGACAGTTTCACTCTTCGGTTTTCCTCCTGCTTCTGCTAGTCTTTTGCTGCTCCCATTTCTTTTCCTTTTCTTTTTTTTCCAGATTGTAGTCTGAGTCAATAATGGAGACACTTTCTCTTGACAGTTTTCCTGCTTTTTGAAGATAAACATCTCTCGGTAAGAATATGAATAGCGTCCACAAAAACACCCCATAACTTCAGAACATCAGGAAATTCATGAGAGACAGCCCTAAGGTGGTGATCAGGAAGGCAAGTAAACAACATATCATTTTGAAAAATCTTCCGTAATCTTGAAGCAAGCGCCTGCTTTGTGATAAATGGCACTGAAAGAAGTAGGAGAGAGGTACTTAACTCTTAAGATATTGCTGAATCTCCTCCAAACCATCAGAAATAATGATAGGTAATACAGTCTTGTCTACAGAAAAGAGATTATTTTGGTGTGCTGCACAGTGTACTTTTGTCAAGTGCTCTGAGCCTTCTATGGTTTTAAAATGTATTGGTGCTTTAGGGAAGTTTGTTTTGAATGGTTGTGCTAAAAAAAAGACTTCGTATAACCAGTTTCTTCTTTAATCAAATCACTTTTCTACCATGACTAAGTGCATGAGTTTCACCTCCTAGTAAGCATACTTCATTTTCCACTGGAGTGGAATTCCTTTATGACTTAGGCTTATTACATGAAATTGACTATAATACAGTTCAAAACACATGCCTTTTAAAATGAATCAATCACAAATAATATAAGGATGATACCATATGACTGGCTTTTAATTATATTTCATATTAGGAATGATCACCCAGAGACACTCGGGAAGAGTCTTGGGCTCATTGTTCAGTCAGGCTTTCACTGGCTCTTTTACAGCGCCTGTACTGTCATCGACTGTGCTGATGCTCAGGCACAGAAGTGTTGTCCAGCATGATCAATGAGACTGGAGAAGGGAGGAGAACTTCCTCTATTATTTCTCTAAGAATTCTTCGGAGAACTGGGCGACAGTAACCTCCCTGCATATGCCACTTGGCATTGTCAATTGTATTTTTTAAAAGTATACAGTTTGGTAAACTGTCATCAAGAGATGGATTTCCCATGTTTCAGAGCATATGCTGAAGTATACTAGAGATGAGAAGTCTCTATTCATGTTACGGATTCTTTGTCAGAAGGGGTATTTATTATTCTAACTGGTAGGAACAAAGTAGAGAAGCTGAATAATATCACAAGACCATTTAGCATAGTGAGATGCATATTCCTAATCAAGTGTAAGATTCAAAGGATTGAAAGTACTATCTTCAGTGGGCCGAAGAAACCAACACATGGAGACACCTGGCATTAAATGAGGAAAAAGAACACAAAGGCTGATGAAGAGAGGTGGCTGCACATAGCTTTCAGCTTCTGAGTGTCTGGGTCGTTTACCAGAGACAATGAGAAGCAGGATTCAGAATCAAATACTGGTTTCAGAATCCAATTTCCATATGGCTGGTTAGAACCTTTCTATCAGGGTCCAGGAATCAATGGAACTACTTTGTGATAAGAGACTTTGACACATTTAATCCTCTTTTAACTGAAGTTAGAGGTCATCTTGGTGTGATAAAACTCTAATGTATAAAAACACATTTGCAAGGTGCTTTTAGTGGGTATTTTTTAATTTATTCAAAAATTATCCATTTTCTGGATTTTACTTCATCATGCATGTTACAGAATTTGGAAAATCTCATCATCCAGATATTTAAAAATTTTCTAATATTTAAAAGTTTTTCTTATGTATATATGTATAATATAATGAGTAAAATATTTTAAATATTTTATTCATTTGTCTTTAAATCCTACCATACATAGCCATCTAAATTGGTTTTGACTTCTAAGTATTAAAAATATGCTGACATAAGCAATTTTTTTGCATAAAACTTTGTGTTTAAAATTATTTCTTTAGGCAAGATAACTATAAATAGAATCATTGGTTTAAAGGTATTAGCAATTTCAGGCTCTTGATGTATATTGCTATTTTTTCCCACAGAGAGTAAATTAATCTGTACTTCTGTCAGCAAAAGAGAATTACCCACTTCACTGTACCCTTAATAGCACTGGGCATTATCTGCTTTTTAAATCTGTGCTAATTTGGTTATTTTTCTTTTAATTTGCATTTTGGGTTATGACTTAGATTGATTATTTTTATATATGTTTATTATCCCCTTGCATTTCTTTTTTGACAAATTGTACTGTGTTGGAATGTGGAAAAAAATGTCCTGGTACATTTCACCTGATCACAGTTCTTGGATTCTTTTGTTTTTTTAAAGAATAGGAAGACTAGTTGTTGTAATGATTCTGCCCATCTCTATGTAATAAGGATCTCTAGCTTCCTTAATTTTGACTAATGTTACTCTAGCTCTCACAACGAGTAAAACCCATCTCCAGGATGATCAAAAGTATATATTAAATGCTTGCCTTCATATGGCATTGTGTTGGAAGCAAAATAAAAGCAGTTTATGCAGCCACATACATTACCAATTCCCAAGCTTGGTTTCTTGTTGTAAATAATAGCTGGTGAATTGCTGCATTTATTTTGAAACTAGTTATTCAGTGTCCAGTATTTGGAGATATTAATGAGTACTTTGGTCACCTTGGGATTTGAGTGACTTTAAATATTTGCATTACTTATTTTCCTCTCTTCTCTTCAGCGTTGCCACACAACACTGTTTGTATCCTGATAGGCAGATGGAAGCCCAAAATCATCGCCAGGCCTCCACAATTGCATGTCAATCACCCTCCCACCTCAAGACATGTTACTCACCACCCAGAATGAATCAGAAATGATAGCTTTAAATAAAAGAGAACCCTTTGTTTTAACTTTGACAACACTTCCCCTTACACGTGCTTTAATGCCCACAGGGCTGAATACCTCTCTGGACTATTAGAACATTGCTGAGGTTCCAGCCTCTTGACTTTGGGCTGCAAGCTTCTTCAACCTTGAACTACAGATTTCCTCTGGGTTTTTGGCTCAGTGACTGTCTTTCCAAAGCCATCCAAGCAGTGCTGCCACCTGGGAGCTATTTTAAGGTCTCTCATGGAGCCTGTGATATATTTCTGTGCTCTAGCAGTCACAGCTTAAAGCCTCTGTGTTTGCGGCCAGACAGGTCACACTGTGCCTGGGATCCCATATTGTTAGTGAAGCAAACAGAGATGCCAACCACCCCAAGGTAGGTACCAGCACTGCGGCCCTCAGCAGAGGCACACTGAGCCAGATCACACCATGCTCTGTCCCTGCAGCCTCTCTCTGCTTGTATCAGCTCAATACAAACTTTAGCTTCTCTAAGGGTTTCTCTTGTTTATTTTGTTTTCTTAGTTCTTGAACTCTTTCTCTCTCACTTCTATAGATTCCTCTGAGCTGATTATCATGCACAGACAGCTTCTGAAGATGGAGGGGTGCAGAGGGCAGGAGAGCATGAACAGGCGGAAGCTTCTTAAGTGCTGCTTTCCCTTTCCCTTGCATTTCCTCGAGCCCAGTGCTACCCCTTCAAAGAAGATGTCCGCGGCTGTAGCCAGACACTGATGTCCGGTGCCCCCAGTGTAGTATAAGGGCAGGTACAGGCTCTGCTAGTTGAACTGCTGAGGAAAGCAGATGCTGGAGGCTGAGTCACCTAAAGACTCGTTCACTCAGGTCCATGATGGTTGATGCCGGCTGTCAGCTGGCCCTTTAGCTGTGACTGTCGGCCAGAACACCAACATGTAGCCTGACATGTACATGGTGACTGGGTTCCAAGAGGCAGAAAGTGTATTACCTTTTATAGAAGTCAGGCATTCTGCTTTATTCTATTTGTTGAGGCAGTCACAAAGTTCTGCCTTGAGGTTCCAGAGGCTGGGAAGTAGATTCTACTTCTTGATGGGAGAGTGACAAAAGTCTTGTGTAGAACTGGAACTATTATTGCGGACAGTTTGGGAAAATAAACTTGCTACATAAAATGATGTCTAAATAAGGACCAGAAACTGGACAACAAATATTATCTGCATTAGGGGTTAGAACTGTTGAAATAAGAATTTAATTCAAGGGTAGTAACTTGCCAGAAGCCTATTATGACAAGGAATTCAGACATCTCCTAGGAGAGAACTCATTCCAGGGGGAGAATGTTGGACAAACTTTGTTCAGAAATAAACCACTCCCTCAGTAATTGAAAACTGATTTTGAATGCAGGTTTTTTCATGGATTGCTCTTGTCAAAGATGACTCAGGGACAAAGCATTTAGAAAAGGAAAAAAAGTTTACTTGCTAAGATTTTGAAAAAGACCAGGCTTTCAAAAGACCAGCTTGTAAACTTAAAAATACAGCAAGTCTTTAAGGAAAAAATTCACCAGATTACTAAGATGACCGTGTTCATCAGTCAACTTTTGTCAATATGCTGTGTAACAAACTTCTGCAAAACCTCATGGCTTAACAAGCATGCAAGCTGGTCACCTGGGTCTTGTTAGTTCTAGTTTGGATTTGACTGGTGGCTCCATGCTTCATTATGGGCTCAAGTCTACTCCAAATGTCTCCCACCCTGTCCTCTGTAGTCCCATTCTCAGCTGATGATGGAAGCTCATGAGTGAGTGAATAAACGTGGTGGCTCTCAACAGGTGGGGTCTAAAGTGACAAAATGTTGTCTTCAACTCATTGGTCCACACAGGCTGTGTGGCCATGCCCAACATCGATGGTGTGGGAAAGTATACTCCTCTTCAGTGGGTGGGGCTGCAAAGCCACATGTCTAAAGCAAGGATGCTAAAGGGGAGAACTGAAAACAGCAGTGCATTCTACACTGATTAGTCATGGTGAAAAACAGCAATGTTTCTTGCGTGATTTCCTCATCCAGAAACATTGTGGTGTGCGCACATACAATTTTCAGACATCAGTATTGGGAAAATAAGAAAGAACATCATTTTCGTTAATGGGTCAGCATCTTGCATCAGAGGCTCAACGTTTATTTTGGAAGCCTTCTTTAAACAATTTTTTTGGTTTATTTTGGGTGTTATTGCTTGCTTGTTTTTCCTAACTGCAAGATGTGATGGACATACTTTTCTACAAAGCTAGCAGGAACCCTCTGTTCCATATAAAGAACTCCTTTGTCTAAATCTGACATGGTGGTAAGAGGCTGGAAAAAACTGGCTGGGATCAGGTTATGAATTGTGTGTGTATCAGGCTAAGGAGGCTGACTTTACCCTCTGAGGGGCTGTCAGAAGCTTTGACTACATCAGATATGAATATATCAGGTTTCACTTTTAGAATCCTGACTCTAATGACAATTGAAGAAAGACATAAAGGAGAAATACATGAATATAGACCAAATGTAGTGTGATGCAAGGTAGGCAATGATTATTCTTCTAAAAGAGACATGCAGCAATGAGAGAACAGAGAGTGGAAGAGATTAAATCCCAACTAGGGGGTTTATGGGAAGACAACTAAATAAGATGGGAACTGAAAGGACCTTGATAAATTTAAAATATATGATGGGAAAGGGAAAGCAAGGAAGAAGGTAGATAGTCATTTATTCAGCAAATATTGAGTGTTCCTAGGATCTGGGCACTGTGTTAGGTCTTGGGCATGGAATTTTGACAAAACTAAAAATACTTCCTGCCTTTGAGAAATTTATATCTAGTGGAGATTTAGACATTCAACAGACATTAAGACAAAAAAATTTAAAACTGCAACTGTAAGAAGCCCTGTGAAGGAGAGAGATGTAGTGCTAAAGGACTCTACAAGGAGTTCACCCTGGTTCAATTAAGGGAACCAAGGAATTCTTCTCTCAGGAAGCAATACAGAAGCCAAGCTCTGAAGGATCAGTAAGGCTTAATTAGGTCAAGAGAGGAGGGAGGACATCTGACGATACTGGAGACTTTGTGCCAGGTGTTTTCTCAGAGGTTTATATGTATCAAATATTTTCATTTTGAGAATAACTCTGTAGATTCTGTTATTTATCCTCGTATTACAGATACTGAAATTGTGGTTCCCAGAGTTTTAAGGTCATACAGCTCATAAATAGTGAGCCTGGCATATGACAACTGTTTCAATGCTCCAGTTCTCACTGGTCTCACTATACCATCACCCCAAATATGTTAGACAACCCAGGCAGGAGGAAGGGCACAGTGCAGGGCTCTGGGGGAGGCATGTCAGGAGCGAGGAACTGAAACATGACAATGCGATGCAAAGGTAGCAAGGAATGGAGTGAGGCGGCATGGTAAACAAAGGCCACTGATAACGGGGCTTAGTAGCACATGTAAAGAATTTCATTTTTGGGGGAGCAATTATAATATATCAAAGGATTTTAATCAGTGTGATTGTATTTTTAGATACTCATTTTGAAAATATTGTGGAAAGGGGACTAGGGAGCAGCATAGGTACAACTGGACCAATCTGGTGGCTATTGTATTAGGTCAAGCAAGAAGTGATGGTTGTTAAGAAAAGGCTGCTGTTGCAGAAGATGGGCACCTATGGGTGGATCTCAGCTTTATAGCAGATATAATAGCAGAGGGGTAGGGGAAGGGGAAGAGAGGTGTTAAGGATGACATCCTGTTTCTGACTTGTACAACCAGACCAATGAGGACAGGCTTGCTTGATGGATTCTGGGTCCTGGGGAAAGGTCAGTTTCAACATATTTGGAGATGGGAATATGGAGAAATAAGTAGTCTAGGATGACTGTTGTAGGAAGTGACCTGCTTGTCTATGGCTTTTACTCTGACACTGTAGATTGGTAGTTGACAGTTGCCATAAAAATACTGAAGCAACTAAAAATAGGAAAGGAAATTGGCTTCTTCTGGCAGATAAAATTAGATATAGAGACAAGGATCAGTTTATTAAGCTCAGGTTTATGACCAGATACATTAGATTTTCTGGTCTTGGCAATATAATTTAAGTAGTAGAAGAACATTAAAGCTGAATAATGTCAAGTAATTTTGATTCAAACACAAGTTATAGTTTTTCATCATTTGAGCTTGATGAAATACAGGGTTCTAGGATTAGAAGGTTTATGAATGGATTAAACATTATATTCTTTTTCCTTCAAGCTCAAATGCATTCATATTGTCACAAAATATTTTTCCCTTAAAAACAGCCACAGGAAACAAACACTTATTTATTTATTTATAAGCAAATAGTATTTGCTTTCCAAAAATGAGAAAATAAATCTTGCAAGCTCTCTTTTTGTATAACAATGAGATTGAAAGAAATGCCCGGCCTTAAAGGGCAGACCTGTTCTGTTGCAAAAATTTAATTAAGCTTAAAGTGCCATGAAATGCAATTGAACATTTCAAGCAAGTAGATTGGAACAGAAGCTTCAGGTGATAAACAGGATACTGAATGTATTTCAAAGTGAAATTCAAATATAAAAGAAACTGCCTTACCAGAAGCTATTTTTAATTATGCTTTACTTTTGGTTCACTTGTAAAAGAGTTAATAAGGGTACTTAAACCCATAAATTTAACTTTGCTTTTATGCCCTATTCTTGAGACAGCAAATTATCATGAACTGTGAAACACACATGGAAGGTTATTTTCTAACTCTTTATTACATTCATTGTTAGAACTTTATAGCTCAATCAAAAACATGGTCTAGGCAGTTTCTCAGCAAATTTGGGTCACACACACAGCTAAGATGATTTAGCCACTGGTTCTCAACAATGCCATTTTGACCCCTTAGGTATTGTTTTAGAAATTTGTGAGGCATTTTGGTTTGTCACAATGATTGGGGAACCTTACTGGTTTCGATGGGTGGGGCAGAGATGTTAGCTCTTCTGCCAAGTCCAGGACAGTATATAGAATCTCCCCATATACTGCATGGTGCAACCACTAAATAACCTATTGTTCATACACATAGGTGAGAATCCCCTTTATAATTATCTGAGCCTAGAACTCAGTCTAGAATTTGATTTTACATATCAACACAAAGTTTGATTTGTCTGTCTTTTCAGAGTTTTAACATAACCTAAATTTTCCAGAAATGCTATGGTAATATATATTGAATAAAAATTGTATAACCATCTTATTTGTAATTTTACAAAGATATGATTTCCACTTTGACAGGTCATGCCACCAGTGGGAATGCCTGCTGATTGTAGTAGATAAATTTGAACAATCCACTCCAGAATTCATTTTCTGCTGCTGTCCCTTTCATGTGCATAGGTACAAGGATCTTGGATTCCATCATTATGTCTTCCTGGGTAGTTGCAGTGCTGCAATATAGCTGTGCCTGGGAATTTATATCTCAAAATACCTATTAAGTTATACATTGTTTTTAAAATATGTATCTATAGATTTGAAAATTATGGATATAGACAAGTTATATTATATATGAGTCTGCTCATTACAAAAAGAATGTTACAGAAGAGGAGTATTAGGTCTAATAGAGTTAGTTTAGTTTGACTATAACCCAAACATTATATGTGAAATATATCAATTTTAAAAGGCCAAGAAGAGAAATTTGAATCCATTGCCATCAGGGATTAGTTTACAGACAATATAAACAAGTATCTGATTTTTAAGTATGGGTTTTTAGTTGAAAAAGGATGTTCAAGTAAAAAATACTAGCAATCATTTACATTATACCGCACATACATATCAGAGTATTTTAAAGGTGGTAAAATATTTGTAAAATTATGCATAAATCTATAAGCCTTTTTAAATAAAGACACTCAAATTTATACCACTAAGCAGATACTGTATTGAAGTTTAGTTTGGATACTCTCTGGTTTATTTGTAAAACAATTTATCTAGAGTTAAAACTGATAAAAAAATTGGTGTCTGACATATAATAAAATTATTTAAAAGTATTAACTTTTCAGAAATATAGTGTTGAGCACTTAGGGAATTTTAATTGACATAAACATTGCACACACACCAATGATGATGTAGGCCCAGTTTTTTAAGCTAAATTGCCCAAGTTAAGTCATGACATCATGACTTAAGTGTCTTATATGCTTTGTTATATAAGTTTATATAACATAATGTTTTAGGTTAGGCAGTAGACTTGGAATATTTAAGACTATTAAGTACATTCCTTGTACTATATTTTTCTTTAATTAACCTCACTAATAATCTCAATGTACAGTTTGCTTGCCAGGAAGATTCAGCTACTGAACAACTGGGTAAGAGAAATAGATTCTGAAATTTAAGAGCTGAATTATCATGTGAAATTCTATGAAAGCTAATATTCAGACTGATAACAAATACCTCATTATGAAGCAATATGTTATAATTATTTAAGAAAACATGCAGTTCTCAACTTTTATACATTCAACATTTGTGTAATCAATGTTGATATAATCAACTTAACATCCCTCAACTTCCTTTCCTGTGCCAGATTCATGCTTTCAGTATATCAGCTGGACAATCAACTTTTGAAAATATTGCACAAAGGTGACCAGACCAGCAACCATGCCATCTTCCTAAGTGGTTCCTCTGCTTACTAGCTGTGAAATCATATGCAGTTTACTGTACTCTGCTAAACTTCATCTTCAAATGGGATAATTATAGCATCTTACAGTAATGTAGTAATAAATAGATTAATGCATCAAAGATGTTTTATACAGTCTTAACATAAAATAAATGCTCATAAACATATAATATTCTGAATATTAATTATTAGCCATAGCAAAGGTCATAATTATTTGGGAATTTTATTTTGCCCATTTTTTAAAAAACAGGAATAACAAAAGTTAAGATGGTCATATTATTGCTGAAACGTTTAGTCTCATAAATTAGAATAATGCAGGATTGAAAATTATTAGCTGAAGGTGTAAAGTGCCAAGTCTTTAGCCACAATCTCACATTCTTTGAACCCAATGTTAATTTCACACACACTGAGTTCATATGTGAAGGAAAATAACACAATTAGATACCATGTATTAAATATTGTGAATGTATTGTCCAAGATTATTTTTGAAAGATAATGTATAATTTGCGATTTTATTATACTTTTGACCTCACAGAACAAAACTTTCCTCCTTATAAAAATGTTTTCACAGTGAAGTTTTTCATATTTTTAAGGACTTTATATGAAAATAAGGAATAACCTATACAGTAAACTCTAGTAACTTCCATTTTCATTTTTAATTCATAATTATGCTCCTACATACAAGTTCTGTTCCTATTAGATTTGAACATACAAAAAGGACTGAGATAACATACATGTGCAAATATAATTTCTTCTTAACAAAAATTTTAAAAATCAGATATTAATGTAACCACCAAACTGTTTACTGGCTTCTCTTCCAGATGACCCTGCAGAGAACTTATAGCTCTTTATTATGTAGCACTTTGTTTTTGAAATTCTACATTTTACATAATGTAAGACTTTCAAAGGTTAAAAAAAATTTGTTTAGCTATTTCTCAATTTGCCTTTATCTTCCTGAGGGATAAAGATGGAATGGTTTAAAGAACATTGCCATTAATTTCAAAGCTGTACATTTCTCCCCAGGAGTGTGGTTTTATGTGGTTTCCAACGTACCACCTTTTACTTTGTATTTGTATGCACCAATTCTACTGAAAACCCACTGGATCTTTCTAATATAGTGACACTGGAAATATTCTGATTCAAGTAAAAATTACTATGTGAGAATTTTAAAAATTAGTAAAAAATTTAAAAAATAGTAAGCAATTATAGAATAGCCACTCATTCTTTTCTTTTCTTTAAATGGAGGGACACAATAAATTTGATTTGTGGTCCCCCTTAGAAATAAGATATTTTAACCTAGAAAAGAAAGGTCAAGGTTTAATCAGTGAGCCTATTTCTAAAGGCTATAAGACTGACTGAAAATATAGAATGTCTGACAGGCAGAAGAACAAAAATCAGAGACACTAGCCATCCTTGGGGGATGTATAGCAGACATCATGACATCATATTGAAAATTTTCATTAACAATGAAATGCTGACAAATGCTAACAAATTTTTCAGTGCACAAAAGTGAGAAAATCTATCTCATTGGCTCTGGTGTCAGGAAGTCAATTTTAGGTTTCATATTTTAAAGCATAATTGACTTAGGCAATGCTACAGCATATACTATTTGTAAACTATTGGTATATTGATGGTAATGAAATTTTCTTGAATAGGGTCCCTTCCACTTCTTACCTGCTTTCTCTCCATCTTATTATAAGTGTGTGGATGCCAAATGCAATGTGAGGATTCTGCCAATTTCAGTTACACTTTCAGGAACTGGGGATGCAATCACAAGGTCATCACGAACCACCGGGCCCCCTGCAGTGAGTACTTGAGGCAAACTCCAGGCTTTACTGACCACTGTTTGCTCTGCTTCAACTGGTGGACTATAGTGGTACTTTGGATCCCTAGGAAACAGTGTTATTAATTCAGAGCCTGTGTCTAGAAACCCCTAAAAGATCTTGGTGTTTTCCTTTCTCTGGTATGTGGTTACTTTAGAAAATGGCCTGCAGTTACCTTAAGGAGAGACTTGGAAAAAGATTTTCAGTATATGTTTGTACAATGTTAAGTGGTCCTCAAGGGGGTGCCCAATGTTCTCCTTAATCAAGAGGCTCAAAGTCCATGACCTAGTGTCAATGTGGAAACTAGACGAGAGGTCTTGACTCTCCATGGTGGATGTTCAAGTTTGATTTTTAGGCTTGAGATTTTCTGTTACACAGATCAGGTGGTATTGTAGAAGCAAGCTGTTTATCTTTTTCGTTCTTAGGAAAATCTTAATCAATGTGCCACTATCAGATGAAGGTCAAAACATTCAGATATCATGTTGCCCAATATGAAAATTATGTCTGCCTTACTTCTGGTGGTTAACTACTGTTACTTGGCCTTTGCCTTTCAGGATCCCATGATCTCTTCTAAAATCAGAGAATATATCTCAAAAGTGGCATATTCCAACTTGATCCTGGCCTATACAGACCAGTCCCACAGAGCTTTTCAAAGATACTGGTACTCCATCAATGATGTGTTTCTCAATGTGTTAACGAAGGAAGTATCTTTGGTCTTTCCAGAAGTATACAGGTCTTAGAAGGTGTTCAAGTCTCACAAGATGATTTACTGCAACATCTGTATATTCTTAACTTTGAATTCTTTCCTTTACATTATGCTAAGGAAGTTCTGCTCTCTCAACTCCACCAAGCAAACTGCTACAGGCACTTTTTGATGCTAGAGCTGCCCCCTGAAATCCAGAATCTCTGCAGTGCTCTCCTATCAGTAATTTAACCTGGTCCAATGTTAAATTCCATCCTCCTTGGTTTCACACCCTTTGAGTCCACTCATTATCAGGTTTCTGGTGATATAAATTGGCATAACCTTACCATTACTTTGCAGTATAAATTATTTTCTCCCTGATCACACTTTGCTCCTATCCTCCAAGAACATATGAGATATGACTCTACTTATTGGTGCAATGGCCATGAAAGGTGGTGTGGGCCTTGAGAACAGGCAACCTCGGGTGGGACTGGAAAGCTAAGATCACGACCACGAGTGGAAGCTGTTACCTTGTCTCAGCTTCTTTCCCACACTGGCCAGAGACTTTGGGCCTCTGAGCTTGTCTAGGCATCCCGAGGTCTTGGAAAGAGAGTCTTAGAGGCTTGAGGTTCCAGATGATCACCTAGATTAATAGTGACATTGAAATCTTCTGAAACAAAATCTACAAGGCTGACTGCTGGCATTGTCAGGGAAGATTTATTCTTACCTGTAACTAATTTGCTTTTAAATAGCTGTGCATGTTAAATTCACCCATAACTCTATTAAGGATTCACAAAATGCTGAATCAAGGAATTGTTTGAGTAAGAAAAACGTAAAGGAGGTCTTTATAGAGGGGTAATATAATTATCATCAACTAATGAACTTTAGTTCACCCAGTGCCCAGTGAAATTTAAGCACTATGGCAGGTTTGAAGGAATACATCAAAATTGCCTTGCTTAGACACTGATTGGCTGTGTGTGACATTGGGCAAATCATTTAATCTTAGTCTTCAGCAATTTTTCATGTCAGATGTGTAGGTCACCTCTTGACTGCCCACAAGGCAGTTAGTAGGATAAAATAAGTAGAAAGTTTGCTTAATCAGTACACAATGCAGGGCAAGAGTTTAAGATTGAAAAAATGTGAGCAGCTATGGACAAGAGCAGTTGTTTTTTTCTGGCATAGAAGGAGAATGATTGCAGTACTCATGTATTTTATTAAAAATATAGCTGCCTGTGTATGCATATCGGAGTTTATTAGAATGTTCTGTATATTTGTTTATGTAGAATTTTACATCTAAAATGTTAAAAATTAAAAACATAAGGTTCCTAGTTTTGAATAATTATAAGAGAGAAGGCTTTTCCTATGGAGGAAAATTGTTGGAAACAAATAAGAAAAAAGATAGAAGGAGGAGTGATAAAGATAAGAATGGATTAAAAAGTACAAGTTGTACTTGATGGTGGAAAGGAATTGAGAAGGAGCAAGAGGAAAGCCAGCTAGTGGAATATATTTTTGGTAAAGCAATAAAGGTAGAAAATAGTGATGAGAGGAAAAAGAAGGAGAATGGACAGTGGGCCCAATAATTTAGTGGAAGGATAGGGAAGAGCTCCCAATTCATGCCCAAGTTTCTGCTACTATTTACATGTGATATATTCCAAGTTGATGAGACAGTAGCCTTGACTGTGGTCCAGTGTTCCAGACTCATATATGTCCATGGCTACTGAACATGTCCTCCTAGAGTCCTGCAAGCCCTTCAAACTCAGCATGTCCAAAGCAGCAATTATTTCAATTTCTCACTGCCCTAAACACACCCACACTCTCTCTCTCTCTCTCTCTCTCTCTCACCCACCCACCCACTCATAACTTTACTTTCCCTTTCTTGGTTAATGCCACCCGAACACCCATGCTTCTCCATCCTTCCCATATCCATTTGGTCACTAAGCATTACTGTTTATGCCTTTTAAACATCTCAAATCTGTCATATCCTTTATTTACATTCTTATAAAAATTATGGCAGAATTCTCCTGATTTTCCTACTTCCATTGTTGACCCCTAAACTATTTATTTTTGCTGCCACCAATCTTTCTGAAGTCCAGACCTGATGGTGCTACACCCCTGCTTAAAACTCAGACTGATTTGTTTTCATATTAGGCCCTTTATGATCCAGTCTTTGCCTACCTATTTAGCATTAGGATGTGGTGATCCTCACTTGCTGCCTTGTCATTCATATAAGACTAATTGTAGTTCTCAAGCACAGCATGCATATTTATGCTTCTCTGCCTTTGCACCTGTTTTCCCTTCTCCTTGGAATGTTTTTCCATCCAGTTGGTGGACTTTTTAATGTACTTTAAGAACAAGTTTAAGAACTCCCTTTTCTGTGGAGACTTCGCTAATCTACATGCCATGACAACTTAAGTATAACAGTGAAATCCCCTCTAAACCCCCGTTATACATATCATTGTTATGATACCTGATGCCATTTGTTTGCATGTGTGCCTCATCTACTAGATTGTGAACTTGTCCAAGTCAGAGATCATGTTTCATGCATTTCTCTGTCCTCAGCAGCCAGCTCGATACTTGACAGAAGATACTCAGTATGTATTTAATGAGGAATGAATGAATGCCTACCTGAATATTTGGCTACAGGAGTTTGACATTAGCAGATTCTATCAGTGTTTCTCTACTCTGAACATAGTGTCATCGTGATGAGCCCGTTATGCTGCCTTGAGACTGATGCCACCCTTTTCCATTGCTGGCAATCCCTGACTGTAATTTACTCCCCAGTGTAAACATACAGTTCACGGGCAACAAAGGTCTTAGAGAGTGAGCTCTCAAAACCAAAACCCTTTCACTGCTCATCCTGCTGTCTCTATGGTCATTGATGGGTGACTGTTTCAAATTAATTCCAGTTATGAATCTTGTGCCACTCTTACTTAGGGAAAGTGATATTTTGTTGTTGATCCTGGCTTTTGCCAAGGTAGGGAGAACCCTCATGTTTAGTTAGAGAAAATGCAAGCTCTATCAATAACCAGAAGAGAGTATCAGATCTAATAATTTATATACACCCTTTCTAACCCTTCCCCCAAAATTGACCTTAGTTCTGGTGGGAATGTTTTATTACATTTCCCTAGCTTCACTGGAAATGTTAATCTTATCTTTAAATACCAATGATGTTGGCGTTGTAGCTCATCCTGCCTATGCCTAAGTGCTTTTTGAGTTAAGTTTGATAATGCTTTTTCAAAGAACAGGCAAAGTAACTGGGGAAAGGGTTTTGTTTGGCAAGTTGGCTATGCTCCTTCCCTGCGCTTTTTCTGATTTGAGTATATCTGACTTGACAAGCGAAAGACAACATGTAGTGGGACTGCTGTTCATGGACTGTGGTATCTGTTTTATGAGATACACATATGAGGAGGATGTATTTTGAAATAGAGCTGTTTTTATTTAGTAGTTCTAATGTATGTGCTTAGTATATCCTCGTTTTGCAAAATGGAGCCCTGGGATTGATAAACTGATGCTGCCTGGCTTGGATAATCACCCTCTGTAAACAAAGTCTAACAACACCCTTAGCAAGCAAGCACAGTTGTGAGAAGCTAGAGTTTTTAAGGAATATGCTTTCTACATAACTAAGTGTGCAGAGCAGAATTCTTTGTTTCACTGTAGACTTAAAATAAAAACAAGACTATAGAGCATGTAGCACATGCTAAAATTTTGGTACATGTATTCTTGCTTCTTAGAAACACCTAGCTAGAATTTACCTTTGAAAGCAATCCTACAGAAGTTTCTGAGTTGGAAAATATGGAAATATTTGAAAGTATAGACATAGCAAGACATTCTCTAGTCAAGACTTTAGCTGAGTATCTAAGAAGTATGGTGGCCTTTTATAGCCTTCAAGTATATTTAAAGACATTTTTAGCATACAGTGCTTTGAGGAAGCAGAGGAAAATGTGGAAGAAGTATTGATTGGAAAATATATTTTCTAACTAGTAGATGGTAGTATTAAGTAGATGGAAGATGCTATTTATGAATCTGATTCAAAGATATGAATTCATAGTGCATACTCAAGCTATGGTCAGTCTTTTCAAAGTAGGATATCTTGATGCAGTCCCATAGAAGTTGTAATAAAATCTCAGTTTTATTAAACTCTATGATGTTAAGGATGTGCTATTGTAGTATTTATGTTCTCATATCCCTGTCCAGAGAAATAGGACAGCAGGATACTTAGACCCATGTTAAGTCAGGATGGGCCAAAGTGGCCCTCAAGATGCCCAACAAGGAGCAGTAACAAACAGAGAGGGGCCAGTAGCAAACCTAAAGAGAGAGCACTCTAGGAAGTGTAGCCTAGATGTTAGTCTACAGGAGCTAGGCTAACAGGAAACCCAAAGTTTGAAGCCACTGACAGAAACCCTGGATTTAGAATGGAGAGTAGGTGCCTATTGAGATTCCCTGAGCCGCATTGAGTATTGTTGTCAGTGAGTTTTATAAGGAGCCCTTGGATTTGGGTGGTATATGGTGATATGAGTGAAAGATCATAACCACTGAAGATATTATTATAGCACAGTAGGTTTGTCTGAAAATTAAATGACTGATATCTTTTGCAATGTGAGATCTCACAGTGGAAAGTGTGGACTAATGACAGCTATAGCTAATACACGTTGGTTCATACCCTGTTCCATGTTCTGACTTAAGAGTCCTATATCTATAAGCTCATTAATCATCATTAGGGATGCTGGTAGTAGCTCCTGTTTACTGCAGAGATACAGACAAGTCACAGGGTCATATAGAGGTGGCAGAGAATGGCACAGAAGAGATTCAGATCCAGGCTTTAGAGTCCATGCTTTCAAACATTTCAGTCCATCACTGAATATGGAATTCATGACCCCAATACTGAAATATATCCAGTTCTCAATTTAATTATGTTCCCCAATTATCTCTTGGCCCCTTTTCCTCTTTTCATAGCAACAGAAAAATATGATTTTTAATAATTATTAATTATAAAATTTCATCCTAGTCTTACACATAGATACAACTCCTGGGTCTTCATCTCTACTCCAACACATGCTTGAAAATAGACTCTTCTATGCACAGAGTAGAGTTACCAATAGACTGGGAGAATTAGCTCCAATTAAAAAGAGTGAAGAAAAGTGGCTTCTGGGGTCAATTGGATGAAATACTCCAGAGAGCTAGAAAAAACTTCTAGTATAAAGGTTATTCAAGGTTCTAAGCTTACTTACTTATTAGAGGTGTTCACTTGAGCAAATCACTAAACCTTTTATCTGAGACTTCTTAGTGAAATGGAGATGCTAATACTTAAATTGTGGTTTAGTTATTCATTCAACAAACAGTTTTTGAACATCTGTGGTGTACAGGAGTACATTAAGCAGATCACTTACCCCTCCCTGCCCCCTCATTTAGGGTGTAATCTAGTTGGGGAAGACATAAAATAAACATATAAATAATATAATTTCAGAGAATGGTAAGTATTCTGTAAGAAATACAAGAACAATGGGATGAAGTGACTAGTGGGGGAAATAAGGGATGGCTTCTTAGTTAGGTGAGGTTTGGAATGAAACATAAATGATGGGAATGAGCTGGCCTTGTAAGCTGGGAGGAGACTATGCGATCAACAGGAATATCCAAGAAAAAGTCAACAAGGTGAGAATAAGCTGTGCTTCTGTCAAGTACAAATATAAGACCATTTGTCTGAGATGAACCATAGGGAGATTGGGGGCAGGTGAGGTTGAAGAGAAGGCCAAGGGCCAGATCCTTTTGGGCTTTGTAGGACATGGTTCAGGACTTGGGATCTTATCTGGGGCAGCGGAAGCCACCAGAGGGTTTTAGTTAGGGCTTAGGGTAATAATACACTGTGGAATCATGGTATTTAATAATATATCTACAGGGCATAGGCCATGTCAACAGTTTTGTACAGAATTTGAGTTGGAGAGCTGGAGTGAGTGTGGGGTTGTTCCAGGATTACTTGTATGTTGGCTCCTCTGCATAGCATTCGAAGTTCTTTCTTTGCTAGTCCCTGTGTCTTTGCAGTTGAGTATTGCTGCAGCCATACTGTCATGCTTATTTTGTGTAGTTTCCATTGCAGCACTTCACAGAATTCATGGAATCTTAATTCTGAAATAAATTTTAGGGATCATCTCCACTACTAATGTCTTAATTTTGCAGATGTGGACACAGAGACCTAGTAGAGAACTTTCTAGTGCTCTTTCCAATACCGTATGCAGCTTCTCACTGGTGTGTTCAGTAGTGTTGGTAGGAGTTTTGTTTTGTTTATGATCTTTTTAGCTCTTCAGTGCTTCTGTTCCTTAAATAGTTCTGGCCATTTCCATATTGCCCAGGACAAACATGCTGAATACTGATTCTTTAAGGTATTTTGCAAACTCAATTCCCATTTTAAAATGGGATTACCAGAGTAGCTGTTCCCTAAAAAATTTACTTCCTTCTATTGCAACTGCTTCTGTTCAAGTTCAGTTTTCTCATGATTGATAAACTCTCAGTGCCTCAAGCCTGCCTCTCTCTTCCCTGCTCTCCTCCATGATACTGCAGCTTGGCGAAGGCAGAGCTCATTTTTGTAGAGACCTGTGAGATTTACCGACTTTCTACAGGAGAAGTCGCTCTCCTTGTTTGAGCTATAAATTGTTATAAATATCTAAAGTCTCTGGCCCAGGTAGCTGAGAAATAAAGCCATCTCTTCTCATCTGCTCAGTCTGGCTCCTGTGGTTTGCAGATTCTGAGTGAAATATTGCTTAGCTTGTTTCTAGTTTTTTTGTGTTGTTTGGTTTTGCTTATTTTGTTTTGACATTGCCTGAAAGGAATAGTGCAGTCAGGCTTTTTCCATTTTCAATCTTGTTTCTACCATCTCTGGTTGTGTTGAAGGGAAGTTGACATCGACTCCAGCATAATATCCTGCAGATGGAACTTGTCTGGAGACTGTTTCTTATGTTGTGTTGGACTCATTCTATCTGATGAGCTTTTCTAAACCCCTTGCTTCAGGCTTGATTCTCATGCTTGTCAAGTAGACAGTATTGTTCAACTAACACTGGGTCTGAACCCAAACTTTATGGATTTCTTGAAACTAAGGAATAAAGACTTTGAGCATGATGTTATATCTAGTACAAATTAGAAATGAAAGCTTATAGAATGTCTGTGAAAAAATGAAATGACATGCAGAGAAAACACGATGGATCCGTGTAGTAAATAGATTTGGCTGCTCCTTCCCAAATCATTTTTCAGATCTGCTTTGCATCTTGCTTCTGCATTTTTTGTTTTACTGCACATAGTTGTTAGAATAAGAAATGCTTATTTGAGTTAAATGGTTAAAAAAAGATTACAATTTTAATTTATTTCTCTTCGTTTTATCTACGGTTGTGCCCATTCTGCAAGGCCTATAAAAGAGTTTCTTCTCTGGAACTTGTTATAACTCTGATGGTGCTCCCACATGGTTATGGGAATCTTTGGGAGTCTTTTACACTTTGCATGGTAATTGGAGCTTTTTTTTTAATGCATAAGCCTCTCTAAAATAAAATTAAAGCTCCTATAGGGCCCATGCAAAAGGGGATCATACTTCATGCATACTTAGTTGTGTGAGGTCCTGATTTAGTTAGTACTCAATAAATGCTTATTTATGATGAAAAGAGGAAATGAAATAAAATAAGCAAACAAAAGAAAAATTGTATCAAGCAATTGCTGGGGATAAAAAGGAATTTAAGACCTATGTTGGATGTTAATGGAATATGTTGTTAAGGAAACATTCAATTATGAAACGGGGTGGAGAGGACTTAGACCGACTCAGTCACAGCTGGGTTGGCCTATTTCTGGTTTAGCTAATGTGTGGTGAGTACCAAGACGTAATAGGAATTTGGGGCACTTCGATGCTAAAATCTGACCCTGTATTGGTAATTCAGTAGGAAGATTTCTTATTTCATAATGAGATTAGATTTGGTAATTCATGAGGGTCCTTTAACTTCTCAGTATCAATTGTTTTTCAAATAAACCTACTTCTGTTTTAAAACACTGCCTAAATATAATTTTAGAACTGGCTTAAATTTCACAACATTGGTTGTTTTTGAATATTAATTGCTCATTCTGTAAATACTACATTCTTCTGGAGTCCGTCATGTCATGACCCTCTGATATGACTTAATTTGTATTTACCTAACTTTAGGTAGTCGTTTGAATGCTTGTCCTCTCTGTCCTTTGAAATATAAGACACTTAAGACAAGGGAATTGGTCTTACTCAGGATATGGTTGAGAGCTTAGAATATGGAGTTAGAAATGAGTTTGAATACAGCTTCATCCTTTACTGGTATGTAACCTGGGCAAATTACTTAGCCTATTTGTCACCCAGTTTTCTTCTTTTTGTTAATGAGATTATATATATATATATATACACACACACACACACACACACACACACATATATATATATATAAAATGCTATTAGAAGGGGGCTTAATAAGTATTCTAAAAATATTTTATGTTGTACATTTTCTAGATACATAGTTATTTTGCAAATGACCTGAGTTTTTTCTAGCACCATGTGTAGTATTGCTTTTCATTGTTAGAACAAATATGTCTGACCTAAACTCATTTGTATATACTAAGTTATTAAACAACTAAAAAGCTCTACTTGGGGACTTTAAATATCTACACCTTGGAAAATCTCAAATGTTCCCATTAGGTTAATTCAAAAGAAATCAAATTTTCTGTTCAAAATCAACTAAGGGGACACTGTCAATGGATTCCTTGCTTAGGTTAATGTCAAATCTATTTTCAAATAAGGAGGAAGAAGAGGGCCTGGTTACAGAGGTTAGATGTTTTACTCCAGCCTAAATTCTTTACCCTGAGAATCTTAATATGGAACCTTGCATTCCCATTCATCTTATCAGGTTGGTTAGGGCATCTGTCTTGGTTTTAAAAGACCCACATTTCACTTCTGCATTCTCCTCTGAACTGCAATGTAGCTTTAAATGTTACTGCTCCTGTAATGCTCATTTGTGTGACTCTATTTTCTCATTCTGGAAACTCTCAATTCTTCTAATATTTATTCTCATGTTGACCCTAAAGGGTTTTTATGAAAATTTAGATCAGTATGTTTAGCAACTATGTAGTAAATACCCACTGAACACATACTAAGTGCAAGTCTGCCACTTTAGGATATAATTGTACCATTGAACATTATACCATGGTAGAATTTAAAAAAACATCCTATCAGCCACATTGATGCCTTGGGCACTTCTCACAAATTCTAGCAATAATTTCCTTGTGAAACACAATTGAGAGAGTGATGTTTTCAAAGTGCGATTTACAGTCTAACACATCCCAAAATCAAGCAGGTGGGGAATTTGGCATTCATTGGTAAATTTTGATGTCAACAGACAAGTTGGAGCCTTTGGAGCTCAAAAATATGTCCTGAGTTAGAGCTGATTTAGCTATTTAGTCAATAGAAAAAGCATAATCATTACTAATTAGAGTGCCTAGCTAAGCTGATGCCTAATAAATAACTTTGTAGTCCTCAAATTGAATTAGTGGCTTAAACTCTCATTGGCTTAACTGGTGAGAACTGTTTCTCAGTCACTTAATCCATTTTCAAAAGCACGCTTGTAAAAGCTGAGGGGCCTATGGTACTGCTGGTAAGAATTCTGTTGCTATCTTTTACCCCCTCCCATTTCCCTCCAAATATACATGTGGCCCCATTTCTAGAAAGAAGCATGAATAAAGTGTTTTTTTCTTGTATGGGTGTAGCTCTGTGGAGAAGAGGGTCCCCCTCCCAGAGCAGATTTCCCTATGAATCCTGCAAAATGAAATAAGGCAAGGGGAAGAGCAGGTTGGGAGAAACCATTTTTATTGCTCACAGCTTGCTCGAATTTGCTAGCCAGGTACAGTGCACGTGCTCCCCAAGTCCTTTCTCCCCAGTCTCCACTAGCAAAGCCCACTCCATGCTCCATTTCCCTGCAGCCACAGCTGCCTCTCTGCTTCCCCGCCTGTCCCTTCTGGGAGGAACTCCATGGACAGGTCCTTGGTGACTGGCAGGTGCCAGACCAATTATGTACAGGAACGGACATTCAGGAGAGAATGGCCATTTTCTTCTCCACCACTTGCCTCAGAGGCTGCGGTGGTAAACACCTATTGATATGTAAATGGCTAAGGCCAGGTGGGAGATTCTGGAAATTCTGCCATTTATCCCATAGTGGGTATCTCTCTTTCTGTATGTCTTTGTATTGCTACATATACAGCCATTATAAAAGACCCCTTTTGTATGTCCCTGTGCATTTATAAAGCTCTCAAATGCTGTGTGTATGTTCGATCATGTCTTCCCTACCAACCAAATAAGGTAGATGGCATTATATCCATTTTAAAGATAAGGAAACTGACAGCTCGCCTGATTATAGCCTGCCTGGGATCACATATCATATGTAGTCTGGGTGGCTTTAAAGCCTGTGCTCTAAAACTTAGACACTTTTCGGGACTCTAATGTTTATTGTTCTAAACATCTGTTAGACCACTTTTATATAGATTAATAGCTGTACCTAAACTCCACACTGTTAGAAGGTTAGGGTTCGCCTTTGTGCGAGGCATTCACCTATTCACACGGTTTTGATTTAAACTGGAACCTAATGTCATTTTAAGATTGGAAATTGGATTAGAATGACTCCTTTTCCATAAGGGAATCTGAAGCAAAAACACAGTGCATTTTAGACATGTCCATTATTTTATCTGTCCTAGGACAATGTATATGAAGCTAGAATTTCTTTCCTTTGCAGAGGAATTTACTTTTATTGGATCTGCTTATGACTAAACTACAGTGACAAACTCAAAACCACTTTGGCAAATGTCAATGGACTTTACTGTATCTTGTAGGCTTTGGAAACCTAAAATCATATGTAAGTAGAGAATTTTTATTCCAACTGCAAGGATTCTGAGCTATAATATCAGTAGAACTGGGTGATTGCCAGAAAAAAGTTTTTCTGTTTTATCAAAATTCTTAATTTGTCTGAAATTTAGCAGCATATTGCTACATCAGGTTCAGGCTAGGATCAGAGTTTATGATTGTAATCAATATGCCTAACATTTCTGAAATTGAAATTTCATATATGTCAACCTGATTTATCAATACTCTATTATTTAGTAAGACAATCCCACCATCAATATCATCTAGGAACATATGGAGCCAATTACTCTTCAGAGATTGTCACTTGTTTTTTACTGTGTGCCTTGCAGTAATGTGTGGGAATAATTTGAAAGTCAACATAAATTTTGTAGTGTGGGAAATCAGAGAGGGAAAGTTTTGGAATAAAGAGAGAAAATGTAGTCCACGATAAAGCACTACAATATAAAATTGAAAGGAAGATCAGCCCAAAACATTAGTGGGCAGAATATGATATAGAATTATCTAGATAATTATGAGTAAATGAAGCAGGGCTCAAACAAAATCTTTGGGAAAGTATTGAAAAGTGTGAACCATAAAAGTAAATAAAGAATAAGAAAATAAATAGGGGTATTACAGCCCTGACTGAACACTAACATCACCTGAGGAATTCTAAAAAAAATACTAACTAATCTGAAGTAGGATCTGAGCCCAGTCTTTGAAAGCTCCCAAGTGATCCAATGTCCATCTAGTGTCAAGAAACTCTAAATGAAAGGATGCTTTGAAGGCTACTCATGGGTCTTCTACTTTTGAAAAATCGAAGTTGTGGGCTACAGGTACTTATACTGACTGTAATCTTAGTAACATTTCAAAATCTTTGTTTAATGTGGAAGACTGTAAGAAATCTAACTTATTAGGATAATAAGAACCCCCAGTGTTTTAAATTTAGATAAATCTTTCACATCCTTTCATATTTTTATTAGGGTGCTATGTTTTAAAAATTCATGATGACCCTTGCTTACCCATAATAGTTATGAAAGAAATTAATGAAAAATATCGCTCCTATTTTAGAAAGAATTATGAAATGACTGTAGCTCCATTTCTTCATGTTAATGTAAACAGCAGCTGCCTTAGTTTTTATTTTCCTTTCTAAAGAAATAATCAGAAATCCTTCTTAGTATTTATAGGATATGAATACATCTATTTTTATAGATAAAAAATAATTTTCTTCAATCTTCTTCTCTTCAAATTGTTTATATCTGCCACAAATACTAGGTGAAAAAATTTGACCTTAGGAAAGTTTACTTTAAAATGTGTCCCAGGGCAGAATGCAGTCTAGTTGCTTCTATCATTCCCGGAGCACGGAAGGGCAGCCTCAGTACCTGGTCTCTCCTTCGACAGTGTCCAAATTTCTCACTTTTCACATGAAACTCTCGGTGTGCCCTCTCCTCATCTCCAATGTCAGTTTCTGTGGGAGGTGCTATATTTCATAAATTCTTATCCTCCACTGTGTTTCTTAGGCACACTGTAGTTAGGGAATAAGTATTTGTTGCATCAATTAAATATCCTCCCCACCCTCATCCTACCTTGTTTAAAGGAAAAGGCAGATCTTGAAGAGGTGTTCCTCTAGGTGTGATAATCAATGGAATAGGGAAGGTCCCAGGTTTGTAGGAAACAAAAGGAGTATTTCCTCTAGAGAAGCAGCAAATAAAATTTAAGGTGAATTCCAAGAATACAGCCAGTATAGGAGTTGCTGCTGGGCTAGTCTTGGTCAGTCCATTGCTTCTATAATTTAACCAACACAATTAATCAAAATGAAATTGACTCAACAGAAGTCTTGCAAGAATTAAGTAAATGGAAGTGGTGGCCACTGAGCTTCAAGTTGCTAAAGCATGATCTGGAAATATGTGAACCTGAGGAAATTGGGCAACTTTAAAAAGGTGCAGGACATATTTTTGCAGCATCAGTGAGAGTCTGACCCTTAGTTTCAGAAGATACAATTTCCAGTGTATCGGAGACATGTGGGTGGACTGAGACATTCCTTTCCAGTGCACGCCCCCTCTCCAATCTCCCCAACACCCATGAGCAATCTGCTACTTGCTGTTCTGTAGAATGCAATAATTTACTGAGAGCACGTCTAAAGAAAAACTCAAAAATTCAACGAGACATATGAATCTATAACAAATCAGGATTCATTAATTTGCCTTGAATTTGCATCTGTTAACTCTACTTCCTTCTTCTACTCTAAGCTGGTATATCAAGATTGGATACAGCAACACCAATAATGCCAGATATGTTTAGGGTTTGATTCTGCGGTGGAATAAGGAGATGAAAAATGAAATAGATCAAATGTGCTGGGTGCCCCTGTATTAGCGGCACTGATGGTTTTCTTCACATTTTTAGGAATGGGATATAATTCTGAGACAATCTGAAAGTCTTTGCATTTGTGAAGTATGCAGCCTCGGCAACCCAGAAAGCCCCAAGCTTCTTAAAAAATTTGTAGGACCCCCAGGAGATTCTCTAGACTGATAAGACCACAGTCATGGACTACACTTGACTGTCACTATTGTGCTGCCTTCTCTGCATCTAGAAGTTGTGCTCTTTAGGTAGTCCTTGAATCAATTAATTAGATGTTAATAGCAGAACGTATGTGCTGCTCTACCCTACTGCTTCTTGGCTTTAACTGCACTGGTGAGGGTCAGGGAGAGACAAGCTGCTAATAGATGTGTGAAGACTTTAGAGGAATGTGAGAGGGAAGCACACCATGCTTCCAACCTGGGGTTTGACTGTTTGTGCCTAGCTCCTGCTGCTGTGCTGGGCCAATGAAAGCCTCCTCCTTACCTTTCCTCTCACCATTTTTGCCCTTGGACTTCTTCCAGTAATAATTCATTGAATCAGAGAGAGTGTGACTTCCCAGAGGCCTTCCTCTTATGACATCCTTGAGGGTAAATTTTTAGGGAAGACCAGACAGAAGACCATTCAGACCTTGTTTCTAGGGATTGGGTTGAAGAGGCTAAAATGTGCCTCAATGCCTTGGAGACAGTGAGTTTATACTCTACTTCTGTGTTTCTCTTTTAGTTGCATGCCAATTATAGTGCCTTGAATGTGGCTTCCTAGTCAGAGTTTTGAGGTGGAGGGCCTTGTAGGAAAAGACTCAAAGTGCTACTTTTCACTTGTTCCCTTGACAATTCTGACCCTGCTTATCTAGAGGTTTACCTAGTGCTCAGCCCACTCACTGTTCACTGCCTATGCTTTACCTGGTCTCTTCCAATAAATGATGAAGCCTTAGAATGCCAGTCTGTTGGAAAAAGAGCTTACTTTGTTAAAATGTTCATGTATTAAGTCAGCTGCTCATGGGAACTGAGATGTCTCCCTTTCATCACAAACATACGCATACTTGTAGTATCTTTGCCCCAAATGAAACGTTTCCTAGCCAGATCTGGGTGATACAGGGATGAGAGCACAGAGCACTATTCAGGAGGTGTGGGATCTGCTTCCTTTTGTGCATCACCTTCATGCATTACTTGGGCAAGTCTGTTTTGAGCTCAGCTTTCTGATCTAGTATAGAACTGGTTTGGACCAGATGATGCCTCAGATCCCTTCAAGCTTGACTACCTATAGATCAAAAGAGTTATTTGAGTTACTTTCTACATTCTCAGTAGCTGTCCATGACTTTTATTATATGGTAGGTTCTGGGAAAAATTTGCTTCCATCCCTGTTCTTAAAGACTTGATTGTTTCATAAAGGGGTGAACACCATGGTCATCACCCATGATCATTCCTACCTTTGTACAGAGAGGGTTTTGTAAAATGTCTTTACATTTATGATTGTAAACAGCCTAATCAGGATGTTTTATAGAAGAGTAAGTTGAAGCTCAGAAAAAGATTATTGTTCAGAGTCTTGAAGGTAGTAAAGGCTTAAGCTGGGACAAGAACCCACTCTTCCCCTCTCTTGAAGTCTGGTCCTCTGTCCATCTCACTATAATAAAATAGGACAGAAACAGGTGAAGGCAGAATGCAGTGCTGTCATTCAAATGGTGTAGACTAGGCTCTATGTATATATTCTACCACTTTGGTGAGGGGGTGGGGAAAGGTCATGTTTTTACTCTCTTGAACAATATGAGAAAAGTCAATACCATTGCTGGGGTGAGGGTTTCTATAAGTTGCATCTATTCTTAAAGTCTTAAAGTACCACAGTTACCAATACAGTTTTTATTCTGTTTTTTTCATGATCTAGACTTTATAGTAGTGCTGACTGTTACTCCATTTTGAGTCCCCCCTCCAAGACCCCCCACACCTTTTCCTTCGTTTGGAATAGATGATTAGTAACTTTGATAGAGAATACTGATACCTGGAAAAGCCAGAAATGGACTCCTGTCCCACTATTTTTGGGCTATTCCTGTAAGAAATCTTACCACACTCTTGTTTGTACTAGGAAATGCACCCTAGCTAAGATATGGAATCAGACGGACTATATTACTCTTTTAAGTCCCATCAAAGACCAAATGGAGGGATCTCTCTTAAATTGGCTTGACTAAGATTACAACCTACTAGAGGCAGGGATCAAAGTACAATTTATAGTTTTATTGTTTTTTTTATTAGAATTGACTCTTCATATGATCTGTGTCTCTTTTGTAAATTTTAATTGAATTAAATTTCACCAAGTGAAGGACTATAGCATTTAAGGTCTATGAAAGTATTTAATACATTAAGGATGGGGAAGAAAGAACAATTGGGATTTCAATTAATATTTTCCCTGTGAACTTCCTACAGTGAGGAGAGCAAACTATACCCAAAACTTCATTGTCCAGGAAAGAAGCCTTTGTTTAAAGAACTAATGTAAATTTCAAGGCTTCAGCTTATTGAATTTAGTTCAGTGGCTTGTGGCCAAACATTTAATGAGGACAAAAACGACTGATATCTCCCACCATTCAACTCTGCCACTGGAACTACATTGATGAGAGAAAGAGTTGTCTTAAAGTTCAAAACAGAGTTAATATATTCTGTCCATTTGCAACTTTCATCAAAATGAAGTCACCTTCATAACAATGACTTGTAGCAGTATTTTGTCCTCATTTGCCATTTTTAGCTGGAATTTTGAGTGAAAATAAATCACTCTGTCCTCTTTCTCCTTTTACCTTTCAGAGTTGAAGAGCTTTTCCAAACTTCAGAGTAGCAAGGATGAGAGCAAGAGAGAGATCTTTCTAGTAGTCTGAAAAGTTAATTTGAATGGTTTTCTTTGTGGATGCTAGAAGGGCAAACTTAGAATCCTAGTCTCACTGAATATTTGATGAATAATTCTGAGCGAGCTAAACCATGGAAAAGGATGAAAAATGAGAGGGCAAGGGCGATGTAATTCTTTCTTAGATCTCTATTTCTCCTTGAAAATGATTGACAGCTTTCAATATTTTCAGTATCTTTACAATTTATGGAATATCAAGAGATTAATGCATTACTATGGTATGCCTAGGGTCTCTGAAAGACAAATATGTGGCTCCATACTGATGGTATGGGAGAAAATATTTGCAAATGATATATTCGATAAGGGGCTAACATCCAAAATATATAAAGAACTCATATGACTCAACACACACACATACACACACACACACACACACACACACCCCAGTTAAAAAATGGGCAGAGGACCTGAACAGACATTTTTCCAAAGAAGACATGCAGATGGCCAATAGGCACATGAAAAGATGCTCCACATCACTATGGCAATCAAATGGCAATCAAAACCGCAATGAGATATCACCTCACACCAGTTAGAATGGCCACTTTCCAAAAGACAAGAAATAACAAGTGTTGGCAAGGATGTGGAGAAAAGGGAACCCTCCTGCACTATTGGTGGGAATGTAAAATTTGTGCAGCCACTGTGGAAAGAAGTATGGAGGTTCCTCAAAAAAATTAAAAATAGAAATACCATATGACCCAGTTATTCCATCTGTAGGAATTTACTTGAAGAAAACAAAATCTGATTCAAAAAGATATATGCACCCCTATGTTTACTGCCACATTATTTACAATGGTCAAGATATGGAAGCAACCAAAGTGGCCATCAATAGATAAATGGATAAAGAAGATGAAGTGCATATACACAATGGAATGTTATTCAGCCATAAAAAAGAAAGAAATCCTTCCATTTGTGACAACATGGATGGACTTAGAGGGTATTATGCTCAGTGAAATAAGCCAGGCAGAGAAAGATGAATGCCATATTATTTCACTTATATGTGGAATCTAAAAACAAAACAAAACAAAATGAACAAAACAGCAATAGACTCGTAGACACTGAGAAATGACTGGTGGTTACCATGGGGGAGGGTTTGGGTTGGGTCAGTGAAATAGGTGAAGGGGAAAAAGAGGCACAAAATCTCGATCATTATATAAATTACTCACATGGATGAAAGTGCAATATAGAGAATATATTTAATAATTCTTTTATATCCTTTTATATTGATGGATAATAACTACCCTAGTTGAGGTGAGCATTTAAAAAGGTAGATAACTGTTGGGTCACTATGTTGTATACCTAAAACCAATATAATAAAAAGATAGATTAATGCATTACTATTATAAACCTAGGGTCTCTGAGGGACAAATATATGGCTTCAACTCTTTTCCATGTGGAATAGAGATATACTTATATAAAGATAATTAGATTATTATAGCTGTATATGAGCATGTGCATATTATGTGCCTATATAGGTGTGTTTGTATGTATGTGTACATGTTTCCTTTTGGGATTTTTGAGGAGTCCTGGAGATTACAAATTTTATCATTTTTCTCAGGATCAAAAATGAGTAGGACTATCAGCAATTAATGTCAAACTCGTGGATCTTTTATTTTGCATAGGAACAAACAGAAAGCTGTCTTCCTAGCTCAGTGTCATATAGAGTCTGGATAGCATAAAACACTGGGTATCGGGTAAAAATAGGAGTTAAACATGGACTAGAATTCTGTTTGGAATCTTCTATACTTTGACTAGAGATGTATTTTTCATGCCAAGCATACAACAATAACTCTAGGCAAATTAAAAGCAGTTTTTAATCTGAGTTGAAACTCTAGAGATGACGGCTCTATTATTCACATGTCGAATACCTGAACCCCAGGCACTGCTGCTTTAACAAACAATATAGTTTAGCTTTAATAGACTTTTACTGTATATTATCAGGCAGGTGAATTTAATGTGAAACTCATTTCCGTAATTAGGGCTATTGAGAGTGTTACTGTAATTATGGTTACTTAGAAAAAAAATTTCTTCCTAATTATCATCTGAGGGGTATGTTCTCAGTGGATTAATGATAGCATTACCCACTGCTGAGCCAGACTCAGGATTAAATAGACCAACATCTGCTGCTGTGACATCTCCCCAGTGCACTTTATGGTGATATATTAGGGTCAGGCCTTATACTGATTTATCTTTAAAAGTTATGCTTGCCTCAATTAGTTATAAAGTTTTAGTAAAAGTGGACTTAACAACCTGAATTTGTGGACAAAGTCTTTCAGTTTCCCATTTTATTTTGCAAGTAGAAATGGAATTCCTATATATGGCACAAGGTAGATGCTACATGTTAACTTAGTATGGATTTTATTTTAACTTTAAGCATATTTTTTCTTTAGAATTTTATAATTGGCTGGGATGGAGAATAGATTTTTAAGCTTTTGAATTTTCATTGTGGAAATACTTGAAGAGATCCAGGCAAAATAGGAATCCCTTGGGGGAAGGAGGTGGCCTTTTTTCTTTAAACCATAGACTGAGGCTGTGAAAGAGAGAGGTGAATTATCTCCAGGCACATAGATGTTGTGGATTATGCTGATTAGAACAGTACATATTTTAGGTGGTTGCACAACATCCTTAGAATAATTCTCTGTTAATATACATGTATTTTAGTTAGGTAGTAAAAATTAGCTATGAAATATTCATTGTTTATTTTTGAAATTATATATTTTATAAGTCATTATGCTCAAAGAGGCAAGCTCAGACTGGAAAGATCCAAACAATAAAGAATCTGGGCAATTGTCATGAGAATTTTTACCTAAAAAGTATATTTTTCCAGTATGAACTTTTAAAAATAAGATTGGCTTTAGTATCCTATTGAGATAGGTTTTACAAGGGATGTTCACATTTATGGCAAGGTAATGAGCTAGTGGAACTCTTGTGTGATTTTACATCTTGGAAAGGTTTTAGGGGTTTCTGTCCAACATGTAAGGAGCTTAGAAGTCGGCACTCCATCCTAAGAAATAAAAAGCTAAACAAACTGAAAAATCAACTCTTCTTTTATCTATCATAGAGTGAGGTCATAGGGAAAACTGCTGGTCCCAAAATTGGAGGGATAGACAGATGGATACAAAGAATCACAACTTACTTACTGGATCAGAAGCCCAAGATAGCAGCAACTTCTGTGGGACTGGGTACCAGGATAGGAAATCCTGAGCTGTAATCAAGGAATTACAGGAGTCAATGAATTACTGGACATCAATGAATTACTGGACAAACCTGGGAGAGAAAGATGCCAGGGGGACCCATCTGTGGAAAGCCCCACACTTTTATGAGCTTTACTCCAGGAACTTTACCAGGTTCTCACAGTGAACATGAGAGAAAAATGCCCTCATGCTTCCAGCACGGGGAGGGAAAAGTAGCCAGCTGAAATATGCCAGAGTATTTGATCTTATTTACAAGGACAGCTCTTAGGAGAAACTATTTTTCCAGAGCCTAACCTGCTGGGGTTTTATGACAGCCTAACCTACTTGGGGGAAGAAAAATATCCAACTCCAGCCTCTTCTAGCCATCCTTTCCCATCCAAGGGAGAAGATTAACAAACTGAGAAGCACTGATGAAGTTTACAGTCCACAAGCAAAGACTCACTGAAAGACTGAGACCTACTTATAGGACCATAGACACTTCCCCTTCCTTTTTACCTTACATCACTCCTCTAAATAACCATTTAGCAGCATTTTTTTCACCCAGTACAGCATGTCTTGATTTCAACAAAAAATTGCAAAGCATTCTAAAAGGCAAAAACACAGTTTGAAGAAGCTGAACAAGCATGAGAACCAGAATCATATATTGCAGGGATGCTGGAATTTTCAGACAAGGAATTTGAAACAACTATGATTAATATACTAAGGACTCTAATGGGTAAAGTAGGCAACCTGCAAGAACAAATGGATAATGTAAGCAGAGGTGGAAATTCTAAGAAAGAAGAAAAAAAAATGCTAGAGATAAAAAACATTGTAACAGAAATGAATTCTCATGATGGCATTTGCATTAATAGACTGGATGTGGCTGGGGAAAGAATCTCTGAGCTTGAGGATATGATAATAGAAACTTCCAAATAGAAGAATAATAGAAACTTTTCTGAAAAGCAAAGAGAAAAAAAAAACACTGAGATAGCATAACAGAATATCCAAAAATTTTGTGGGACAGTTCCAAAAAAAATATGCATAATTCGAATACCAGAAGGAGAAGTAGGAGAGAAAAGAACAGAAGCAATAATGACTGACAGTTACCCAAATTAATGTGAGACACCAAACTACAGATCCAGGAAGCTCAAAGAACACCAAATAGGATGAATACCCAAACAAACAAACAGACAGACAAAACTACATCTAGGCATATTATATTCAAACTACAGCAAATCAAAGATAAGAATCTTGAATTCAGAGAGGGTAAAATCCCTTACTTACAGAAGAGTGAAAGTAAGAATCGTATCTGACTTCTCATAAACCATGCAAGCAAGGAAAGAGTGGAGTGAAATATTTAGTGTTATGAGAAGAAAACACAACTTATAATTCTGTATCCTGTGAAATTATCCTTTAAGAGTGAAGCAGAAATAATGACTTTCTCAGACAAACAGAAATTGGGGGAATTTGTTGCCAGTGGACCTGCCTTGTGAAAAATATTAAAAGGAGTTCGTTGGAGAGAAGGAAAAAGATTTGAGTCTGAAAACTGTATCTCCGTGAAGAAAGTACATCTGAGAATGAGTAAGTAAAGAAGGTGTCCCAGACACATGGGACCAAAGAACCTAATGTGTCTGGGAATTCATCCTTCTAAGCTTCTAGGGTGATCTGGAACTGCAGCTGCAGTCCCTGCCCTTTGGTCTGTTCCTGACTGTGTCCCTGGTCACTGTACTTGGGAACCTGCTCATCTGTCAGCTTTGACTCTCACCTCCACATTCCTTTGTACTCTTTCCTCTGCATCCTGTCCTTGACTAACATTGATTTCACCTCCATCATAACCCCAAAGATGATTGTGGACATCCAAACTCAGAGAGTCATCTCATATGCAGGCTGTCTGACACAGCTTTTAAAGTTCTTTTTGGATGTTCGGACAATGTGCTCCTGATGAGTTTGAGTCCATCTTTTACCCCCTGTGCTATCCAGTCACCATGAGCCCTGCCTCTGTGGCCTCTTGGGTTCTGGTGGTGTTTTTCATTGGCCTTTGGAATCCTAGCCGTACAGTTTGATGGTACTACAACTTACATTCTGTACAAATGTAGAAATTCTTCTTCTTTGACCCTTCTCAACTCCTTAACCTTGCCTGTTTTAACACTTCCACCAATAACATATTAATGTATTATTGCTGCCATATTTAGTAGATTCTCAGTGACCAAATAGTTTCCTTCATGCTGACAGTACCAATATTAGGTGGGAAATATAAAGCTTTCTCTGCCTGAGGCTCTCACCTGTCAGTTTACTTGTTCTGTGGAATGAGACTTGGGGCGTGCCTCAGTTTGCCTGCCTCTTCCTCCTCCAGGAGGGTGCAGTGGCCACCTTGGTTACCATAGCCACCCCCTTGCTGAATCCCTTCACATACAGCCTGAGGAACAGGGACATCCAGAGTGCCCTGTGGAAGCTTCTCATCAGAACAGCCTAATTTCAATACGTGTGCCATCCTTCTTAGGAGTGTGGTTTGGGAAAGACAGCAAAAACAAATGTCTGGGACACAAAATCCTACTTCTTTGGTTGCATAGTTTTTGTAGTTCTTGTGGCTTTCTCCTCTCAGCATCACAAGAGGGAGAATATCCAAAAGCTCATGCTAGCAGCAGGCAATGTGATTTCCTCCAGTAGGCCTGATAGTTCTTTATATACATATATATCCTCCTTCCATACCGTATAACTAGTTGTCTATGCTACTGTCACCTTGTTACAACTTCACCCTTCTAAACTTTACCTCTGCAAAGGATAATCCTTTCCTCTCACTAGTAACAACACCTTTAGTGCTTCACTTTGAAACCATGCTTCCCTGTTCTCTTGTCCTGACAAATCTGTCTGGGCTCTGGTCTGTGCCCACTACATGGGTATCCATCTCTTCTTTAAGGATGTCGCACATAACTTCTGAATCAGAGATCTGGGGTTCTCTGAAAACCTGTCCAGTGACTAATTTACTCACACTTTTGCCACTAAGCTAAATTGTCTACCAAGTCTACTGATCAGAAACTTTGATACTAGAGAAGGGCATGCCCTTTATGGAGGATAAAGCCACACCTGACAATGAGAAGAGACTCTATTAGAAACTAGGATACTGATTAAATTAGGATTCTGATTCTCTGGTTATGATGAAATGCAATGAGACATGTTGGGTCCATTCTACTCTCAAAGAATGAATAGGGTGCATCTCCATTTCTGAAGACCTAAATAATGGGCAAAACCCCTTGTCATTTACCATGGTAATTGCTATAGTTAATTTTATGTCAACTTGGCTGACCCACAGTGCTCAGATATTTGGTCGCATTTTATCCTGGGTATTTCTATGAAGGTTTTCATTTGGCTGAGATTGACCCTTAAATCAGTAGGCTTTGAATAAAGTAGACTACCCTCCATGAAGTGGGTGGGCCTTATCCAGTGAATTGAAAAGCTTAATAGAACAAAGAGTGGCCTCACCTGAGCAAGAAGGAATTCTGCCTTTGGGCTCAATCTGCAACCCTTCCTTGGATTTCCACCCTGCCGACCAACTTTGGACTTACTAAGACTCCACAATTGGGTGAACCAATTCTTTAAAATATATCTATTTCTCTCTCTCTAAAGAAAACAAAATAAACACAAATAAAAACAGGTATCTTTTGGAGAACCTTCACAAGAAAAAAATTCTTAAAAACTGGGCCTTTAGGAGAAAAATATGAATACCCTACTCCTGATGAAATCCATAACATCAAGCACTGGCTGTGAGCTATTGGAGGGGTTGTGATACCTCCCACATATCTCCAAGAGAAGCAGGGCTCATGAATGAGCTATTTGCATCCAATACCTACAACCCAGGTCTAGAAAAGGGGATCTTGTTGAGACAGCAGCAGAATCTGTTATGAGAAGGAAGAGAGCCTGCTGCTGGGGAAAAGTCAAGTGGGTGGACTTGGAAAGGACCACAGTGAGGCATCTGAGTGCTTAGGATCGAATTGGAGGTGGATCTTCACTTGCAGACCCCTCAGCCTTTATTTGGTGCTCTTCCCATTCTCTGCGCTTAGGACATCTTTCCGCTGTTGCTCTCATGCTGTTTGGTAGGATTGCATTCAGCTGCATCTTCAACTTTGCCTGTTTGGTGGGCCAGCAGGACAAATATCAGTCTATCCCTTAAGAATATGGTCAGTCCTCATTACTTTGTCTAGTGTGGATACTGCTATACTTAATGTCCAAGAAAAATAGGAAATCGATGGCTAGTCGTGTAGCAGTAGGCAGACTCCTTGTACTTGTGCATTGGGGAGGGGTGCTGAATTAAAGCAGCTCAGACAGCCCTGACACTGGAAAGTGACTGACATCTCCCTTATAGCTGCTCATGGAGTTCACACTCCTGGAAATGCAAGGACTCTGGTAAACTGGCTTAGGCTTGAGGCCCCAGGAGGACTCTTTTAATTTAAATCTCACAATTACTTAAATCCTAGAGCCTGCACACTGGGACTTATTGCTTAGAATATCAGATAGTTAAAACTAGATTGAAGAAGAGATGTCAATATGTTTTGTCAATCAACTTTATGCTGCTAATAGCAGGTGTGTCTCACTACTTCTCACAGATGGAAGAGAGGGAGATGTCTCTTTTTCCCATCTCTACTGAGTAGGGAGATGGGGTTTGGATGAAGTTTTTTCCTCCTGGTATACCAGCATACAAACTAGAGCAGACCAAGAGTAAGTTATTCCCTATACTGGTCATACAGTAATGCAATGGAAATTCAGTACAAAATGATGAACTGTGGGTAATCAAGGTTTCTCCTTTTTTGTGTGATTTAAGTAAAGAAGGCAACGTAATCTTGGAATATAGCTCATTAGACTGATTGGTAGGAAACCTATTTTCTGTTAGCGGTTTTGTCCTCATGTTATGTTAAGGAAGTTATTGAACTTGTCCATGATTCTGCTTCTCCAATGTAACTCTGGCTGCTCTCCTCTTCCCATATGAGGTGACACGTGTGATTATTTTATAGGCCAATTGTTTTGCCAGTGATAAATGAGCTTCAGGTGAGCTCAGAACATACCATGTTGGTGTATGTTCTTGGTTGAGGTGTGATCATGCAGTGTTCTTATTAGAAGGAATGAGATGGAGATTAATTGAATTAAGTTACTCAATTGGTCAGTTACGTAAAATAATTCAGTTCATTCAACGGGGAAAGCAAAAACAGTCAACTTATTATATAGGTAAATATGTCTCAAAATTATTTAACCACCTTTTCAATTTTGACTTTTTTATTTCATCAACAAACTTTTTGGAAAATATTTCAAAATGCATTTTCATATTTTTGAAGTTCTTATCTCTTCATTTTATAAATAGATATTCTGAGAAATTACATATTTGCTTCTGATACCTAATAGTAGTAATTATAAAACTATGAATTTCCAAACTACATCTATTATTTAATTTTACTTCACAGAATTTTACTTTTAAACAGATCATTTAGGTGGGGTGGGTGTGTGCTTTCAGAGACATGAAATCATAAAATGTTAGGAATATGTACTGGTATTTGTTCTCAGATGGCTCAGTGCTCAACAGAAATTGCATGACTGTGCTTTGCTCTTTTAATTGTTCTTTAATCTACCACATTTCTATAAATATCAATGGAATATGAGAGAAAAAAATAAGTGAAGTCTCTGGGTCGATTACCAGTTGTCTTGGAATTACTTTCTTAAGTTATCTTTTTCTTAGCTCATTGCTCTTTTTCTTTTTAACATTCTTGAGAATTTTCCTTTTCTGTCTTTTGTTCTTAAACATTCTCCTGAGTTAGTTTTGGGAAGATGATCATAATTCCATGTAATACTTGTGAAATGTTTCTCAATTTACCAATTCATATTTATGATCCCACTTAATCTTCCAGGTAATCTGTGAATTTGGAAGAAAAGGAATTACATCTAAACATAAAGGAAGTGAAGTGCAATATATATTGGCTCTTCCACATGGATCAACCTGTGGTGATGATTTTGGAGAGGAGCACATGAGTGAGAGCTGACATACATATACCAATAGGTCATGCAAGAAGGCAGTTATTGTGCCTGTTTGCTCTGCTTTCTTTCTCTTTTTGAGTTACGTTTTCATTTAGTTATTTAAAATAAAAATTTTTGATAACATTTGATGCAAAAAAATATTATGAAATGTGTATGATGATTAAGAAGCACAATAATAAAGTGACAGTAATGAGCCCTGGACCCTGTATGACTTAGAGCAACACTGATAGAGTTTCTCTATGTGCTCCTCATGGGCTTCTGCCCCTGCTCACATCCCACTGAGAGATAATGACGACTTGAAGATTTTTTTTTTTGGTATTTATTTTCCTTAAAAAGCTTTTTGTTAATCACATGTGTAGGTATTCCTCAATAACACATTGTTTAGTTTTGCACTGTTTGGTGTGTGCCCTTAAAAAAAAGGTAATGTAGTCTGTCATCTGTGATTTGCTTCTTTCATTACATGTTCTGCTTTAAGATTCCTTTCTGGTGTTTCCTTTTATGTAGTTCATTAATTTTCATTACTGAGGAATAGTCACTGGTGTGACTTAATGTTTTATTCATTTGTTTATCTGCATCCTTGCTAGAAAACATCTGGACATTAGCGTGTTCCCCATTTTTCACATATGAACAATGTCATGAGCTTACACTTGTATGCAAAGGTTTCTGTATATATTCATTGAAGAGCACAGTCATATAATAGACATATGTTCAACTTCATTGGGTCATGGCATAGTGTTTTCCAAAGTGGTTATACAATTTACGGTCCTACCAAGAGTGTACATGTTCCAGTTGATCAATATCCTTATCATCTTTTGATATCATCATACTGTGAAAAATAATTTCCTGGTGTTGTGGGTGTACATGGTGCTTTACTCTGAAGTTTGAGACTACCTTTAGATAGAAGTAGGCTTTGTTTCTTTTTAAGACCTTGCTCCCAGCCAGAAATTGCCAGCCCTCCCAAGCCATCTCACAGAGTAACTGGAGATTGCTGCGTTACAGAGAAAACTTTGGACTATTCCAGACCTTCCATGTCCTCTTTACTACATTCTGCCTTACTTCCTAGAAGCACAGGAAAAAGACGCAACTCCTCAGTTGCTGGACTCTCTTCCCTCCCCTGGGCTCTCTGAACTTGGAGGGCCTGGCTCACTCAGATCGTTTGGCCAGGAGGGTAAGTGATGCAGAACCAGTTTTTCTCCTTTTTGATCTACTGCAAACATGCCTGCCTGCTCTGCTGAGGATATTAGAGCTTTGAAGCTGTGTGATTGGTAATACATTGAGTGAGAGAGTCAGAAATTCATGGGGTGGAGGAAAGCCTGAGTGATGTGTTTTCTATGGCGGCAGGGATAGAATCTGTTGCTTGGCAAAGGCTAGAAAGGGGGACAGAATTAAAATGAGTTTGGAATGAGGAAGCATGTGATAGAAATGCAGGCACTTCAAAATGTGTGAAGGTTAAGGGGTGAGGGCATATGCGAACTGCATTCTGAGGTCTATCTTTCCAGGTAGCAAGCAATGTTTACATAGATATGAACAAGCCCTGGACAAATCTAGTAGCTATTCTTCAGCCCTAAAGAATACCAGTGGATACTCTGAGGCCTAGAAATGGTGAGAGACTTGCTCAGGATCACACAACTAGTTATTAGTAGACCTAGATTAAAGTCCAGGATCTCTAAGCCCCCACTACATTAGCATACTTTCCTTTAAAAAACAAACAATTTTGCTTCCTCTACCCTGCTGTCCAGTTCTGCTGATGAAATGAAACAATGCTATGGTAGGCAAATTCCCAAGATATAAATAAAATACATGCTGTTTTCTGTTAGAAAATAATTTGTCAAAGAATTTATATTTAAACTCTCACAACCAGGGAAAAAAATCATTGGGTCTGTCTTTCACAGAAGCAGTCTGCAATGTGAGGATTTCTGTGACTCTGGTTTATTAGGAAATGCTCCCAGAAGAGACTGGCTGAGGGCATGGGGAACAGGTCAGGAAAAAAAAGGAGAGCACTCAAACAAGGCTCACAGGGAATGACGGGCCCAGTCCCCTGGGGCTGTCCTGAAACAGGGCAGGCCACACCTTAGAGCTGTCCCCAGGACGGGGCATGGACGCTGGAGTATTTATATGCACTTACACATTGGTCTTGGTTTACAGCTAGCCTTGAGGCGAGGGGGTGAATCTGCGAGCACTTTTAGCTTTCCTTACAAAGAAGCTTCCAGCAGCCTGAAGGAAGCCAAACAAAGACCCAGCTGTTTGTTGGGATTGAAAAGCACCCCTGTAGCTGGTGCGCGTGAACATGGTAGAGGGATCCAAGGAGATATGGCAGAGTACTGACTGCTTCTGCTACTGGTTTTAAATTAGATCTTCCCTATAAGGAAATTATCTGAGGCAGTGATGGTGCAGTGAAACCCTGCTACATCAAGAATGTATTTTCTTGGGCTTACTTACGTGTGTTTGATTGAAAAAATAAAAATAAAAACCCATCTGCCTTTCTTTGAAAGATGATTTGGCAATATATATATCAAAAGTCTTAAACATGGAACTATCCTAATAGAAATAATAGGTATTGTCTAGTAAGTGTTTATTATATTGCAGACATCTTGCCATGTGCTTTACTTAAATTATCTAAGCTTCTAACAATCTGACAAGATAGGTACTGTTACTGTCCTCATTTTAATATGAGGAAGCTGAGGCTTACTGATCGAGCTGCCCAAGCCACACAGCTGTCAGTGGTGTCACTAGAACTGGAACTGGGTCTGCTTGCCCTTGATCTATTTACAACAAATGATTAAAAACTGATCCATAGTAATGCCCTTACTTTGTCATTTTTTGTTTTTTAAAATTGGAAATAATATACATGTCCAGCAATTGAAGTCTGGTTGAAAGAATTTGTTAAAATTCTGTGATGGGATGATTTCTAACCTTAAAAGTAATGTTGAAAATCCCTACTTGGTTGGATTCGGCAAGATGTTCACTAATGTTTAATAACATTAAATTTAAAAAATCAAGTTCAAAACAGCTATAGGGTATGTTTCCATTTTTGTAAGGAAAAAAAAGAGCAACACAAGCTGACTCAGAACTCCACATGAACAGTCAGTTCACTGTGTGAAGTGACGGACCTGGCACTGGACAGTATTGCTGACTGCCTTCTTCCAAAGGCCTTATGAAAGCCATTCACCTCTCTCCTTCCTCTTTGCGGCATCCCCTCAAAGTAGTGGGAGAGTACATTCGTTGTGTGATTTGTTGAAGCTGATAAAGCAAATGGAAAAGGAACTTGTCCCTAAGGCATTTTAACCTTCTTTCATCCTCACTGCCTTCATGGAGTCTCTGCACTGTGCACGCCCCAGTTACAGTGTCCTTTCCACCCAGGCCACCTGGTTAGTTCCTAGCTCAGCCCCAGAACCAGTTCTCCATGGAAACCTTGCTTTGCTGGCTGGGTCCAATTCTTATTTTGATTTCTCCTAGAACTGTGTCTTACTGTTCATAGTTTTTCACACAGTGTCAGATTCACTGTGTGTGATTATCTTATTCATGCTGGTCTCTCCCACTAGGCTGAAGCTTCTGTGATTGTAAGGACCATATTCTTCATCGTAGTTTAATTGGGAGAGTGGGGTGGAGCACAGTAGGTGTACACCCAATAATTTTGGGTGAGGGATTGACATGGGAGTAAATAAGTTTTGGGGTGCCTGCCCCCTAATCCAGAGCGGGAGGGGTGAGCGTGGGGGAGCAGTCACTTCTCAGACCACTCTGCTCCAGAAGAAAGGTACAGCCCTGGGAATCCAGGGAAGCCTAGCTTTCTCTGTCAATCTACTCATCTCTGGTCCTGATCCACTAAATTCCTTTCACAGCAGCCACTTGACACTAAGGTAATGCTGAGCGACCATCAGGTTTTCTCTTTCCATGTCCTGCCTCACATTTTTTTCCTGTTCATCACTTTCTCTCTTCACTTCTTTACCCAGCTGTGTTTCCTTTCTTCTCTTTCTTTATATTCCCTTTTCCCCAGTTTTTAAAAATTTATTGATCAGACAAACTTTGTGCGCTTATTATATGCTAAACAGCATGCTGGGTGTAGGGGTTACAGACATCAAGCCAACAGAGTTTTTACCTGTCAGCTGGAGGGAAGCAGAAGTGTAAATAAGGAATTGAGATATGGTGGAATTTGCATTGTAGCAGAATTGTATGAAGGGGAAATGAATGCCACCAGAATATAGTTAATTCTACCTCTTCTGGGGAGAAAAGATTTTTAAAAGTTTTCATAGAGCAGGTGACTGAATTGAGTTTTCTCTTCTTTTTTTCTTAGCCCGACCCCAAGCAGAGATATTTCAAGAGGCGCCCCCTATCCCTTCTTTCTGGCAATTTTTCTCCCATTAAATAAAATGTATCAATACCAGACACTATGCTGGGCACCAGACAGGACACGGATGAGAAGTTAGTTTATGGACCTGCGTTCATAGTGTGTTACAAAACATTTGGGCAGCAAGCAATACATGGCTGAAGAGAAAGACTCAAAATGGGATTTTCCCAATGGTCGCTCCCACGTGTAAGGGAAGGGCTTTGCATGTACTTATGAATGACTCAATTGCTGTCATGCATGCCCATTTTAAAGTGATTTTTAAGGTTACCATAACAACAAAAACAACTGAGATCTTTAAAGTGTATAAAGGACATATGTTTTATAACCCTTCACAAATACTACTTCAGAAATAACTGGATTTAGGGGGAAGGTAACGAAAAGGTAGAGAGGTGGGTTTTTTTTGTCAGTTTTATCTCAACAACTAAAATATAGTTAATGAGCCAAAAGAGCTAAGTTTTTCTTGAGTGTGATTGCTTACTGAGGTGGGACCTGGCTGCCTCGCTGGTCTGAGGCCATCACTTTGGACAGCACTATTTACCTTTACCATGCTTGTCGGATGCACAGCGACACGCATCACACTGGGACAGCTCACAGATACGTTGAAGTACTGTACAGGACAGCAGAGGGATAAATAGAACTTTTAACAGAGAACTTGGTGTTATTCCAATAAGTTATAAATGTGAATGAGTGGGAGGCTCTGAAAGTTGACGTTCAGAATATCATACATCAAAATTTCTTTGGCTTTGAAAAGTTGTCTGGAGGAATTATATAGTACAATTCATCTTTATTCATTTTTAAAGGATGGGGGAACAGCGATTTGTAGCTTAGAATATCATTTTGCTCTTGTCTACTGTATTGAGATCTGTTCAGATTCTGCTGGTGTCATAGTTCAGTGATTCTTAGACAAGAGACAGCAGAGCCTGGGAGAATGATGACAATACATTTGTTTTGAAGATGAAAATGGAAATTATGCTATCAAAATTGAGCTGCAGGAATTACAGCTCATCATGACAGTTATGCAGAGGTACTAGGCCCATTAAAGGATGCTCTTTAAAGATAAAGATGATTTTAGTAAGCATTTAATGATTTAATTCAAAAAACAGATTTGTTAAAATCAAGTAAAATAAAATGTCAGACAGAAATAGTGGTGTGTATATAAAACATCTCTGCCATTTTAAGTCAGTTTTATTGACTTGAGCTTGCATTTCCTAATGAATTATTATCTGTTCACCCCTGTTTTTAATTCCAACCTTGTATTATCCACATGGGCCTATCCAAAGTCAATTATCATATATAAAATATCTATTCTGACTTTTGTGGCCTTTTCATGATGAAAGACTAAGGCAAGAGTGATAAGAACATTTCCCTGAATGTTAGGAGTCCTAAATCTTAGGTCCAACTCTATCCCTAATAAACTCTGTGATCTTGGGTAAGTCACATAATTTTATTAATCTTCAGTTTTCTCATCTATGAAATGAAGCTGGGCCATATGATTTTTGAGAGACCCTTCCATCTCTAAAATTTACATTGTACTGTCAGCTCTCAGTTTTATTAATTTGCAGGAACAATGAGCTGCTGCTCTGACTCAGTTGATTAATCCTCACTATTTCTACCTAATTGGCATGGAAAATGGCAGAACCTGGGGAAATTGCACGCTGTGGTCTGAGGGACCTGCAAGAGGGGAAAGCCAGATAGTTCTCAATATTCTGACTCCTTCCTATTATCCATTAGCTCCACTGCCCAGATGCTCTCTACCATTCTTATAGATGGTATCTGACCTGGACTCTAGTGACCTTCAGTGCATATCATCATATATTGATGCATTTGGTCTAATGTTTGTTATCTGAAAATCCTTTTCAAATATATACAAATTCCAGCTTTTAATTGTGGTAATGTATCTGCTTCCATGGACGAGGAGTGAGTTGTTAAAAGGTGCCTTATCTATTTCACATTGCAGTGTTACAGATTAAAAGTGTGTGCCATGGACATCTTTGGCAATCTAGGGAAACCTCTGGAACCACATCCCAGGGTAACATTAAGTACATAAAATACATAGGATTAAAACAGTTAAATTAAAAATAGTTAAAATATAGTTCCATCATAAACCCTAGGTTAAGACCATTATAATATTTTCCACCTAGATAGTGAGCTTCCTGAGACCAGGGATTATGTCTCGTGCTGGGTGCCTAATACCATGAATGGTTCAGACAGCATGTCTGCCTACTCATTTGTTAAATGCATGCCTACTTATTTAATCACACTGTTTTGATGCTCCCCATTCTTTTAAAAAGTCTGTCTCCCAATTGAGTATAAGCTCCTTGGGGATAAGGGTCTAGGCATATCCACTATTACCTCTCTAGGGTGCTTCATGCAGTTAGTGCTCAGATAATATTTATTGAATGGGTGCTGAGTAAGCTGGCCCTGCACATTTTTCACCCTCTCCAGCCATTTTGATTATTGGGTAATTAGCTTTTTGTTGGTGACTCTGGTCTCTGGAGGTGCAGGTTGGCCTGAGAATTGAAGAACTGAAGGGGAGGGGCAGCATGTTAGTTAATTTCATGTGCCAACTTGACATCTGAATCGGTGGACTCAGTAGGTAGATTGGCCTTTGGGGTGTGGGTGGGCCTCATCCTATCTGCTGAGGGCCTGAACAGAAGAAGAGAACAAAAGGCTGAGGAAAGGGGAATTCACCCTCACTGCCTGAGCTGAGGCATCCCGTCTCATCCTCTGCAGACCTCAGACTGGGATTCACAGCATTGGCTCCCCGGTTCTCAGGCCTTTGGACTTGGACTGAATGACACTGCTGGTTTCTCTGGGTCTCTGGCTTGCAGACTGCAGGGTGTGGGACTTCTCAGCCTTCATGATTATTTGACCCAATCTCTTTAATAAATCTCCTTTACCCATTCCTCCATCTATCTCCATGTCTCCCTCCACCCCACCCAACTGCCAACACCTGTAACGGTAGAGCTGGGCCCTCCACCCAGGCCCCTCTATTAGGAAATACTCTCCTCTTCTGAATACCATGGAGATTGCTGTCTGGCCGGGGCCTGGTCTGGCTGGCTGGAGTATGGGCCTCGCAGCCCATGGGTGGCCGTGTAGGGGTTGTGAGTGTGGGTCCAGACAGAAGGATGGGGAGAGGATGGGCTGGGATGTGCTGAGTCCAGGGGAGGCTCAGAAGACAGCCGAGTCAGACCTGAGGCTCTGCTGCAGCAGGTCCTCCTCTCAGAGGAAGTCCTGTGGCACAGGGGTGCTATGGGGCAGGAGGGGAGCTCTGGGATGAGAGACACCTGGGGGCCTGGCACCCTAGACTCACCCTAAGGATTCTGGCTTAGGCCACCTATCAAGCAAACCCCAATCCTCCTCGTAGTCTCCCCAGATGCCATGGTCAATGTCACAGCATACTGGCACATTGCCAGCCAGTTTAGGGGATAAATTTATGTGACCAAGTTCTGGGCCAAAGTCTGTACAGGGGCAGGACCCACCAAAGAAAAATCAGGTGGGTGAGCTGCGCATGTGCAGGCCAGCCGACAAGTCTGTTCCCTTCCAGGAAGCCGAAGGCCCAGGGCAGTAACACGGGCTTAGGGTGAGGTCCGTGGTGTCCCAGTCCCATGCCTGCTGAGGTCCAAGGCTGCAGCTACCTGAACACACCACATTAGTGCTCATCCTCAGGGCCAGTTCTTCCTCCCGGCAGCATTGAGCTGTCTATAATTTCCACCAGAACACCACTGGTGCCTGTTCCTCAAGTCTTTCCTGTGACAAACAGACTATATATATGTATCTCCTACTCTGTTTCTCTAACACAGAACCTGACTAATACAATCAATGTAGTGCAATAGAATGCTCAGGGTACTCAGAAGAGAAAATCTAAACACTCATTCTGTCTCTGCCTTTAATTAGCCAGCAGCCTAAAGAATGCTGATTCATGCTTTCTTTTGTGTATTGGATCAGATAATTCAAAGATTCCTTCTGCATTCAGATTCTTTGCACCTATGTGAAGGTACAATGGTTGTTTACAATATTATTATAACCATAGTTTTACAAAATAGTACACAGTAAACTTAGCTTTTGTTAAGAGGTTCTCAGAGCTTTTTGGTGAAGTTTTACACGCAAGATGTGTTGATAAATTTATGCAAAGGTGGCGACTCAGGAATCCGTACAGCTTCCTGGAAAATGCAATGGCTTGTGCTTAAAACTGGGGACAGGAAAGTTAGCAGGCATTGACATCTAAAGTTAACATGCTCCTTTACTTCTGAAAGTTATTTCTTAAGATCATCTTAGGGTCAGACTGACTTTTTTTCTTTTCAAATGGAACTAGACACTAAAATTACTCCTGTAGTATATTTTTTTAATTGAGGTATCATTGATATACACTCTTATGAAGATTTCATAAGAAAAACAATGTGGTTATTACATTCATCCTTATTATCGAGACCCCCTCATACCCCATTGCAGTCACTGTCCTTCAGTGTAGTAAGATGCCACAGAGTCCCTATTTGTCTTCTCTGAGCTACACTGTCTCCCCCGTGACCCCACACACACCTTGTGCACCAATCATGATACCCCACAATCCCCTTCTCCCTCCCTCCCCACCCGCCCTCCCCCAACCCTCCCCTTTGGTAACCACTAGTCCCTTCTTGGAGTCTGTGATCCTATAGTGTATTTTTGAAATAGGCTTATGCGTAGGGAGTTAATAAACAATAATTCCTTTTATAAGTAAAAGGAATGCTCATTAGACATTAATCTGATAACCACTTCCACATTTCTCTTAAACATTTATTTCTATCCACATCCACTTCCCCTCTGATTTCTGCTGTGTTTTAAGGTTCTTCACGCTAGGGTGACACAAGCCGAACTAACTGATAAGCATTACTTTGCTAAGAATTTCACTGTTTCAGTGCTTGATTTGGACCAGTGTTTCCTTTCATCAGAAAGATGAAGACTGACAAAGCTTACTAACTAATATTTCTAGAGAGTTTTGATGATAGTTTTGAAAAAAATCAGGCATTTGATTAGGTCTTGGTAAGTCTTAAAAGTAGCAAAAGCTTTTAGCAAAAGATTTCTTTGGGTTGTTAATTTCACAGAGTTCTAGAACAAAAAGGACCTTGAAAGGTAGTATAACCCAGCCTTGATGGTATAATCCAAGGTTCACATATTACAATGTACATAAATTCTCTGTGGCTTAAATTTTTTCTATTAGCTCTGCTTATTTTCTCAGTCATTGACTTATCACTCATTTACTTATTTGTTCAGTTATTCATCATTTGATAAACTCCATTATTAACTGTGTTACTTTATAAACTTCAATGTCCTCATCTTTAAGATGGACCAATGGCAATGCCTATTTCACAAATTTGTTTTAATGATTAAATGAGATAGTATTTGCAAAATACTTGAAAGAGTACATACCCATATTAATGGCTCAATGAATGTCAGCCACTCTAATAAATACTCCATGAGGATGTCACGAGGATTAATTTAGATGATGAAAATAATGCTTTCAGTTAAGTTCCTGGCACACAGAATCCTTCAATAAAGGTGAAATCCTTCAATAAATAAAACGTATTCAATAAATTGTTATTAGGAAGTATACATGTTGGCTCTGGGACCAAAAATTGGGTAAGAGTCACCTAGTGAGGGTTTTTGTGTGTGTGTTTTTTAAAGACTCCTTGTGTCTTCCTTTACATCTTATTTCTCTCTGGAAAGGAAACTAGGCTAGAAGAATATAATTTAGATTCTCTCCAACTGCAAAGACATCTAGAAAATAGCAAAAAGAAAAAGCACCAAAAGAGTTCAGCAGAGCACCTCGCATTTCTTTCAGACCCGTTGTTCAGGAACTGGCCCCACAGAAGATGAAGGAAATGAACTCATCTTCATTTAGAAACTTCAGATTAGGGAAAATAAAATGGTAGAAGAAATGGTGGAGAGGTTGAGAAATAGGTTTTGAAGACAGACCTAAAAAACTTAATTTCTTTAGAAAGGTGAATACCTAGAAGGGGGATTAACTGGAATGTTACATTAATGAGCAGTGTGACTATGGAGATACAAGAAATGCTGAATGAACCTAAGTGCCCAAAATGAGGGAGATCAAGGTACTTGTTGAAATATTATAGAGGTAAATTTGAGAAAATTAAGAGGATGGCTTCCATACATAAAGAGTAATGTCTATGGAATTCATTATTTCAAGAAATAAAACTTATAAAAAAATTCTAGGGAAATGATAAGAGGGTCATAAATAGTTATTAAGAGTAGCCAGGATAAAGGGGGTATCGTGAGGAAAACCATGTTCTTACAGGATTTGCCATGGGACCTCAGGTAACAAATGGAATGAAAGTCTAATCTGGTATGGCCTTGTGTGCACTTCCATTTTTTCCTGTGCTGGACAAGTGGATCATTGGTACTATTATTCTGTTAAACCTGGGCACTTTTATTACAGTTTGGTAAATTTACACAGAAAAAATTCTATAGTGTTCTCCACTTCAATGATTCAGTGTGTAAATCTCTCCCAGGACTTTCATATTCAAGGTAAATCTAATCTTTACAATGGGGCCAAAGCCATATTTTATTTTCCCCATAGAGGATGGTGAATTCCATTGTTCTCTTTAGGCCAGAAGAGAATGAACAAAGAAGTCATAAATAATCAGGCTTCTTTAGTCTTTTTGCAAAGATATTATTCTCCATCCCTTTAATTATCTTGGTAACTGTCCACTAGTTCTCAGACTGTGGAACATTCTATAGAGGTCTGACCTGTAGGCATACATAATCATTAAATCCTATAAATCCTATAAATCATTAAATCCTTTTACTTATCTCCAGAATCATTAAGCATTTATCTGCAAGATGCTATATCCTTCCAAATATGCATCTTTTTATACCTTCAACCAAAAGGCTTTATTTAAAACGTGTGCTTATTTACCTCTAGTGTCCTCATTAATTTCCCATCTCACTGCAGTTCTTAAACGATTAGCCTCATTTTACATTTTCCTGTATGTATGTTGATATTCACTTCCACTAAACCATTTCATTACATTGTCTCACTACCATGCTCTTTGGTTTATTAGTTTTGGATTTCTCTTTGAGAAAGAGGAGAGAGAAGTGTGTGTGCTTTCCCTCCCTTCCTTTAATATGACCTCAGTAAAGTTTTCTAATTTTTTTTTAGCCTTGTTCCTGTGGTCACTATCTGGCAGGATCCCCAGGGATTATTCTAGAAATGTTTTCTTCTGAGTGAATTTTCTGCTTTGACTGTTTTCCATTCTTCGCATGAACTAGGTAAAAGAGCTGTTCACCATGTAAGGAAGCCATTACTAAATACTATTCATTAAAAAATCTCACAGACTTTATTCTAGCAACTTTTTTAGTGTGTGTGTGTGTGTCAGGGGTGGGGTGGGGTGTTCCCAGGTATTTGTTTCCTTAAAATACAGCAATGTTGAGGTAATAAAAAAAAATGATAAAATAGGCTGCCCCCACAGACTTTACTTTGTATAATCTGTGTATCTGTGTCAAAAGAAAAAAAACTGATGAAAAGACAGCTCTTATTTATTTTCTAACAACATTTCAAACTGATTTTATGTTTCAATTTGTTATCCTTTTCTTGGGTCCTAAGTGGAACATCTCAGACAGGGCAAACACATTCTCAATGTCATTTGTTGAGTTTCTTCTCACAGGCAGATGTCTGATGTTCATGCTTCTCATAAGATTTTTATATGCATAGGATAAGCAAACATGAATGTGGCTGATAAGCAGGACCAAATGCTGCCCACATTTGTCTACTGCATGAATCCACTGTTGCTGGAAATTCTCAAAAAAATAAGTTATTGGCAAAATATTTTCCCATGGCATTGATTAAAGTTCAGGTAACATAAAATGGTTAGAAAAATAAAGTGAGGTTGATTTACAATAGTGTCTGGCTACCAACTGCTGGTGCAGTGTCCCAACTTTCTTTGCAAATGCCTCTCTTCATTTTTTATTCCTTTATTCACTCAATAAATATGGAGTGCCTGACATGTGCCACAGCTTTGTGACTTCTGTCCAAACTGAAAAAGGATACAATTTATACCACCTCTGCAAACAGACACTGAGAGTCTTTCTGTTGACAAAAAATGGAAGAATTTCTATTAGTTGAAAAGACAATAAGGTTTCATGCAGAAAAACACTTGGTGGACTGCACCTGTTACAACCTCTAAATTAAAGCAGCTTTGTCAACCTGAAAGAAATTTATAAGTTATTTATTATTCACTCCATGTCTGCCACTGGGTCAGGTCTAAGCTATCATAGAGGGAAGCGGCTACCATCAGTAGGGTACTTTTCTGTGTCCTTTTGGAGGCAGAATGCAGCTCAGGGATGTTGGATTATTGAATCCTGTGAAGTGAAAGTCCTCCTCAAAGGGGCTGCAGACTGTGTTGGGGAACAGAAGAATCTCTGTGACATTCCTCACTGGAGATCATGGTTCTGAATGCACTGCAGTTAGATCAATTGTTCAGAGGCCCCTAGAGCCGGCTGGAGAGGCTCTCTCTCCAGCAGAAAGGCTCTGGGTGAATGCCTGGTGGAAACTGGGGGCTGGCCCAAAAGCTTGGAGGTGCATTTTATTTCATTTTGTACTTTTAGCATGTCAATTTGCCTTTTAATTATTTAATCATAGTAAACACAGTTGTTTTATTATCTGTTTCTGAAGATGCCAGTTATCTGATGTCATTGTCTTTTTTCTGTTGGTTCTTACATAGTATCTTGCATCCTTTTGGGTCTCATTTTCATTCACCTATTTTGCTTAGTGCCCTTGAAAAATAACTTTTGGTGATCCTGCAGCAACCCGGATGATGGTGTCTTCTTCTGGATGGATGTGGGTTGGCTCCTGCCAGATTCTGGGAGCACTTCTAGTCAGGTGACACTTTGAACTAAGCTCACAGCTTGCAGTTCCCTCTCCTGAAGAATGTGTTTCAGTGCACTGAAAACCTGTGTGAAGTTTGGACTACTGTTTCTCAGGGACTTGTTTTTCTTACTGCATTGGTGACACAGCTGTCTTCCTGAGTCTCTATGGTGGGAAGCAGAGTATTTGGTTCTGGTTCACTGTTAACCCATTAGCTTCATCTGCCTTCTTTTCATTCTGTCTGTGGTCCTTGGAAAATTTTATCTAGTCATTGTGACAAACACCTGTCAGTAACACTGAAATCTATGTTTCCAACTGCTTCATCAGTCCGTGTTTCCAACTGCTTTCTGGTCATTTCCACCTTAAGTTCAATGCTATCATCAACCTACTCACTTATTTTCTCCCCATCCTACTTTTCTCACTTCTAATCTGCTTTCTTCCTGTATAACCAAGCTGCTCTCTTCAGTGGACCAGTTGCTCCTAAATATTTTTCACTTCAGTATTTTTTTGAACTTTCCCCTGTGGTTCATTTTGGCTGCCAGTGCCTTGATTCACCTTTACATGTATTGGTCATCGTTGAATGACTCCATTTCTGGTTTTCTACTTGCCCCTTCAGAACCCCTCTTTCCTTCTCTACAATCCCATGTGCTCTCTCTGCCCGGGATGCTGACCTTTACGGCCTGCACCCATAGGCCCTCTTGTCCTCTGATTTCTACCAGGCCCAGCCAAAGGGAGGCCCTGCCAGAAGGCGGGCACACAGGAGGATAGTGTGGGCAGGTTGTGGTCCTGTTCTTCCCCTCTGGGTCATCACAGGCTGCCTGCAGCCACCTCCTGGAGACCACAACTCCTGCTGGGTGCTGACTTTCTTGGAGATATCCTGCTCTCACAGGCAGCTGCTGGGACAGGCGGCATTCTGACAGATGCTCGCTCTTCTGACCTAGTTGAATGACTTTCTTCCCTCAATCATTTAATCCTGGAGGTGGTGAGAACTCCCAATGATTCCTTTTCCCAGATGACTCCAATGCTCTTTATGGGTTCTCTTAGACCTTCTCTCACATATTTGTCAATAGTTCCTTTATTTAACTCTCCTGGGTAATTTACCTGGGCCGTCTGAGTGACGCTGATGAATGCAGTGACACACAAAGCCCTCTATATCTGACCTCAGTTGGCATCTGCACACCTTGCTAGCCTTTCACTGTCTTCACCGCCCACCCACCCGGCCACACTGGGGTCTGCTACTTCTGAGACATAAAGTGTTCTCTTACTGTCCATTGCCTGGTCACATGATTTCCCCAGTCCCTGGAATGCTCTCTTCTGCCATTCTCCCTTGGTTTTTCCCAACCTGAAAAACTTGCTTCCACCCTTTTAGGCCAAACAACCATTACCTCCCTATGGTAGATTGGATTATTATCACAATAATTGCTGCCTCATCAGTCAGGACAACCCCTATAGGTCCTGTCCCTGAAGGAGGATTACCCTTCCTTTCTCATTGGTACCAGGTTTGTCTATGTGACTGGCTTCATTTATTAAAACATGCATGGAAGTAATGCCTCATCAGGAGCTTTAGGAGCCATTGCATGGTTCTGCCATCTTTCCTTGCCTTCAGTGAAAGGAAACATGTGAGGCAGAGCAGTGAACATGGTAGGGCATCTGCGAGAGGGCCGCCTCTAGCCTGGGTGCTGGGGATGGAGCACAGCTGCCTTTCATCCACCAGCTACTGCTTGTTGGCATGTACTGTGAATGTGGAAACAAACAAGACCTCCCACAACCTTGCATTTTGTAAGCTACTGAACTTTGAGGTTACTTCAGCATAACTTGGGCTAAGCTATTTTACTTCTTCATGAGAGAGTTAACACCAAGATTTTCTTAAAAATTTTTCACTTTTCACTATTTTATAATAATGCAAAACCATATACTAATAAAGGGTTAATTTAGCACGGGATTTTAAATCATTCACCAACAGAACAGAACACTGAGCATTCATTAAAAATTATGTTTGAAGAATACTTAATTATGGAAGCAATGTTCATGATGTTATTAATTGAAAAATGCTTTACTAAATATATGTACCATATGATTTCATCTGTATTAAATGACAATGAATAAAATGTGCATTTTCTTTTCACAGGTTTCTACATTTTCCAAGTGTTGTATAATAGTCATGCATCACTTTTATATTCAGAAATGGTGTTATTTAAATATTATTTTCTTTCTAGTGCCATCCTCAGGTTTCCTAGGTGAAACTTAATATTCACTTCTCTTTGCATACATGTTGTTTAGTGATAATATGTTTTTGCCTGTGAATCTCTACCCTTAACAACCTAAAAGTATATGTATCTCATGGCATTATTAGGATGATCAAAAGAGACAATTCAGGTAAAGCAATTAGTATATTGTCCCACATGTAGTAAACAGTAAGTACTATCTGTTTTACCCTATTTTGAATTTTAGAAATGAATATGTTTTTTGGAGGGCAAAATTTGAGTAGCAGAACAATTTTAGGGGTAACCACTTATTTCCATTGTGCTTAGAAGGTTCTCCTCTCATGTATATGTCCCCATCTTCCCATGTGGGAGCATAAGGCTATGTCAGTGGGATTTGAGGAAGGTAAGGGGTTGAAAAAGCTTCTTTGAAAAAAGGGTATATGTCGTCCTTGGAGTGTCTTAAGCATTTCAGAGCCCAGATTCTTGAATACACATCTGTATTCCCTTTTATCAACATGTTCCACTGGAAGGTGTTACTAGTGCAAAAGATATGACAAGTATACAATTCCTAGGAGATGCATCAAAACCAATTTATTTGTGTCTTCAATTGTCTCTTAACAATTTATTCAGAGAGGGTAACTTTTCTTTTCCTGTCACAGAATTGCCTTTCTTCTCACTCATAAATAATGGATATTTTAAGAATAAAAACACATTTTCAATTCAGAAACTTTCAGCGTCCAAGCTATTAATCAACCCTTCATTTTTCATTCAAAGGAAAGGTTTCTTTGTGTTCTCTGCTAGGTAATGTTAGGGCCTGATTTGGCAGATGTCCTAACTTTGGGGAAGGGGCTACACTTGTCTTTTCCTCTCACCTCTGTACATGTTCATTGGCAATCTTTTAGACACCACCAGGACTGGAGAGAGGAAATAAGAGGCCAAGGGAGAGCATAGAGAGATTCCTGCTATGTTGGTGTCTGGTTTCTTCTCTGGTTTTGTACTCTGCCTGCCAGAGGTTTGAAATGCATGTTTTCCTCTTGGATGCTTTTTAGTGCATCGCTGGGCTTCCCTAGACCCATTTACGTAACTTGGGTGAGATCTTTGATTAGGCTGGCTACTTCTCCGCACTCTCTGCTTCTCTCTGGTCCATCCCTCTTGATAGTAGGGTCCCCACACCTTCCCAGATGTCCTCTTTTTTTTTTTCCTCAGATGTCCTCTTGACCCTCTGTGCCCACAATTTGGTCCATGGGAAAGACACACACACAATTGATTTCAAAATGGACGGTAGTGTAGTTATTTAACAAGTGGGGCCCTATCTTCGGTGTTCCTCAACTACAAGGGACCTATATCAGGTTCTCAAAGTGTGGCTCAGTTAAAGCTCTGTCCTCACTAGGCTTGAAATGAAGGGACAGGCAGCCTCTGGTCTTCCCTATTCCAGGGGCTTAGTTTCACAGCTTAGATTTCTCCAACAATATTCTCTCTAGAAATTCCTCTTCACATTCTAACTACTTTTTTTTGATCCTTGATCTAGCTGAGGGATCCCCAAGTGATAGAAACATTTGTTAACTATTTCTTTGTCAATTCTGCATTTTGACCTGGCATCTCACTTTGGTATGCCAGGATGACTATGTCTTGGTGGCTGGGTGGACACGAAAGTGCTGACATATTGTTCTTGCAACTTTAGGAAATGCTACAGCACACCAGGGAGACATACGAGACTGGGGAGCATCACTCTGACAATGCCTGGAAAGCCAGTGGAAAGTGGGGTATTTAGCTGTAAAAGCCTATGTTTGAGAACCCAGGTAAGCCTGGATTTATATCTTAGCTTTTTCACACTCCAGCTGTAACTCTGGGCAAGCAAATCAACATCAAGGTTGTCATCTGTAAAACTGGGATAATAGTAGTACCTGTATTATAGATTGTTGTGAGGAGTAAATGAAGAAATGAATGTTAAGAAAGGCACAGTATCTGGCACGTGGGATGGTAATAGGCTAATAAGTATTATCAAAATAGCATGATTATGCCATGTGGCTTTGTGACTTTAAAGCTGTTTCAGGTAGTGTCCTAGGCTCTCTCCCTCTGAAAGCCAGCCTCTCCTCAAATACTTTTCTGGCCCTGTCACCTGGATTTCCCATTACACAGAGTGAAATAAATGCTCCATCCAGTTTTTGGCCTAAGGTAATACCTGGGAGTTGGTTCACATAGAGTCTGATGACTGGCTTATTTTGTCAAAACCATAGTGTCCTTGTGAACACAGCTTCCTGTAAGAATCAGCCCTCCCTGCCCCTCCAGTTGTAATCCATGTAATTCCCTTCTCAGCCTTGATGCCGAAATGACCTGGAATAACTTCTCCACTCTGCATTTTTGCATTCTGTCTCACTGTCTCACACAATGCCACATTGGCTTGACTAAGATGACAGCTTTGTCATTTGGAGAAAAAATTTTGCACATTTCCATAATACTTTTTGTAAACCACAAAGCAATTTTGTCATTAAATCCTGAATGCTCTCTTTAGCTCCATTTCAAGATGGCTTTCCCAGAGCCAGATGAAAGTCTTCAAAATGCATTCTGACAGCTCTCGAAAGGTAGTGGCTTTTTTGCCACTGCGTTGTTTCTCATCTACGAGGACGGGGTGACAGGCATTAAGGAGAGAATGTAATCACTTTCACTAGACAACAGCTAATTTTGTGAGGTCACCAAAACCCCCAAATTAGCGTTTTGAAATTCTTTAAGATTTTCATTATCCTGCTTCTTTAACACATGCTTTGGGGGCAAGGATTCTACTAGTTTTTTTATCTCTAGATAATCAAGCCTAAACATCTGTTGACACTAAACTGGACTGCCTTCCAGTTCATCAGTGGTGTGGCAGGGTGGCTCATTTTCTTATTTAGAAAAAAATGATCTGATAGTTAATTGATGTGATAGTTTGTATTATTCTTAGACATCTGAGATGTCTATAAGCTACTGTTCTCCTTCAACTTTAGCTGATTGAAATGTGCTTTTAATTTTTACTGAACATTAAAAAGATGCACTCAAGATTAGTGTCCACATGCATTTTAAAACAAAGCTATTTGGAATTTTTCTTTTCAAGGGTCTTCTATAGAGGAAGAACCTAGTTTTTGATGCTGTAGAGAAACATCAAACAAGCATCTCCTGTAGAGAAGGAACCTGGGCATGCGGGTGCACAACACTTGCCTCTGTTACCCAGCTCCGTGTGGTCTAGTCATGAAAAGCTAGGCTATGATGGCTCGCCTACCTTCACAGAATTTTGTAGAAGATGATGAATATTATCATCTTATAGAGACCAGCAAATCTTTTACAAATGAGTGATTTTTATTCATCTAAATGTATTTTCTCTCTCTTTTGTGTTAATAGTGTGAGAAATGCACTAAAAAATCCATAATATTTTGGATAGAAACAGAATAGAATCTGATTCTATCCAATGAGGAGCTCTAGAGTTCCACCCATACACTTGTGTGTCTCAGGCATGTGCATTTGTGCACATGGAGAGAGCAAAATGAAGGGCAGCAAAATTGAGTGGGAGGTAACATAATACTTTGCAACTTTTCTTTCAAGGCAGTAACACTTAGAATGATTAAAGAATTTTCCTCTATCGTTTTGTTTCTCACCATTTGTGTCATGATGTGCCTAAATGTGGTTTTGGTTGTACTTACCCTGCTTGAATTTTATTCTACTTCAGACTGTGCCTTAAAATTTTTCCTCATTTTGGAAAAATTCTCAGACAGTGCCTCCTCAAATTTTGTTTCTGGCCCTTTTTTGATGTATGCCTCCTGGGACTCCAATTATGTTCATATATTACCCTTTCATTGTGTCTCTGAGGATTCTTACTCTTTCTTATATGATTTCTAATTATTTTTTCCTGTGTGCTTCAATTTGTATACCCAAGTGCACCAGTTCTTTCTTTAGCTGTATCCAAGTTGATGGGAAGGAGGCTTTTTCTGAACATTTGTTTGTTGAGCAAACTTGAGGATCTCCTACATGTCAGGCACTATTGTATGCCTTGGGGATGCATTAGTGAATAAAACAGACAAATAACCTCTCCTTGTGAAACTTACATTTTTATGGAGGGAGGTAGACCATTGACAAAAAAAAAAGCGTGATAAATGAATATACTATATAGTATTTTAGAAGGTGTTAAGTACTATAGAAAAATAGAACAGGGTGGCTGTCACAAGTCAGACCCCACTGAGAAAAGTCTTGAAGGAGGTGAGTGAGTAGAAAGTGGAGGTTGGTGCAAAGACCCTCTGTTTTAACAGGATCCTCTGGCTGCTATTGAGAATAGATTGTAGGAGACCATACTGGGGAAAATAGACTAATTAGGGGCTATTGAAATGATCCTGGCTCTGGTCAGGGTGGTAACAGAGGAGGTGGTGGGAAGGGACTGGATTCTGGAAACATTTTGATCATAGGATTGACAGTATGTGCCAATGGGATGAATGTATAATGTTAGAACAAAAGAAATGTTTGGACTGATTCAAAGCTTTTTTGCCAGTAGCTGAGATGGAGAAGAGGTGTGAAGGGAAGTCAGCAGTTGAGCTTGGTGCACAGCCATAAAACATTCAGGGGCTGATGTAATTAGGCAAATGATGACTCCCAGTCACCTCACCCAGTTTTATTCTTCACTGTCCTTATCATTTTGTTCATGTGTTGTTTATTATCTATTTCTCCTTTTAGAATATCAGCTCCAAGAAAGCAGACAACTTTTCCAACTTGTGTAACTGGATCCTAGAATATTGCTTGGCAAAAAGCATATGCTCTGTAAATGCTTGTCAAATGAAAAAATGGATGCATATGGTTTTCCAAATTGGCAAAGTGGATAGATTGATATTTGTAGTGCTTGATTCTTCAGGGTAGTTGTGAAGGCTAGATATTTTGTAAAGACACATAGATTTTTGAGCATAATATGGACAGAAGTGCCTTTATATGCCTGTGACTTTTAAAATTAATCTTCATGTCTGTATGTCTTGGGAAGCAGGCTGGAATAGTGATTAAAAGCCCAGGCTCTGGATCCAGTGAGACCTTGGTCAGAATCTCAGTGGAGCTATTTTCCAACTGAATGACTCTGGGTAAATTACTTAATTTCTCTGTGCCTCCATTTCTTCTGCAACTTGGGAATGATAATATTATCCTTACAGGTTTGTTGTGACTATTCAATATCATTATTCTCATAAAGGGTGTAGGGGACATAATCAGGGCTCAAAAATTGAATTATTATTGTGTCTTCTGGTTGATACACATGCCTGTGAATATGCATCATGTTTAAAAAAGGCCCCATTTATCCTTTTTTATATCTTCTGAGCAGACCTCATGTCTTCCCTATGGCATTTTATTTTCTTCCATTCAGTAGGCCTTCTGTTTTATCAGTCTTTTCTTTCCCAAATTAACTCCATACTGCACATTTTTGGATAATGATACGTTCCAAGGACTAAAGAGTAGTGGGAAGGATAGCGAGGGGAAAAGGTAGGCAGGTATGTTCAACAATACAATTGAGCAGAAGTCGATTATCTGACCTTAAACTCAGGATTAGAGGCTATCATTCCCAAACCAGCAAACATGCTTGAAATTCTGTTTTAAAGAAAAACAAGTCTTGAGGGGGGAGTTCTGTCCTTTGGCTTTACACAGGTACAGATGGGAAAACAATAAGGTACTACAGTAACACTGAAGGAGTTAATGAGACCTGATGGTCCCCTGCCATTGCATTGGCTGCGGCCTGCCTCAGGCTTATTCCCAGGGCTGTCTTGTCTCCTTGACTTTGTCCTAAGGAACCTGTACTGAGTGAGTGAGCCGAGGTGAGAGAGGAGCAAGGGGAGGGCAGGTAGTGAAGGCTGATACACTGTCAGGAGCTAGCCTGGCTCTGAGGCAATAAACTGCTAGTTAGAGCTGTGCTAGATGGCTAGCAACTATTTCCGATGCCCCACTTGTCCTTTGGAAGGGAATTTTTTTTGCTTTAAAATATGGGGTAGTAAAATCATACACACTGTAGCACATAGATGAAGTAGTAAAACCCACATACAACAATTTGGTGGAAATTGATGAATATCACGCATGCTATTTGGTGCTTTTTAAGTAGGTCTCTGTCAAGGAGCTTTGTAATTTAAACACAGTGTTCTGTCCCTAAAAATGGTATTCTGGTGGACTCCCTAGTAGGATTCTAGACATTTCTCAGGTGCCAAGGATGACAGAACATTGGGGCTGGGGCAGTACACACAGCTGGGACGATGGTGTTCCTCGTGGAAGCTGGCTCTGGGGCTCCTGTGTCTGCCTGCCTGTTGTGCCTGCATGGTAATGAGCTTGTCTGGACACGGTGAGGTCAGTTGAGGTGTGGTGGTTTTGTATAAGCACTGCAGAGTGATGCAACAGATGGCATTATGCCAAAGGATCAAATTCCTACCCTGAGGCGCTGATGCTCTGGGAGGGGAGCACAGGGGACTAGAACAAACACCAGCTTGCCCTGTGCTCATTAAAGTTATGAAAAACTTGACAGGGAATATAAAGAGACAAGGTGATGCAAGGAGAGAATTTTACCTTCCACTCTGAATTTCTTGACTTAGGATAGATACTCAGTGTTAGTTGTATAAAATGGATAAAAGAATAGCTGCTCTGATGACGTAATTGGGCACAATTTGTGACCCATTTGTCCTTTTCTTTCCTTCCTCTGACCCCAAGCTACTCTGTTTTACTAAGACAAAGGTAAGGTATATATGGATTCACTAATTTGGACATAGACGGAATTGGCCATCTGGCATTTTTGCCACAGTGGTGATTGACTTTTGGGGCCTCCTGAGCTCATGTTGTTTGGCTGAAAGAGACAAAAATGATCCTTATGCTGATTCCTCCTGAAGTGCTGAATGTGGTCCACTTGAGATCAAGGGTCCATGGATGTACTTAGTGTTCTGTGAAATTCTCTCTGAAATTACACACAGTACTTCATGTATAGGTGTGTTAGAATTTTTCTGTAGAGTTTTTAGTTGTCAACATATTTTCAAATGTGTCCATAAACTTATAAAGTTTAACGACTGACTTGCATGCCCCTACACACTCCTTCCTGACTCTTCAAAACCTACCCATTTCCAAAACCAAATTTCACTGTTCATGAACCTTCCCTACTATTCTGGCTCACAATGCATACTCCTATCTCAGAACATCATTGAAAAAAGTCACAACAGTAGTAAGTGCCCCCAAAGAGAGCTACCTGATGTGTTAGGGGCACGAGAGGGGGATGCGACATGGTCAGGGCATGAAGAGAGGCTTCCTGAGACAGTGACCTGGAGCTGGGGAGTGAAGGAAGCGCGGTGGGCACTGGACAGAGAGGAGATGCTGCATGCGTACTTTACATTGATGAATAAAGTTGATTTCTTTTTTGCTGAGGACAATTCTGATATTCTTCATAATAATGGTCATTTCACAGGGTGAGGGGCTATGGCTACATCAAGGGAATCTTGCCTAGAATTCTCTGTGTAGAATACTCTGCCTTCTTAGGGTATCATCTCACTCTGAAATCAGGACTGTTTTATATGGCTGTGTTTTCTTTTAAGTCTGTAGTTTCTTTGATGTAGATGTCCAGGCCCTATCCTGACATTTGGAATTATTTTGTTGGATGGAGCCTAGGCATTGGGACTTGTGAAAAGCTCCTCAAATGATTTTTTTAAATGAGAAGCCAATGTTGAGAACTAGTATTATAAGGCATTTAAGAGAACATTAATGAAATTAAAGGAAAATGGTAATGTCCAGCTTTGACAAGGGCATAGGAAGCAGATGCTGGCACACACTGCTGTTGCAAGTTTAAATCACTGTGGACTGTCTGGAAGGCCATCTGATAGTAAATTTCAAACACTTTGAAATTTTGAATACCCGCCCCCACCCCCGCCCACACACAGTAATTTCACTGAAGGGGTCTATGCTCAAGAAATCAGCAGATATATGGGCCAAAATTTTATACAAGGTTGATCTTCAGAGTGTTTCTAGGAGACAGATTAGTTGGAAACAATTGAAAAGTCTGGCAATAGGAGACTGGTTAAATTTGATATCCATTTTCTTTATTATGGTACATAACTGCTAGAGATGATGTAGCTCAATGCCTTGTAACACATTAAAGTGTTCAAGATATATCATAAAGTGAGAAAGCAGGTAGAGAATATTATGTACAATGCCTGTATTAAGGAAAAATTTAGGAAAATAAACAAGTGTTTAGCTGTATTGCTGTTAAATGAAATTGCAGATGCCTTTTAAAGCTTTTTGTTTTTGCTTGTCTGAATTCTCTAAAATCTTCATAATAAATATGCATTATTTTCATATTTTGCCAAGTTACAATTTTAACAAGAATAGAAGCAAAGAAGTACAAGCATTGTTAGAAGGACAAATGCATTACCTCATCAGGCATACCTGAGAGGACAGTATAAGAGGGAAATCCCAAGTGCATGAAGACCTACAACCTGGGCTCTTGATAAACATGCAGCATCTTGAACTTCTTGTTTATTAGATTCCCCAGGCAGCTCTGATACAGGCAATAAGGAACAGGCCTTTGGGGTTCCCCAGGAGAGTTTAGTCCTACAGTCTCTCAGTGGTCTTCACTAACTGTTCCTTTCCTAAGTCCCTCATGTTTTCTGATACAGTTTCAGGGAATCTCAGTGTGAGTTTATTTTCAGAAATTGAGGGAAAATGAGTGTCACATCCTTATGCCACAAGGACTAGGTTGTGGTTTGGGGCTCGGTCATGACTACACCTTCAGTCCTCTTGGATAACCAGAATGCCATCCAGCACAAAAAGCAGCTGGGGTGGCAGACACCCCCTAGAAACAGGTGTCTGTGCTCACTCAGCTGCTTATGTTGTCATTCAGTTATTCTCTGCTGAGACCACTATGAGTTCACTTCATCTTTTAAATCAAATGGTTTCTGCTTACTTCTTCTCTTCCTTAGGGCTTTCTGTGCTCCATGGGCTTCTGCTGTCCTCCTCTCTTCATATCTTTCTCCTGTTCATACTACTAAATCTTTCTCCTTCACCCTCTAGCACTGAATGCTGGGCAGTCGTCCTGCTAGACTCCCTCATATAACTTACACCTGCCTAGAAGCATCTGCCTTTGGGTCAGGCATTCATCCAGGTCCCATCCTCTGTGATCAGGAAACAGGACATATATTTCAGAGCATGGCCTGTGCTGGAGAAAAATATATTTGCTCATTCATTCACTCATAAGACAAACTATTCAGCAGTTACTGTGTACCAGACACTGTGCTGTCCTCTCAGAAGCAGTTGTGGTTGTGACCAGTCCTTAGAGAATTTTAGAATTTTCTCTGAGATTTCCTCATATCCAAGTTCGGCATTTAGACAGTGGGACTGGCTTATTGACTCAAGCAGGAAATGTTCATCTAGGAGGGGAGCCAAAGTTCTTTTCTGAGTTCTTTCCTCTCTCTTTGTTGAGCCTTTGCTCTGATCGTTGACTGATTACTCCCAGGGAGAGGCTGCTAAGAGACTTCTGCTCATTTCAGAAGACACCTTGCTCAATCCTGGGGACAAAAGCTCTTGCATATAGTTCCTTCTAATATGTCAGTGGTATGATTATGGAAGTGATTGAGGGAACTACCCCTCTTGCCTTGCCTATTAGTATATTTTAATATCATATGCAAGTAGGTTTTCATTGCACATTTCTGTTCAGCAGTCTATCATGGCCCTGCCTGGGGGGAGGGCTGAGACACTGTCCTTCTTGTGGCACTGTCAGGGCCAGCTGGAGGTGGGTGACAGAGGGACAGAGAGCCTGATGGATGGAGAGGCCAGCTCCCCAGCAAAGGGAACTGATGAAGGAAATAGGTACCAGTGGCCCTTCTCTATCCTTACCTTCCTCTCTTACTGCATTTGTGTGAACTTATGAATCTGATTCTTCCTGTGGGGCAGCGATACTGCCTTCATATCATAGGCATCTGCGGCTCTGAGGGTCGGTGCCTCATTATCAGATTTCAGTCCAGACCTTTAGAATTTTATCAGAGCTGGGCTTCTTGCTGCTCAGGGGAAGGAGCCTATGGAGCTCACCTTTATTCTCTGAATTGGCACCACCTTTGGCTGTGGCCCAAGAAGCCTCAAAGGATGGTCTTCTGTGGAAGCCAGGGCCAAATTCCTTTTGTGGGAAACTAGAACACACATGCTTTCTTGTCAGTTTCCTTCTAAGCTCCACAGTGGGAAAGGAGCACTCACATGGTAGCTTTCCTAAGAGGTGTGCAGCCAGGCACAAATCTGAAAGGAGCTACCAGGAGAGTCCAGGAAGCAGGCAGAGGAAAACACTTTCTTCCATCCATGCCTAGGGAAGGGCAGGAGTTCAGTATGAAGAGCATTAACATTTGGGTCTGACAGTTCCAGATTCCATTCGTAGCTCATCCATATACTACCTAGTGATCTGAAGCATGTTACATAATCCCTGTCTCAAATATTCTCTTTGCTTATAGGTTTCTACATTAGAATGATATATCACTTATTTAATATAGTAAATGCTGGCTAGTGAATCTAAACCATCTCCAGCTACACCTTAGTCTTTATTTTTTCATAGAACTTATAAGCACTTATAACAGTTGATTTATTTAAAATTATAAGTTTATTTATTGCTCAACTGTTTTCCACCACAATGCAAGCTCTAAGGGAAATGGCCATGTAGCTCTTAGAATGTTACCAGTACATAGTCAGTCCTTCGATAAATCTGTGTCACATGAATAAATACATTTTTAAAAAAGGAACAAATTCATGAATGAATGAAAAATGTACCATGGGTAAACAAAGGCAAATTTGGCTGGTTCCTTCCTCTGAGGATCTTTAACTTTAGTAGAAGACATATGAAAAAGCATACAAGACTGATTGAGGGGAATCAGGGGCAGTGCTATGAAGGAGGGAAAGATAAAGTTCTATGGAAGGTCAGGAGAGAAAAAGATAACATTCAACTAGAGAATCAGAGACTGCTTAGATCTGCAGGGGTGGGGAGCTGTGTGCTTGAAAGGTTGAAGGGCAGTTCCAAGGGAGGCACAGCAGGGGTGGAGCCAGGCAAGGGGGACTTGAAGGACACTCCTGGGAGCAAATGGAACACTTCCTTTTTCCTAATGCCATCCCACCCCTATGCTCATACCCACCTTCCTCCCCATTTGAAGCATGCATTATTCTTAATGAAGGCTTAACTGAAGGTCCACTTTTCCACTTGAGGCTTTTTAAGATCTTCTTAGCCTTTCTGAAGTTTGCCTGATAGGAATTTTTATTGTTTTATCATTTATTTGGGGCTCACATTGTATTGTCATTTATTCTCTTATCATATATCTTATCAAAATAGACAGCTGACAAGCTCTTAAAGGGAGGGGAGCAGGGACCTATTACTGTGAATTCTAGCTGTGTATATTTGTATATAATCATCACCCAAAAGATATTGGTTGGGTGACTGATTTAGGAAAGTAACTTAAAAAATCTTGCAAGAGTCTTTCTTTTCAGCTTCTGGGCAGAATGTTGCCTCAAATTCTGTTCTACACAAGTGTGGGTTGACCTTGGAGAGCAAGTCCCTTTAGAGGTAGAATATTTTAGAGTTAATATTTAAAGCTTCACTTGTGCAGGGGCTCATTTTATGGATCACGACACTGAAGGCCAAAGAACTTGCTGCTTTCCCAATGTCCTGGAACTAGAGGTCCATGACGGTATTTTGGGCTTGAAAGCTTGAAACGGTTTGTAAGACTTGATGTTTTGCATTAGTCTAGGGAAATCTGCTAGGAAGCCAAAATACAAGCCTCTTAGGGGCTTCTGAGTATAAAGAATGTGCTCACAGACCCTATAAACAATGAATATTACTGAAATGAGCTTTATGACTAATAGGGGCTATTTTTGGAACTTGGAGCTGGAAGAGAAATTTGGATCAGGGATCTGAGTCACTCTGTTATTCCCATTAATTACCACAACTCTGCTTGAGGGAAACTGACTACTGCTAAGCAATAAAAATAGATAAGGCCCACAAAGGAGAGTAAATAATTGCTATGGAACCTGAAGGCATTTTAGGAAGATAAGACTAGATGGAAAGGAATCAGTTGCAGAAAAGAAAAGCAAGTAAAAAATTGAAAATACTCCAATATTTTTAAAAGCCTGTGCTTAGAAATCATTCAAAACAAATATCTTTGTATGCAACTCAAACATTTATTACAATTACATTTATTTTAGTTCAAATAGCTTATTAGTAAGTTTCTATTTGCAGGTTTTAAAAAGTTGCCAAACCATGACTTTCAGATGGAATAGGCCAATTGTATCCAGTAGATTCAATGGAAAAAAAAAACCCCTCAGACCTGTGAATCCTCTTCCCCAAAGGAGTAGTTATATTGGCAGCAGTGATGGACCAACCGACTGAAACTTCAGAGTGAAAAATCAGCAGGCCAAAGCATAAAAAACAGTTCTAGAACTGTGAGTAATGGTAAATTTAGTTATGGTTAGTCTATGCTAAGACTTGAGGCTGCTGCACTAACACTTCAAAACTGCTGAACATTCTTTCTTTGTTTGCTTTCTTCTCCACTTCCTTTATCACTCCAGCTATTTTGCTTTACTGCTGTGGCTCCTGGAGGAGGGAGTTCCCCACTGATGGCAAGTTCACTGTGGATTGGCTGAGACTGAATAAAGACAACAAAAAGCTGGGGGTTATAAGGGGCTCATACCATGTTTTATTCTCATAGCATTCACCCAGCTACATTCAGGTGGCAAAGGCATCTTCTGTCTCTGCCGGACTACAGCCTCTGCTCTCTCCAGGCACTGCCTCCCTCTTGGTGGCTCCATCTCCTTACTGCTTCCTTCCTAGCACTGGGCCTCAGCAGCTTCCCTCTGCCAGCCTCCTCTCTCTCTGCCTCCTAGCACCGGGGCTGTGCAGCAGCTTATTCCTGCTCCCCTCTGGGTTCTCTACTCTTTCTGTGGGACTCTGTGGGCCAGTGTTCATGGTGATTAGCAGCTGCCAGGTCCAATTATGACCAGGTGCTTGTATGTTTCCTCTCCACCCCTCTCCGGGCCACTACTTCCAGGACTGATGGTTTGCTCTACGGGCTCTGCCACTGGTGAATAGTTTAAATATGTATTTAATGGGCAATATTAGAATCAGGTGAGAGAATCCTGGCATTAACATTTCATTTTCTCTATAACTTCTTTCTACCTCTAAATTTACCTACATTTTTGTATAACTTTTCTTTTTTCTTTTTTCCTATTTTATTCTCATACCCTCTGTACCTTCTTTCTTACTGTTTTGTTATTATTATTATCTCCCCTCTGATTCTTTCCTTCATTCTTCATTCCTCTTCTTTCTCTACTTGACAAACTAAATGACTGTAATAAAATATATTTGAGTATTAACTATTATTTATTTAATTGGATATGATTTTCCCATTTTTAGTTTAAAATTTACAGCTAGTTAAAAAATTTTACATATGCCTCTTATTTTTGGCCTCTTGAATTTGTTGACTCATTATGTTATGCCTATCAGAACTTCATACACAATTACAACATCCTCAGGGCTGCAAGTGGTGGAGTTGAGAAGATATATACTTCATCTTTCCTGACCTTGATCTGCCCTTAGGGTTTAGAGAGAATCAGGCTTATAAGCAGATATTACAATGCAAGAATACCAAATATTGTAATATCAATAGGAACTTTGGCCATGGAAGGGAAGAGAATTCAGAATTAACTCTGCCTGAGGGTGGTGAGGAAAGTTCTGTAGAAAAGAGGGTGCCCAGGGAAGTCCTAAAACAAGGAGAGGGCTGCAGGTGGAAAAAAGAAAAATGAGTTTTTTACTTTCATTTGACCCACAACTGGTTTTTTTAATCTATAGTTGTTAGTGGCCTTAATGAAAAGGTGTTCCAGGTGATAAGCAACTGAGACCCTTCTGGGCTTTTCAGATTGTGACATCTGGAAGAAAAAACATGCAGATAACTTCTGCCAGGAATAAGGGTTTCAGAAATTTCTGGTCTGGGTTGTTTGGTAGCTGCAGGGCATCATGAGGAGGCAAAAATTCTCACAACTTCCACTAAAGTAGATTTCCTGAACTCTTCTATGGAGATGTTAATAGATGCTAAGAAAAAAAGCATTCTATGGCCAAATAGTTTGGGAAATAATGAGCTTTAAAAAAATGTTATAAGTGGTATTTAGGACTATTCTAATATGTTAATATTCATAAAAAATCTTCCAAAGAGAAACGTGTGAAGAATTGGGCATTCCTGATGCAAAAGCCCATGTTTTTTTCTCTAAATCAAGTGTCTTGCTGTCTTGCCAATGGATTTCAGCCCCGGGCAAGTTCGCTATGGATTCAATGTGACCAAAGAAATTGACAGCAAAACGTTCTTTGGGGTGAAAGGGTTTATTACCTGGCTTGTTCTCCAGTGGGAGGTCGAGCACTAGCGTCTCTGCCTCCACCCAGAGCACTGGGTCAAGCTCTCTATATAGTGCAGTAATAGCTTATTGCCTTAAGGTGTGGAAGCGGTAGCCTAGCAACAGGCCAGCTACATCATCAGGTGGTTTAAGTTCAGTGAGGATCCTGGCCATAGGAACCCCAACTTCCCCACACTTGCCAATGGGTTTCAGCCCCCGGCAAGTTCACTATGGATTTAATGTGACAAGAAATGACAGTAGAACGTTCTTGGGCTGAAAGGGTTATACCCACTTTTATTTCCATGGTGGCAGGTCAATCACTAAAATCCTGTTCATTTGGAGTGAGTCTGCATGCAGCAAGCCAGTCTCTGCCTGTAGGCCCCTCTGTCCAACACAGCCATCCTCTGGGCCTCTCTGCCTGTACAGTCGTCCCACACAGCTGTCCTCTGGGCCTCTGCCCTTTGTGCTGTCACTACTCCAGCCTCTGCTCTGCTCTCCAGCCCTGCCACCATGTCACCCAGAGCACTGGGCAGAGCTCTTTATATAGAGTCAATAGCAATGTATTGCCCACACGTGTGTAGTGAGCCAGCCAACCAGGGCCAGGTGAGAATCCTGGCCACAGGAACTTTCATTTTATCCACACGAGTCACCAGCCCTTTCCTAAGAAGAGAGATGTCTTTGCTCCCTGCCTCCTTCCTGGAGCTGCTGCTCTGAGAAAATACTAGTAGCTCTTTGATCTGTGTGCCTGCCTGCTTGAGAGAAGAATGAGACAGAGCTGGTTTTCTGGTTCTTTCCAAAGGCTCCCTCAGTGCTACATGGATTTAGTCCCTTCCAAGCTGTGTGACCTTAGGCAAGCCTCATGACTTCTCTGACAGCTGCCTTTTTCCTAATACTCCATCCAGGCAGTTAAGGGAATACAGGTGTGGCTAATAAACCCTGAAGACTGTACCTTTCCCCAGGACATTTGGATTTGGTTAGGGAAGTAGGAGAAAGGTCTTTCAGAGCCCAAAGAAGAAATCTTCTAGAAGCAGATTTTTAGGCATTTGGTCAGACAGGCAAAAGCTTGTTTGGAAATAAATGGATTGACAGTATGGGTCTCTAAGTGTCTGTAAAATAATACCACAGAGTCTGTCTTATCTGTCTACCCTTCTACTGGGCCTTTGGGTGAACTTTGGTTTTCCCAACTCTGCTCTAGAAAGGGATGCTCAGGATGGACTAGAGAGTCAAATAAGGACATGGAAACCCAGTTAGTACTCACCCTTTAGAAAAAGGCCATCTGGAGGTTTAATCTTCTGTCTTAAAAAATTGGCAGCTTTCTTCCTAGAAAACTACATTTAGTGGTGTTTACGGAATTCATCCAGTGCAGCTTGAATTTTATGGAGCTCTAAACATTTAAGCAATATTCAGGAAAGTGGCAGGCTTACAATGTTCCTGGGTAAACCAGAGGCTATAGTTGCTTCCTTCCCATTCCCAAGTCCTGAGAAAGAGTCCTCTGAGTAAAAATGGAAGGAGAGATGAGCTCACCAACCAAAGTAAGACCCTTGGCTTTGTGGGGAAAATCCATAAATGGTCCATTTAAATTGTTTAATGCAACTTATATAACTAAATTTTTATGCATGGCACCTATGACCTTTGTTGCATTATGTCTCAGCAAGATAAGCTATTAGAAAAATAACTCAGTGAGGAATGCATGTTTATAAAACTTCTTAATTGCAAAGAAGCACAAGGGTTTTTGCCTTGAGGACAAAGGGCTAATGAGAGATTGTTATGTGTTTTCTTAAGGGTCTTAAAAGCCAGTCTGTGTTGTATTTGTCAGAGCCTTATAGTCATATAGGGGTCAGTCTGCAAACCCGTGGTTGGGTTCAGCTTTGGAAAACAGCCCATTGTCAAAATGAGGGATTTGGAATTGAAATGAGATAAAATGAAAGCATTTGAATGGAACACTGATTTTTTTAAACTCTTTGTCATTCTCTGAAATATCTGTAGTTACACAGAACTATGAATTCTTGAGAATCCCAGATATTAAAAAGTGTGTTCAATATGAAAGAAAGGAATTCCATCAGCTTTCTTTAGTTTTCTACACTGCAGTGACCCTCAAAATTTCAACATTTGTTACCTTAATAACATTCTGATTGTACCCAGGCCAGTAGAACTGAAGTATGTTCTCCTGCAAAACGTGAACAAGGAACTTGGTTTCTAGAGAACTCTGTGTGTCTATTGGTTGAACGGAGTAGTATTTGGGGGACATTGTCTATTTAGCCAGGGCCTGTCCGTGTTATGGGGAAGCTGTGATGACTTTGAGGCTAGCTGTGAGCACCACAGAAGCTTCCCTAGAGCTTCAAAAGGACAGAAGGCCATCAATCCATTAGTTACAGAGATAGTCCTGGGCTGGTGGGAAACTCCACTCCCTTTCCCCTATGTCCAGCTTTTTCTGCTTCTGACCACAGACACCATGTCCCCCACCGCCACACAGCTCTGGTTGAGTGGTAAGGAGCATAAGAAGCTAGACTCCACAGAGACACTGAATGTCCTCTTCTTTTGTTACCTTTGTGACATTGGAAGTAGGCTCCAAAGTTGGGTGTCGGAACAATACAGATTTGAAACAGATACTTCCGCATGGTGGACTGGCTGTGTGGGGATCAATCAGGAGAGTAGCAGCAACTGAGACACTCTGGTGGTGCATGATTTTTTTAAGTTCAGAGCACAAATTGCTGTTGGTAAACTTTGATGTGTTATGTGAGCATCCAGATTTCTATCAAGATGGCATAGGGCAATTGTATCAAGATATAAGGCAATGTCCCCCAAATACTACTCCGTTCAACCAAGAGACACACAGAGTTCTCTAGAAACCAAGTTCCTTGTTCATGCTTTGCAGGAGAACATACTTCAATTCTACAGGCCTGGGTACAATTAGAATGTGATAAAGGTAACAAATGTTGAAATTTTGAGGGTCACTGCAGTGTAGAAAGTTAATGAAAGCTGATGGAATTCCTTTCTTTCATAGTGAACACTCTTTTTAATATCTGGGATTCTCAAGAATTCAATCTTTTTATTGTTGTAAAGATAGGAAATAAAACTGTTCATATTGACTACGGATAAGAAAGAGTGCCATCTAGGGGTCCTGCTTAGAACTCCACTTCATCTCAAGACATCCTTCAGTGTGACCTTGAGCTGTGTTATCCTGTAATTGTGGTGCTCATGATTGATAATAAGGGAAAGGGAACAGTCGGCATAGCCATATGGTAACAGAGTCAGGTATTATGAGGACTAAATAGTGTTGACACAGAGTGAGGGCCCAGACTTATTAATTCCTAAATAACTGTCTTTCCAAGGATGCTTCAAGACAGTTGAGAGCTTTTATAATCTGGTGGTTTACTTCGAGGCTTTAGAAGTTAATTTTTTTCTTTGACAGAATTAGAATGCTTAGAAATCATATTTGTTCTTTTCTCTTGTGTTAGGAAAAGTAAAGTTGAGTTGATACATGTCATTAAAAAAAAAAAAGCCCTAAGGGGAGGAATGGGAAATGAAGAACACCCTGGGGGAACCAGAACTTCTCATTTTGCTTGACACAACTGATTGCATTAATTTATAGGCCATGATCCTGAGGATTAGTTTCTATCTCACATCTTGAATCATACTGTTCAATAGTATCAAACAAAGTATTTCCCAGCTTAGCACTGATGTTCACGTCCCAATCTGCAGGCCCACAATTAACCATAAATTTTGATGAGAGAACAGAAAGACTTGAGGTCAACACCTTGCCATTGTCATGCTGCAGACATGTGATTCAGTTTTCTTAGAAAACCAATGAACATATCAGTCATGTTTTCACTGCCACTGTGAAGATGATCAGGTTGGAACACCTGAGATAGTGACCAAGGTGGAAGTCCCCTTCAAAAAACACAGATGAAGTTGGCAACAGATCTGAGAATCTAGAGGCCCTGACTAAGAAACTACTTTTAAAATAAATTGCTTCTCCTACAGCACAGAAAATGGGCACACACCTGTTTGAGTTTAATGTCAGTAGCATTGGGTATTTCTATTGTGACTTTAACTGAAGTAGTTTGGGCAAACCCCTTGGTTTTTTAGAGAAAGTCTGGCTCTTAAAGGTAGATGTTTCTGGAATCTGCTAAAATGGGTGAGCTATAGCAAAGCAGTGCAAACTCCAAAATCTTCAATGGTAATATTGTAAAATTTGCTCAGGATAATCCACACCTCTTGAGATGTGATTAGTGGTATTCAGCTTACATTAAAAAATAAATTACTGTGTCATTTGTCTTCAAACTTTAGTAGCCAATTGTAAAAGCTCAGAGTTTGTTTGCCTCATTCTTTCAGTTAATTAAAAAGAGGATTTTTTATAGCCGCAAGTGTAGTGTAATTTATAATGGGCCTTTCTCCCTCCTGTTTTTAATTACTATCTTTGCATGGTGGTATTGGACCTTTACCCTTTTATGGACTACTTATGTATAATTTCCTGAGACCAGTTCTCTGGCTGTTAATTAGAAAATAAAGAAGTTTTATGTATTTTAGTCATCAACAGCTAGGCAGATGAATGGAATTGCCTAATTGGGGTGTCTTTCCCCTTCATTTTTAACCCCAGTGAAAAGGAAAACTTCCCTACTAAATAACAGTTTCCTTTTCAAGTTATGTTATGTAAGAGACGTTAGGAAAACTGAAATAAGATCCCAAATATACAGTTCTCTCAGTCTGGCTATTGAATGAAGAAGACAGAAACTTTCTGGGTTTTGCAGAGCTATGAACAGAGCTCTTGATATTTTCAATTCATTGAATAAGTAAATGAATGGATTTCTTTCCTTTCTGATCAATATAATGAGAAGAACTAATAACATACTTCTTGGGGAAGTGGAGAAAAGAAAAGCAAGAAGTGAAACTTTAGGAATTTTGGAAATTTAAAATTTCAAACAATTGGAACAAAGCGAGAAACTCTTCTGTCAGTTTTGTGCAAGGAGTATGAAACAGGTGTGTGCAATCAGTGGAATAGGTACTGCTACAGCTTGTGCCCTTGGCTTCTCTATTAATTTCAAGTGTAGAAGTGGAGCTAGGAAGTGTTCAGAGAGGAGAATAAAGCACAGTCAGCCCCGCCTAGAGAAATGCAACTCTCTAATATTTACATATTTGCCTTTTCATTCTTTCCTGCACTTAAAAATGAAAGAGAAATGCAAAATAGCAAACGAGTTTGCTCTGCATCCTCATAGCACTATCCCAAAGCACTCTTTTACGTAGTGCAGGATATAAATCTTCAAGTGATAAATGCATCTGGTGAGTTTTTCATTAAAAAAATTAGGATGATATTGCCCACACTGCAAATTACTCTGAGGAGCAAGCAGAAAGATTACATTTTAATTTAATCTCCTTAACCTACAGATTCTATTATTTCCATTTGAGAGATTAAACAGTACTCAGTAAGTGACAGAATTAAATGTCAAATCAACATTGCCTACCTCTGGGGACTTTTCTTTCTCCTGATTCCTGATGAGATGACAGGTGTGAGCAAACCTGGACAGCTCCATTCTCGTCCCCTTTGGGAAGGTAAAATCAGTTCAACTTTACCTTGCCTGGGCTTTGCAATAGCCTCATGAACATGAGCCCAGTGATAGTGAGTGGAGCTGCCAGGAACCCTCAAGGAGGAGCTGGGTGGCTTTAGAGTCTCTCTACCATGCCAATATGCTCCACAGCCACTGCTACTTACAGAAGGGAAGAATCATTAGTCTCTTTAATCTGTCCAGAAAATTTTCAGGCCACACATGTGCTCTGAAGCAGGCTTTTACTTTCAAAGGCACTTCATGCCTTCAAACAAGAAGAGAGCTTCATTCTCTACATTTTTATGAATAAAATTTTTATCTTCATGTTTCTATCATCTTATATTCTGTCATCATGGTACCAGTTTGTGGTCCTAACATTCAAGAAAATACATATAAAGTTTGGTCTATCCCTAGATTTTAGGAAGATACACTAAGAATTTCAGTCTGTATACACTACCTGCATAAACTGATGGGCTTGATGGAAAGAAATTCTGGTGAAAGATTTTGTCTGGCTATAGATCCCAACATTTTTGAACATGAATTATAGGCTCAGTTTGTCAATTTCTGCAAAAAACCCAGATGGGATTATGAGAAGGATTGCATTGAACCTATAGATCAACTTAGACAGTATTGTCATCTAACAGTATTGAGTTTTTCAATCCATGAATATTCAATGTCTTTACATTTATTTAGAACTGCTTTAATTTCTTTTAGCGATGTTTTGCTGTTCTCAGTGTTTAAGTCTCTCACTTTCTTTGTTAGTCTTATACCTAATCTATTCTTTTAAATGTAATTGTGAATGAAATTGTTTTCTTAATTTCTTAACTTTGGATTGTTTATTGCTACCGTACAGAACTATAATTGATTTTTATATGTTGAACTTGTATCCTGCAACCTTCTTGAAGTCTATACTAGTCCTAATCATTTTTTGTGATTCTTTAGGATTTTCTATGTGCAAGTCCATATCATCTATTAATATTGATAGTTTCACACCTTTCTTTCCAATATAGATGCCTTGTATTTCCTTTTCTTGCCAATTTCCCTGGCTAAAATTTCCAGTGTAATGCATAGTATAAGTGGCAAGAGGGGGAATCCCTGTTTTCTTCCTGACCTTAGGGGAAAGCATACAGTTGTTCATCATTAAATATGATGTTTTTTTTTTTTTATGGAGGCCCTTTATCAGGTTGAGGAAATTCCTTTCTAATACTAGTTTGTTAAGTGTTTTTATCATGAAATGATAACATTTAAAAAAAGATTTTGTCAAGATTTTTTCCTCCTGAGTCTATTAAAATCATGCATTTTTTCTTCTTTATTCTATTACTATGGTGTATTGATTGATTTTCATACGTTAAACCAACCTTGCATTCCTGAAATAAATCCCATTTGGTTATGTGTGTGATCTTTTTTATGTGTTGTTGGATTTGGTTTTGTTAGTATTTTCTTGAGGATTTTTGTATCTTCAGAAGAGAGATTTGTAGCTCATTTTTTTCTGTGATGTCCTTATCTGGCTGTGGTATCAGACTAATATTAACCTCATAGGATACATTGAGAAGTGTTTCCTCATTCATTTTTTGGAGGAGTTTGTGTAGAATTGGTGTTATTTCTTCCTTAAACCTTTGATAATGTTCACCAGGAAAACCATGTGGGCCTGGTTTTTCTTTTTGGGTAAGTTTCTGATTATTAATTCAATCTTATCACTTGTAATAGCCTATTCAGATTTTCTGTTTCTTTCTGAGTCAGGTTCAGTGGTTTGTGTCTTGCCAAGGATTTGTCTTTTTCATCTAGGTTATTGAATTTGTTGACATACAACTATTCATTATTTCCTTTTGCTCATTTTATGTTTGAAAGGTCAGTAGTGATGTCCACTCTGATTCTTCATTTTAATTTGAATCTTTTCTCTTTCTTTTCTTAGTCAGTATATCCTATACTGATTTTATAATCCATGAGTGGGCTTCAGTCTGCAGTTTGAAAAACACGACCTTGGGCACATTAAGTAACCTTTGTGGCTATTTCCCCTCTGTAACGAGAAGGTGCCTTAAGGGCCTTTCAAGTTCAAACATTTTAAGAGTCTATGGGATTTCGTTCTAGAGGCTTGTGGGTTTCTGGTTACATTTTTGCCAAGATGGAGTCCTGTTTAGGTAACTGGTACATCTAAAATGGTGATTTCCGGTAATAAAATGCACTGCCAGAAACATCAGCATCACTTGGGAACTTGTTAGAAATGCTAATTCTCAGAACTATGAAATCAGAAACTCTGCGGTGGAACCCAAAATATGTATTTTTTACAAGCCCTTCAGGAGATTCTGAAATGCGCTAAGGCCTGAGATCCACTGATCTGGAGCAACTATCTTTGAAACCAACAGGCTCCTTAAATCTCTAGTCTTCTGAATTGAGATTTGAATCTCTCTGTTTCCATGACTCTTCCTCCCAAGCCCCCTCCCATTTTTTCTTAGGGAAAATCAGTCCCTGCAGTATCTCTGGATACCAGGTTAGTGTAGCGGGGTACCAGATAAACTAAAAGGTAATTGAGGTTTTTCCTAGCCTAATGTGTACAGAGTTCCCACAGACAAAACCCAAGTGTCTTGGGGAGGGAACAAGTTCAGTTTAGAGAAGACTTTTTAAGCCCTTTAGTGGAAAAGACCACAGTTGCTCCTCTCTCCAGGCACTGACTCACTCCTCTGCCTTGATGGGCACCTTGGAATGCTGGGCTGCTTGGCTGCTGTGTTTCCTAGATACATAATATGAGAGTGATTGCTGCTTTGTTTTCTTAGCAATTTTCACTTTTGTCATCTTAGGTCTTGCCAGCAGAGATATTCCTTTCCTGGGTCAGAAAAAACCTCCTAAAGCTGTCTGTTGTAAACAGGGGTGCTCTAGATTTGGCACACTGGTGAGGAGTCTCTTTAAAGTGAGGTTTCACTCACGTGTTCATACTTCTCTGTGTATTTATCTTCATTTGACTCCTTTGCTTGATATATTACATAGAATATAAGTGAATTTTTTGTATCTAGCAGTCCTAAAGAGCTAAAGGACATGGATGATATTTAGCCCACAGGCTAAATATCTTCTTTTTTCAAAAAAGGGGAAGCCTACTGAATTCTGTGAATTTAGCCATTTTGATTTGCTTAAAGAAATTTTTATTTCCACAGCTTTATGATACTGTTGTATAGTTGAAAAGTCAAGGTACTTAGATTCTAATCTGAAAACTGAAAACTGGCAAATTAACCATTAACTTGTGCTCTTGAACAAATCACAAATCATCTCTGACTCTGAACTTTTATCTATGACATCTAGATAATGCCTTCTCAAACCTACTCACAGCATTGGTATTTAAATTTAATTAATTAACTAGGTCAACATATATAATGCCTCCTATATGCCCCATCATAGGGATTAGCTCCGGATTCCTCACTTGCACATTCAACTTTGTCCAGAGGCCAGTGCTGACCTTCCACATGCATTTCTGGCCTCCAGCTCCAATGGATACATTCTGGTCCTTTCTCTGGTGAACCCTGGTGGGCCATCCCACAGCTTCTCCAGTTAAATCATTTCTGTTTCTTCGGAGTAGCTACCTATGATCCCTACAGGCTGAGGCAGAGTCTTCTCCTATCAAATCCTACGGCCTGCACTGAACATGTCATTCATGTGGTCCTTCACATATATTGTGTGTGTTGTTTTTATTAGCACTTAAAATTGTGTGCTTTTAATCTCCAAGTGTATTTCCTTAAAAGCAAGGATTATTTCTTGGTTGCCCTTATCCCCCACGACACCCAGCCTAGTAGCTTGTTTCCTATGTTCATACACATAGTTATGACTATTTGCCAAATATGAGTGAGCTTAAATACATTGTAAGAGTATAGTAACAGGATTTATTATTTTCCAGGCTTAATATATTTTGTATTTGCCCTCATCCTGACTCATACTCTTTCATTCTCTATGCCAGTGGGTTTGCATGTATTTCGGGGGACACAGTTTTTCACACAGCATGCTGGTAATGCCATGACTAGAGTAGGCTCAGGTGTGAGGAGCACCAGGGAATCAGCAACTGGAGGTGGTGGGAAATAAGAAAATTGGAACCAGGAAAAAACAGATTGCAGGGGAAATTGAAGCCATTAGAGGCCAGGACTTTGTGGGAAGGGCAGCAGGTAGTTAGTTGTGCATGGTGTCTATGAGACTTGGAAATGGGGGCTAGCTTCCCTTAGCTATTGCACATTTGAGGGGCTGCAGCTGTGAGGATCCTTGAGGTCAGGCAAGTTGTTCTGTCATGGCCTGGGAGATCGTCTATGAGAGCCGTGCACATGCCAAGACTAAGGCATGTAGGATATAGGCTTCAGCTTTCTAGGAAGGGGCTTTCAGGTACTAGATAAGGCATCTCAGATAAGCAAGCTCATCAGCTATTCTAATGAGGACCTGGGTGCTGGATAGAACCCCTGGATACACAAACTGGGTCATCAGCAGCATTTAGAATCAGAGACTAGCTAGGTGTGCCCAGAGTTTATCACAGCCTTTGGAGACACCCAGGGAAGTGTGTCACTTACGCCTTCGCCTCTTTAAGACTCAGTTTCCTCTTCTGTAAATTAGAGAACTTAATGCCTACCTTGAGGGAGTGTTGGGAAAATTAAATGAGATAATATATACAATGTGTGTTGTTTAACACTAGGCATATAGTTGGTCCCCAAGAAATGTTTCTATCATGCCATATATCTGCCAATGGGACACTGAAGCTCCTGCTGTGATCAGTTTTAGTTCAGAGAATGGGTTGACTGGGCCTTTAGATAAATCTGTCAGTAACAATAAGGACTGTACAGGCCTGGGGCAAGTTGGGGCAGACAGGTAAGAGAGCTGGCTAGATATCAAGTGCTAGGCTTAGCATGATCCCTATTTCTGTTGGGACCCAGCAAACAAATAAGTAAGCCAAATGAGCAGCCAGTGGAGTAATAATAATGATAAAAATAACAAATATTTTAGTGCTTCCTAAGTGACAGCCACTATCTAAGCAATTTACTTTCCCCAACAAATCTACCGGCTAAGTACTATCATAACCCCATTCATTCACGTGAAACTGACATGTTCAAAGGCTAGGTTATGTAGGTAATAAGCAGTAGAGCATGGACTCAGACTGGAAAGGAGCATTCCCTGAAAATTTGGGATTTTGGACAGTGTAATGGATGACTATAATAGTTGTTTAAAGGTTTTAGAGTCAGAGAAGACTTGTAGACCTGGGATGGTTGAAGCACAACCCTGACTGGAGATAGAAGAATGGATTAAATCACTGGTTTCCAAGCCAGTCTTTCGACTAGGTGAGGCTCTCTGTATTAGAATCTCCCAGAATTATTTTTAGAAATACCATTTCTCAAGCCTTATCCCTGGAGGTTGTGATGCAGAAGGTCTTGGTGGTTCCAGGGATCAGTGTTTTATAAAGCTGCAAGGTAGTTCTGAGAAGCAGCTGCCCTTGAGAGCCCCTCAGCCAGGTGGCTTTTCCAGTTAGCTTCCAGGTCCCTGGCTCAACTACACTACCTTTATTCTCATTTTGCAATTCAGAAAAGTAAGCTGTACAGTTGAGATTTGCTCAGATTGGAACAATGATTCCTTTTGGCCCCAGTTACCTTTTGATTCAGAGCCTACAAACTGCATTCTAGTGCTTTCCGTGGAGGCCATGCTGAGGATCACATAGGCAGCAGGGCCACTGGCTGACCACTGGATGGCATCCCTGTTCTTCCTTTTCTTGCAGGATTTCTGCTTAGTATTCACAGCTCTCGTTAGAGTGCTCCTGTGGTTTCTTGCCAGTGTCTGTCCTTACAACAGTGAAATACAGTTGCTGGTGGCCATGCAGGCCCTTCATCAGCAGTGTTGGAATTTCAGACCCAGGCAGGCCCTGGGTGAATGGACAGAATAGGTGAAGGAAGGTTTTTCGTTTTATAAAAGCTGCCTCCCCTGTTTCATTCTGGGATTGTTTATAGGCCATGCTTTTAGTGACAGAGAATGAGAAGATTAAAGAGAAGTCCAGGAGGAGGGATCAAATAAACATTTTCAGCACTGAAAAGTCTCTGAGCCTATAATGCAGGTTAATGGGAAAATAAAATTTGTTTATATCCAGTTTTAGTAGAAGCAGTTGTGTTCAGTAAACAGGTTGTTTGTTTGTTTGTTTGTTTACTGCCCTCTGGTGGAAACATTTTAGAAATTTAATTTTCTTAAGGTAGCAAAACAGGGGAGCATAAAGTCCAGTAGTATTTCTAGGACACACAGATTCCTGGAAAGTTAGTTTCTTATTTCAAAAGGTACTTTTAGAGGGGTCGGTTGCTTTGCTCAGCCAAATATTAAGTGAAATCTGTCATTTGGCTTAATTTTTTTTTGTTATTCATATGATCAGAGGTCATTCAAAAGCTTGATGCTGAAAAAACTGGACATTGAAACCTGGTGTTAGAACCGTGCATCCCTGCTTCCAGGCCTTTTCATTTTACTTAAACATGTGTTTTGTGAAAATGTAGGGCCTTAAACGTTATTTTGTATTTCTGACCTTTGTTTTCCCCCCTCAGTGTTCTCCTACTTTATTAAATCTTTAGCTTTCTTACAAAATGCAAAATGTCTTTTCCTGGACAATTTTGCTTTGCTGGAAGATACCATGTTCATGCTGGTCTTTGAGTCTGTCTCGCTGACAGGCTATCGTTCTTACGAGAGTCTTTTAAATGCACTAGGAGGAAGGCCAACTCTGATTCCTGGAATTGAACTTCAGGCTTGCCATGGAGACACATGGCTAATTCCTGGATTTAGAGGAAATCTCAGCCCTGGGGACTGTATGCTGTTTGGTGGGAACAGAGAGAGTTGGACAGCTCCCCAAGCTGCTATCAGGGTAACATTTTAGTCTGCAGTTTCTTTGGTGGGTGTTTAAGTTCCAGGAGAGCAACAAAGAGAACACCTAGCAAACAAAGGGAAATATTTAATCCTTCATCTTTTCCCTTCCTTAAAAACAAAGTATTAAACTCCCTTTCTTGCCTTACCTCTCTCTCTTTCAATATCTGGAAAGTTTACTTATCACATTAGTCTGCATACACATGCATATGCTATAAATACTGATTTCATTTACTGTCCCTTTAGAAAAATGTAACCCACAACCTCTTTGCAATACGCAGCACAGTCAAATCACAGCCTAAGTCATCCTGTAGAGACCAGGGAGGTCAAAGAGTCATTGGTTATCCCTGTATCTATTCCCCTGTCATGTACTGTAAGATCCTTGAAGCTGGAAACCATTTCATTTCATCTTTGTGAGAGAACTAGCTCACCTTGTATAAAGTTTAGAGATGGTGACCTGGATGGTGTCTCTGTGGCATCTTGTAGATTTGCAACTTTATTTGTGGCTGTCAGAGAACTTAAGAAAAGCTGGAACATTTTTCTTGTCATAATGTGTGTCATCCAAATGCCATTTATTTGAAGTCTCAGAAACTAGGATATCAATGAAATAGAATGCTTTTTGAGGCCCTCAAGTCATAAAGGTGTCATAGAGGAGAGCCTGTATAAAAAACACACAAAGAATTATTAAGCACCTACTCCCATTTCATTCTGTCCACAATTCTGGAGCTGAATATGTAGAAGGAGTTTCGCCTTTGTGGTGGTTCACAGAAGGCATATAATATAAAAAAGCAAACTTGTCTTGTGTACAGAAGGGCCTCTAGCCTTGTGGTCAGATGCACACAGGTGCCTTTTATCTTAGAGAATTTGCTGGGTCCAGGCTCTGCTCCTCCACTCTTCAGGCCTCAACCTTTTGAACAAGGAGTCCACTGAGAGGAGGTCTGATGCTGACTCACATGAACTGGATTTGAGTACACCTACATGTACCCAATCACAAGATCCAGTGTGATACTCATGTATTTCAGCCTGACCCACTTATCATCTTCAAAGTGGTAGTGAGTCTGGAATTACATCCAGAATGAGTTTGATGGTGGCAGAAGTGTAAGGAGGCGTTGGGTCTTCTTGCTTAGCATGAGGTGGGTCTGGTCCAGCTCTTCCTCTCTCTTCAGCTGTGCTTGGATGACCACCACCAGTGTCTGTCTCTGTTATCTCCTTTTAATTGTGGGTATACTTACAAACCTCCTATTGTTCATATGAATGGAATGGGATTGCTAGATTTGTGCTAAACTAACTTACAGTCTCATTTCAACTTCCCTTCACCTCCTGGAGTTTCTCCCCAGTCACCTTAGTCAAGAGTTATGGACATTCCCAATTCACTGCCACATGTTTGGGAAATATCTTAGTTTGTTCCCATAGATGGCTGATCATTGCCATGGTTTGGGGGTTTTTCCCCTTTAGCTTTCAGTGGGCAACTGTATTTCAAAGTTTTTGGAGACAACCCATGGTGTTCCCCATAAACAAACAATGGTATCACCATGCTATGTCTTCTTGTGTTCTTATTAAAAGGTAATGGCCCCTTTAAGAAAGAACAATCTGTATTCAGAGCAGGTTAATCCTGCTCTGTTCTGGAAACCTGGCAGAATCATTAATAAAAGAACCAGTTATGTGTAGATTTAAATTAATCAAGCATCCAGCAGCTAGAAACCTAAGGGGAGGGGAAAATCTTTCTCCTTGAAAAGAGAAAATATACTCCCCTCTCATTGGAAGACACACACACCACACACACACACACACACACACACACACACACACACACACACACACACACACACACACACACACACACACACAGTAGTCATGGAGAAACAGACATATGGTGTGGCCGTAATCTTTTCTCTCTCGTGGTTTCTATCAAGCTGTGTGAAAGAAAAAGTTTAAATCTCTGAAAGATGAGCTGCACCCCAAGGAGAATGATTTCAGATTCTAAAGGATGGAGAAAGTGAAGAGGATTGCACCACCATTGTGAAGAGAGCCAGTTGGATTTCAACTTGTAGAGCACAGGGCGCCACACTGAAGGTTCCATATCAAAGTAGGGGAGAGCGGAGAGGCAGAAGCAGGGGAACTGGAGAACTGAAGGGGCCTGAGGGAAATAGCGGCTTTCCCATCGCCAGTTCTGCTGACCCGGCCCTTTGCAGCGTCGTGGATTGATGATCCCTAACTCAGTGGTTTGTTTTCTGCCTTTCGTTCAGGCAGATGGAAACCAGAAGCAGTGAAAAACTGTGGGAGCTTGACACTTTAGGAAGTGTTTAGGGTCTTAGATGTTTAAAAAAGTTCCATATAAGACAAAAAAAGATTCAAGATAAATGAGAAAGCTATTTGTTTTGAACTAAGCTGTAATTGATTGAGATTTGCTGAGACACCCCATTTACCACTTTGCAATGTTATACATTATTTAATCCTAGTATACCTTAATATTAATGCCTAATTCTTAATAGTAATTACTCCTGTTTTTATCTTAAAGGCATAAGTTAGTTGAAAAGCATGTGGTAGCCTCTTTGGCTTTAGTTATTTGATATTTATGAATAACTTTTCTATGTGAATCATGAGGGCATTGCACAAGGGGCAAACCACTGAGTAGTGTCCAGAGGACCGACGTTTTAACCCCACCATCACCCATTACAAAAGTTCACTTGGGACAAATCTTTACCTCTCTGAGCCTCAGTTTTTCATGTGTAAACTGGGATGAGAAAAAAATCAACCTTGCTTGGGCTACAAGGTTACTGTGACAATCAAATGAAATATAGTCCAATCAACTTAGAAGTGCTCAGAAAAATTAGAAATTACTGTGAAAATGCAGTTTTCATATTTTGAAAAAAATAGATTGACAGCTCTGTCACCATCTCTGGTCTCAGAGAAGTTGGTTTATTTCCAAGGACCTTAGTTCCTTCATCTGTTAAATAAAACAAGAGGACACGATGGCCATTCAGCTAACTGCCGCTGTGAGGCAGGGGCAATGCTCCTGTGAGGTTCACACTGTCCTCCATGTGCCCCCCGGCTCAGGGCCATCCTGGGGGAAGACACTGGTCTCTCAGCTCACCAGAGTGGCTCCACCTTTACCTGATTTAATTAGTTTTCTGAGTAAACTTCTATTTGTTGAAAGGATTCTACAGTTAAAAAGAGAAATGATGTTTGGAAAGCATTGGATTAGATCATTTATAATCTCCTTCAGAAGTCCACAACCATATGTCTGTTATCATTTTTGCCATTGTTATTGTCACTGTTACAGGAGAGGTGCCACCCCGCTGGCAGCAGTACCCTTAAAGGACGGGCCGTGAGTGTGAGAGAAAATGTGAGCTCTTGAAAATGGACTAGCTTTGCACGTATAAATGAGAGCAGTGGCGGAAAGCATGCCAAGCCTTTACTTTTTACTTAGGTAAAGCTGCCTAGCAAAGCTGGTTCAGTACTCAAGTGCGAACGTGCTTATGAATCAGCATGCCCTGGTCACCAAGTGCCTCTGGGTCACGTCATCACTTTAGAGGAAACAGTGTCTTCTTCCTGAGGTGGCTCCAGTGCTTGTTCCCTACGCTTACTCTAACTCTGTTGGATGCCAATCTCCCAATGTCCTACCTTTTAATCTAAAAACACATCTTCTAACCTTTTTCTTTAATGATACTGACTTTACTTAAGTTTGTACATCTTGTAAAATTGAGAAAAGCTAAGTGTGGTTAAAAGACCCACAAATAAATGACAAGTCTGTGAATAGAGAGCCTGGTGGTAAGACTAAGTAGAACTGTGACAAAAGGTATATTTATATCAGGTCTTGATATGGTCAAGTATGTGATTAATCTCACACATTCTTACTTAAAAGGCTGGAATGAAATAAAGGTCTGAGGTCTGTAGGGTCAGACAAAGTAAAGCTGTATCTATCTGTCTACCTACCTATCTACCTATCAATTGATCCATAGATAGATAGGTAAAGCTTGGGTTGCAATAGTGGAAAACAGGAGTTGAAATCTACCTATATATATATATAAGGAGAAGGTAAAACAATATAAATTTTAGAAAGTAAAATTGAATGTGTTGTTAATTTGAACCCCATATCCCCAAACTATCAGCACCATTTCAGATAGCATTAACCCTTTCAGGTCAACTACAGATTAGTTAATATACTGACATGGAATTTACTATTAGGGCATCTTACTGAATTAAATGACAGTACTGATTTAAAAGATTCTTCAGAGTCTTCCAAAATCCTCCAAGAAATGCCCCACTTTTTCTCCTATAAAAAGAATTTACCCCCAGGTGACATACCTTGTGATGGTTCCTGTGGATTCTACTTCTCCATCCTATTTACTGCTTCTGGCCCTCTAATTCCACACTTTCCTCAGAGTGTAACAGACAACAACTATAAGCTTGATGCTAATATTATTGGGAAATGGCTTAGATATTGTGTTAATCTGAACCACAATGGACATGAAAACTATAAACATTTAAAATATGTTTGATATTTTCTTAAACATTATCCAATATCATATAACCTTGTTCTATATTAAAGATCTTTAATACAGTTTTTGTACAAAAAGATGTTAAACCCATGGATTAAAATAATGGTGAAGCAGTTAGGAGTTGAAATTTTCTTGTTTATTAATATTATGTTCTTATCTCTTTCCTCCAGTCCAACACAACCTATAAGGCTGACATGGTTGTTATTTTAAATTGCTTCTTAGTGGCTCTTGCTCTAAGACTTGCAATATCTATTAAAAATCTTAATGAGGGGGATTATAAACCTTCTTGGCAAAGATAAACAACATAAATGTTTCGATTAAAATGGATAAACTGAAATGGGATTTGAAACTGGGATAACAGCAGCCAGCAGGACAGAGATTTATTTCCTCTTGAAGACAAAATTCTACCATTTCAGTACGGAGGCTGGTAGTCTGGCCCTAAACTCTTTGAGAAAGTGGACCAATTTCATTGCATGGAGGAAATTATTGGCATATCTGTCCCTTTAAGAAAAACATGTCCGATGTGTTCTGAGCGTGGGGGTATTTCACATTAAAAATTGGTTAAAATCTGTTGTTTCTTATGTTGCTGAGTTTTTGAGATTAATGCACTGTTTCTGGTGTTCGGAGAGCATAAAAAGAAAGCTAATGCTCAATCATTTTGAATTTTCCTGTTGATTTTAATAAATGATTTCGAGCTATATAGCATGAGAAACACAATAGATACAAAGTTCTCCTAAATGGAATCAGAGTTTGGCTTATGTGTGTCTGTGAACACATACACATATATAATATACATATAGGATAAAACAAAAAAATAATCATATTTGACGTGTTTTATATTCAGATTTTTATCATTATTTTATGTAATCTTTATATACCAGTAAACAGAGTACAGCATCATCTTTACCTCTTATAGAGTAGGTACTCAATGGATATTTTAAAAATAAATTTTTAATGACTATGAAAGGAGTGAGCTGCATGATTTAGGCATTGTTGTATCTTAAAATATAAGCAAGGAGTTGGGTAGAATACGTGACCCAGAGTTCTAGAAGGCAGGCCTCTGAACACTGACTATATAGTTGATCCTTTAACAATGTGGGGGTTAGGGGTGTTGACCCCTGTATAGTCAAAAACCTATGTGTAACCTTTGACTCCCCCAAATTTACCTACTAGTAGCTTGATATTAATGGGAGCACTCACCAATAGTATAAATGGTTGATAAAATATATTTTGTATGTTATATGTATTATATACTGTATTTTTATAATAAAGCTAGAGAATAGAGAATGTTTTTCAAATTGTTATAAATCTCCAAAAAATTTCCAATATGTTTATTGAAAAAAAATCACTCATAAGTGGACCCACACAGTCCAAATCCATGTTGTTCAAGGTCAGCTGTGTGTGTATGTACATGTATATATGTATCTTATAAGATCCTCCTAAATCTTTGAAGCATCTGTGAGCAATCTTTCATACTGATGACTATTTGGAATATATTTTCATCTACAAATCTTGTGGTTAGGTAGTTGGAGGGCCCTTTGAAGACAGGTTCTAGTGGTATTTATAGCCATTAGTCAATCAATACATCAAATTACATGTGTACACCCATTTTATTCTCACCATTTACTAAATACGGAAGAGGAATGTAGAAGTGATAAAAAACATGATTGGGACTCTTCATTGATTTGCTTATGGTAATGTTACCATTCTTCAGTGCTTAGATCAAGTCATATATATTGATCCCATTGATCCTATTTCTTCTTACTGGACTTCCATTCAACAATATTTGCTCGTATACCTGCTGTTTATGATGTCATGATTTGGCAACTGTCTCATCAACCTCACACAACCTGAGCTTCAAGCACACAAATCTATATACAGTCTTCTAAAACACACTGTTTTCTCCAAGCATTTGTGGTTTTTCTTTCTCTCAAATGACTTTCCCAACTCATGTCTCTTTTTGGCAACCTTCAATTATGTTTCAAAGGTCAGATTGAATATCATCTCTTCTGGTAAGCCTTCTTGAGACCCCCCTAAGTAAAATTAATCATTCCCTCTTCAGTACTTCTGTATCACTGGTATACGCCTCTATCTGGTTTTTTTGTTTGTTTGTTTGTTTGTTTTGTTTTACAAATCAGTGCTCTGATCATCATTTGTTTGTGTTTGTCTCCCTAGGTAGAATTCATCTTTCTAACTATAGCACTGAGCCCAGGTCCTGACAATAGGAAGTACTCAGTAAAACCAGTATATATATATATGACTGGCATCCACTGAGAACCTCTGCTCTTGAGCTGACATCAGCCTTGAGGACAAACTCTGCATTTGTGAAATCTTCAGAAAACAAATCTAACTTTAGAAAGCATTAGCAGAAATGTAAATTTTATGAAAGAATTTAGGGGAGAAAGAGGACTAGGGCTTCATATCAAACACCAAATCACTAATGGCTAACAACTTGAGTAAGAATCTTTAGCTTTTTTCTTCTTATTTCTGTCAAACTTCTCTTTTGCATTCCCCAAGCATAGGCACACCAGAATCTTCAAGTGGGTATTGAATGGCATTGGTACCTGGTAGATGTAAGTTGTACATCAAATGGCCACAGATTTTAAAAACTTGAACTGTACAAATGGCCACTTGATAATTATGTATAGGTACATTAGGCCCTCTGTGACCTGGTCTGCAACTCTCCCTCTCCATCTTTTGTAGTTCCCTTCCTTGCCTATTATGATGGTAGTTTACAGTGCATCTAGGCTGTTTCATGACACCGTCCTCAGGCATGTGCTTTACTGTTTTGGTGGTGCGGTGTCTTCCATCTTTGCCTGAATAATCTCAACTCATTTTTCAAATTCTCTAAGAATCTTACCTAAAAATTGCCTGTGCTCCTTCCCCATGCACTTACATATAATGCAGCATTAGTGAGAGAAACTGCTCTACAGAAAAAGAGAAAAGCATGGGCAAAAAAACAGTATGACAATGAGCATGTTTTGTGCTACAGACTAGAAAGGAAACAGGCAGAGAGGTGCAAATATTGACATGCTCTTCTTCATGGTTCCACTGGTCTGTGAGCTTCTTCACAATGGACAGTGCCATATGTATTTTTGCCTGGCACATAATAACTGCTTAATAAATGTGTGTTGAGATGAACCACAATCTAAAGTCGAATGTAAACTTTTTCAGGGATCACAGCTTCCATGACTCTAAGGTCTTAATACTTGCCCTATGGCAACAGGCTCATTATTCAACAGATGCTTTTTGATTGCTTTTGCAATTTCTCTCTTTTTATTACCAAAAAACACAAACCATATTGATAGGGATAAATCTCTAAGTTGAGTTTCTATAGTGCAAAATTTATTTGAATCAATAACAAGGAATTTAATTGTGATGGTTTAGTTCAAAAGTAGCAATCTTTGGCCTTAGTTGGACCAACTCAAAACTGTTAAGACTAAGTCCTCTTTGCCTTGATCTATTTTTAGATTAGTATTTGGGGATTTGTTGGTGATCAGGATATTCCATTTTGTACACTTAGAAAAATTTGTCATTGTTCAAACGAATAGAAAAACTGTTTACACTGTATGGCTGGAGGAAAATCTTTTAATCATTTTGAAATTCCGTTGTATTATGTACAAAACTGGAGGTTATATATACCTCTACAACTGCCTGAACCTATGACTCACTCAGGTTCTATACAATTCTAAATATTTGATTCAGCTACTTTGATTATCTACGTTAGGGATCAACAAAATACAGCCAGTAGGCTAACTTCGGACCATCACCTGTTTCGGCAAATTCAGGTTTATTGGAACCGAGCCCATCTCCTCCACATAGAACCTGCGGCTGCTTTCAGTGGCAGAGCTGATTAGTTGTCACAGAGACGCAGAGACTTTGTGTCTTTCACAGACATATATTTGCTCTCTGATCCTTTACAGAAGAAGTTGGCCAACCTCTGATCACATCCCATTTTTATTGATCTACACAAATCAAATACCTAGATCAAATAGGTGCTGCCATTTGACAGAATGCTTGTATCCCTTCCCACCCCTCCAACCCTACCAAAATATGTTAAAAACTTAATCCCAGAGTGAAGGTATTTACAGATGGGGCCTTTAGAAAGTGCTTAGATCATGAGGCTCTCTGCCCCATGGGGACACACCAAAAAGCTGGCCCTCATCAGACACTGCCTCATCAAAATCTGCCTGCGCCTTGATCTTATACTTCCCAGCTTCCAGAACTGTATTTTTGTTGTTTTATGAGGTATCTAATCTATGGTATTTTCTTCTAACAGCCTGAACAGACTGTGACAGTTGCCAAATGTCCACTTGGGGTTTTATACATTTTCCCTCTAGTCCACAACTGAAACTAGCTATAGTAAAGCAAAATAAAATTAGTTAAAAAAGAAACCCAGGTTTGATCTATGTAATACTGAATAGCTCAACATTTTTGATGTTTGAACATTTTATTTCTATCTGGATAACGGTGTGCAAATGACTCTAGAATGTCATGATTTGATGTTTCCTTTTGTAACATTTGAAGGTCTAACAATAATGTTTCTTGTCATTATGAGTGAACTTAAAGGTCTCTTTTCTCCTCCCATGCATGAGAGTTGTTACCTGACGACATTCTTGAGTCCTGTTGAGGTCTTAATAACTTTAGCTCTGTACGTAGACTGTGCTGTAGCTGAACCAGGAAACACTGAGAGATCCTTTTGTAGACCTTAGGTTCTTAGAGATGAGGTACTGAGAGTATCAGCTATGTCTCTATCCACATTAAAATAAGTAGGAAGAGTGTGGGGGAAGCAATAGGAAAATCTAATGCTGAGAAAATAGCTGATGCTTAATATCCCCGATCAATGATATCATTCAACTGCAATTATAAATCCTCGTTAAACAACAAGTGTCTGCTGTAAGTTATCTCTCTTGACAGAGTATTAGGAGTTATTTAGGAACTTGTACTCAGATGCATAATTTGTATATTTTTGAGAAAGTATGGTATTTATTTTCATTGTATTCTGACAACCTACCCACATGATTATGCATTAAGATTATTCTCCTTTTCAGAGCCCTCATCACTTTGCAAAACTAATGCAATTTATCCTCTATCACCATTTGCTAAAAAAGTTGAACATTTTCAGTGGCCCTCACCAAATAGCCTGATATTTGCATTTTTCTCGATGCTAGCAGAATTGTTTTATTTATTTATTTATTTATTTTCTGATTTAAGCAAACAAAAAAGAAAAAGAAACTGGAGAAAACTCACCTTATCAGCAAAAGAAAGGAGGATGTCAAAAATAAAAGCTTTCTGTCATTTGCAGCCATTACAGCAACACTGAGGGGTGTTTAATTTAGAAGCTAGGTATTTCAAAATGGAAAAATCTCAGCATTTCGTGGAGGTCGCCTTTGCCTTGCTATTTTCCATTGTGTCTCCTTCCCTCTTATGTTTAAGTCATGGAAGAATTCCCTGTGCTATCATCCATTTCCTTTCAGAGTTTTTTTTTTTTTTTTTCAATAATTGACTTGTGCTGCTTCTGGGCAAATGGGTCTGAGACATGAAAGGGTCTGAGAAAAGAAATATTACATCCAAGAAAAAATACTGTTAAAAGCGGAGTTAATATTTGAACAGTATTGAAAGTGCAATTTGGAATTGGTCTTAATCCCCAAGTTGTGGCCTCCTATTCAGCTCTGCCTTGGCAGGTCGGCCTTTGTTTGTTTAGAGCCTGGAATGATGGATGAGCTGGTAGCAGGCCAATGTATTTAAGTAAAACCTGGGAGTTCCTGGGTTAGCTGAACACAATTCATGTAAAGCCTTGGGAGCATCCGGCAGCTGTATTGTTATTTACACCATCAAGGAAACTGATTGGTCCAAATCACATCCCACTTTTATTTTCAGAAGAGGAAAAAAAAAAAAGGTAATTTGAGAGCACCCTCCCAAACTTTGAACCCAATTCTATTCAAGTAGAAAACTTTGAATTTCCTTCTAAATAACAGTATCAAACACATGGAGAATTTATAGTGAAGAATACTCTAGGCTCCAAACTCATTACAGACTTTCCCATCTGGCCTGATATGGCAAAAGGAATTACCCTCATTTCACAGGCACGAAAATAGAGGTAGAAAGAGAATAAATGATTTTGGCAAATTGGAAAGGGAGGAAATTGAGCGTTAGTCTCCTGGCATTCATTTATCTATCTTAGAATAGTAGACTTACGGCGTGAGAAGATTTTGTTCTGTTGTGGCTTTGTTGTGTTTGTTTACACAGTCCAGATGTCATTGGCTGCATAGATTTTACAGCATCCTCACTTGGGCATCGATCAGTGATTGAAAACCTGCAGTGGGCAACCTATTAAATCTTTGCATACTTTTGACCTTTAAATTAACTAAAATCTCTCTGTTTATCTGCCTTTCAATAATTCTAGCAGTTCCACTCCTTGAAGCCATATTGTACAAATTTAATATCTGTGTTATATCCAGGCCATTTGAAGATGGTAATCATATTCTCTTTGGGTTAAAACGTCCCATGCCCTTCAATGTTTCTTCAGTCAGTTGGGGCTTAAGGCTTATCCTCACTGTTTTTCTTCCTGAGTTCCCTTTTAAAAAAGCAGTTTTAAAAAATGCAAAATCTAAAGCAAAAATGCAACCCTCTAGGAATTGTCTGAACATGGAAATGCAGCCTGATGATTTCTTTATTCTCGATGGTTTGCTTCTGTGATTACCATCTTTAACTGAAAACGTCAGTTCTCCTGTGTTTCTCTTTTACCCTCATACTATGACCATAATCACAACACTTCTGACCCTAGATATGTGGGGTTCCGCCCCCCCCCCCAAGCAATTCTGAGACACCAGCCGGGTATCCTTACAACTGAACTCAATTCTGACACTATCTGTCAGGAGATAAGTGTCAGATCGCATAGGTTAAGGGCTCAGTTGCATGAGACTGTCCCCTGCTTCAGATGCCAATCACAAATAGTAGGTTCCCAGTTTACCCACAACTTCTGTCTGACTTGGTTACAAATTGGAGGTTCCCATGAACTCCTTCCTTCCCCTTGGACCCAATCATTTGTTAAAACTGCTCATAGAACTCAGAAATACTTGTTAATGTTTAGCAGTCTATTAAAGCATATGATAAAGGCTGTAGATGGACAGCCAGATGAAGAGATACATACACAGGGCAAGGTGTGGGAGGGTCCGGAGCATGGGAGCTTCTGTCTCCCTGGAACTGGTGTGTCATTCTCCCAGTGTCTGGACGTGTTCCCCAACTTGGAAGCTCCTCTCTCCCTGTGCTTTAGGAATTTTATGGAAGCTTCCTATATAGGTGCAATCGATCATTAACTCCATTTCCAGATCCTCTCCCTTCTCTGGACAATGTTGGGTAGGGCTAAAAATTCTAAACCTTCAACAATGGCTTGGTCCTACAGGAGTCTTCCAAGAGCCTACCTAGGGTCACTCAGAACAGAAGATGCTCTTTGTGCTCTTATTACTTAGGAACGTACAAGGGTTCAGGAGCTCTGTGTCAGGAACAGGGACAAAAATATATATATACTTCTTATTATAAACACAATACCACACACAGTCTCATTTGGGGTGGGGGGTGGTCCCATTACTGTGTTTACTCCAACTCAGTTTATTGTCAATTAAAATCCTTCCGTCCTCATCATGTGTCATGCTGCCGCTGGACTAGATCATATCATCACCTCATTTTTTCAGGCTTGGGTGCTTTTCCAGTCCTAAATGTACATGTATTTATTCATCTTATAAAGCCCAATTTCTTGGTCCAGTCTAAAAACCATTTTGGAGTTTGATTCTAATATTGAGCATTCTTATCATCCATCTTGAGCTTTGTGCTATCTGAAGATGTGATGAGTGACTGTCTTAGACTTAGAAAATGATTTGAAGAAACTAATGCCAGAACTAAAGGGAAGAAGGCCTTCTAACTAATATATCTATTGCTTAGTAACATTTGGGTCTGGATATTTTTAAATTGTGATCCTCTGCCTAACATATTCTTGCTTCCTGTCCAATATTCCAGGCTTTTGTTAACATCCTGGTGACTGACTTCATTAAAGCTGTTGCTAAAGTCCATGCATACCATGTTTGTGTTTGCTATGCTTCCTGCAGCTAAGGCTATCTGATTTAATCATCCTTTTAAATAAAGAAATTAGATCCATTGGCCATAACTTGTTGATAATGAACCTAAATTGAGTCCAGTAGGTCTAACTCTAGTGAAACTTTATGTAGAGTGAAATGTAGTAAAGACTCAATAAAATCCACTGATTATAGCTCAAATATTACCTGAAGTTTTGGGTTTTTAAGGACTGTTCAACTAGCTACTAAAATTTCCTATTTCACATGCTTTGATTCAGGAGAGAATCAAGCACATGGGATGCTGTCATTATTACTATTTTCAAGTAATACCAATGAAATTTTTACAAATTTCCTGGATATTAAAAAGCTGTGTCTCAAATAGTCAGAAATATAAACATCTCTATCAGAATTTCCATGTACTGTGGAGCTATCCATCCATACACAACAGGCAGATTAAATCTATCTGACCTACAGGAAATTTGTCAAAGAACAAGAGGAAATGTTTCCAGTTGCCAGAAAAATACTCCTATTTTGAGTCTTTACATTTGAAAGGGAGAGGGATGGATTACCAGCCTTATTGTTATTACTGTTTTTTCTCTTCCTGTTTTCCTCTGACTCAGCAGATGATCTCTCTGTTCTAGTGGATGTCAGATGGAAGACAGTATGAGTCTAAGACTATGAAAAACAAAACCAAAGAGCCCTAGAATCTTTGGAAGAAACTTTAGATGCCATGAAGTCCAACTTTTAAACAAGGTCAAAATCTGTCTATGATGCTCCTCACAGATGGTATACTATCTTTACCTGAATATTTCTTGTAACAGAGAACTCATTGTTAGTAAAGGAACCACTCTATTTTTGGAAAGTTTATGTATTAAAAATCTCTTTCTCTCTCTCTTTTTTTTTATGATGAATGGAAATTTGCCTCCCTGTAGCTTTCACTCTCTCCTCTTGATTCTGTCCTTTGTGTGAAGATAGAGTAAGTTCACTATTTTCTTTATCTGGCAGCTTTAGATTTTAAAGGTGACAATCTAGTTTTTTAGAAAGTTGGATATTTCGATATGGACCACAGATCTCTTCCCTCTGCCTGGGCCCAGGAAAAGGATGGGGGAGGGTATGCAACTCCCACAGAAAAAGCACTGCAGGAAGACAGGTGGACTTGTAATTTACTCCTAGTTCTTCCCTTCTATGTGAGCTGGAATATCTTATCTATATGCCTCAGTTTTTACTGCCTGTAAAATGAGAGTCAGGGTATTTCTCCTAATTGCTTCAGAAAAATGCTACTGGGATGTGATGAGAGAATGAATGCTAAATATTTTGTTGAAAGTTACATATTTTGTAAATATACACACTTAAGACTCCAGAGAAAATCAAAAGCAGGCACATCTGTGCTCTGTCCAACGATCTGCATTCTCTGTCCCCCATGCCTTCCCAGTGCCTGATGCGATGAGGTTGTCCCCTCTGAGTTCACTGTCCTGACGATGGACCCTTCTGCGTCCTTTTCATCATGGTCTCCTTTGCGTGGTTTCTCCCTGAGTCTCAGCCAGAGATCTAAAGCCCTTCTTTTAATTGCTCAGGTCCTCCTCTTCATCCCTCATCAGCTGTCACATTTCTATTAGGAAAAAACATTAAAATTTTCAAATCTCAGCTTCTATTCTGTTCAATTCCATCCTGCCTCATTATAATTTCAGTGTTCACAAATATATGTAATCCCTGATTAAAGTGAAGCAAAATACAAGCTTCTTTTGGGTTTGCCATCTATCACCTCATTCTTTCTTCTCTTCCTCAAACCGCTTACTCCTGCTCTATAATCCTTCCTCCAAATCCTGCTTTTATATTACAAAAATATCAAATACCTATGCCTTTTCCTAAGACCTTATTTCTAGCTTTTAGCCTTTGTAACTGCTCAATACCTAGTTCCATTTCCAATTTAAATCAGTCCTTCTATAAGAATAATGTTGCACTGGTCTTTTAATCTTCATACTGTAAATATAACCCAAGGGGTTTCAAAAAGTAAAAACCAAAAAGCTGTTAGCATTGGTGGAAAGAAGTGACTGCACATAGAGAATTCTGAATCTTTTTGTTTAGGAATTACCACATCTGGGCACCAGGGTGGAATGTTTGGGATGAACCCAAGTTATCCAGGTCTTACTTACCATGATCATTTCAAAGGAAGAAAGAAGGCCAAGGCAAAGAGGAAAACGTGTGTCCTAACAGACAGTATGTTTTCCTTCCATAATATCATTACTGGTGATGGTAATCACATCGCTCTGCAAAGAAAACAGATTTCCATTTTATTTCATGGTCCTAATGAATAGATCTCCGTTTATGCTACCACAAAGTCATTTCAGGGTATGGGCTTTTCTGTTTCAGAGTAGTTAGAATAATGGATGATCTTTTCTGCAATTACTTGGGTATAATTAAATCTGCAGATTTTGCTGACGACTCTAATGGTCGGGCACTCAAGCTTGTTCCTGGAGGTTTATTATATCAGTCAAATGGCAGCTCTCCTGCCTTGCTCTGCTCCTATAGAAGGATTTATGAATTTATGGTACATAGTGCCCTTCTCAGAACATCCTGGATACAGCTGGGAAGAGTTAGGAGGGAAAAGGGAAGCATATATCTACTGGGATGTATTTTAGTTGTACTTTTCTTATGTCTGGGGAAGGCAGGGACTGAAGAGATTTCATATGAGATAAGTCTGCTCAGCTAGGTGGTAAATATCTAAGGGCAAATAGAACATCTAGGCATAATCACTGGACTGACTACAAGCAACTTGGGGGCAGGGGTCTTGTTTTATTCATTTTGAACCTAGATTGGCATGTGGAAGGTTCTCAACAAGCAATTATTGAACTAAACAAGGCCTGGGACAAATTACACTTGAAGTAGGCACCTTGGTTCAGTGTTCAATTTCTGTTTTCACAGCATCATAGGGATAGAATACTTCCGAATTCTCTCCATTTAGATATGCATATTCCTGCATGAACACAGATGAAGTTATCTATTCTTGTCTTAAAAAGCTTCTCTGCATTGCTACCCTCAGTAAATATTTCCAATTTCTTGACAATTCCAAATCTTTAATATGCATCAATGTTGCTCTTTTTTGTTTTCTCCTTCCCTCAGTGGAAAATCTTTCCTTTAAATTTAACACCTGTAAAATTCATTTCTTGAAAAATAAACTACTGCCTAAAAGCCTTCACCCTTCTCTCCCCAGTCTTGGAGAACAACAATCAAAAGTGGAAGAGGAGAAAATAAGAAATAAAGTATAGGAAAGAAGTAGAAAAGAGAAATCATGGCCTCCAGAGGACACTTTCTCTCTTAGAATGAAATGAAAAGGAGCTCTTTCTCACATACCCAACATGCGGTACTTTCGTCTCTGCTCTCTTGTTCTGGCCCTCTGCTGCTTGCTAAGAATGGTGGTCATCCTAGGTACCCAGTCTGTTTCAGAGGCAACAGAGAATTAGTTCTTTCCTCAAATCCCATTGTTATTACTTTCATGTTGATGTGCTAAGTTCTGTACATTTTACCTAAATAATCTAAAACAGGCCAGAGTACACTCGGAGCGCACATCTACATTGCTGCAACATACACATCTTGACCCCCCGTCTTATCTCCACCTATTAGCTTGCCAATTTCCAATCACACTGCTGATTTCTCATTAGAGAGTGAAGCTCAGTAGGCAAAGGTGACTCTTCTTCAATTTAATTCAGAAAATTGGCTTTTCATTCTCTTCCACCTTTTTGACATGGTGATCTCAAAATTTCAGGCAACTGAGAAACAGTGTTTGTTCACTCCAAAGCTGAGTTCCCATGAGAAAGCCAACTTTTCTTCTCTTTTTTTTGAATTGAATATCTATGTTGAGATCACATTTGAAAGAAGGAATGATAGTATGGAATCTGGGTGAGATACTTCATTAGTTATTCTAAGGTTTTATTTTTGAGTAAGTGGGTAGGAATCATTTAAAGAGTGACAAGAAAAAAATTGAGCTTTAGGGAAAAATATCTCTTGCTTAGTATCAATTAACTGGGTCTTCTTGCTTCCTAGAAGCATGAGTTTGAACAGTTATTTGGTAAGATCATGCTTTTAGTTCTAAATTTATGGAAGTAATCATAAATATTGATTTTCCCTATGTCACAGTGGGAATCTAAGAAAGGTCCAGAAAAGGAGTGCTACAAAAATAACCATGGTAGATCAAGTGAGGATATCCTAGACTATTTAAAAGTGGTGTCATGGGTATAAACGTTTTTGGTTACCAGTCCTGATCTCTAGGGTGGCAGTTCTCAAAGTGGGGTTCTTGGCCCAGCAGCACCAGCAACTCTAGGGAAATTGTTCGAAGCGTAAATTCTTGGTCCCACCCCAGACCTGCTGAGTCAAGAGCTCTCAGGGTAGTACTTCTTATGTAAGTCAAGTTTGAGAACTACTGATCTAGTGCAAGAGCTTTTGCATCACGTAGACTTGGACTTTAATAGTACCTCTATCACTTGCAGTCTCTGTACATTGTGTAGATTATATGACCTCCTGGGGCCTTAGTTTTGGTATCATCGGAGGTGATAACAACTCCTCCTTCCTAGGATTGTTGTGAAGATTATTTAGCTAGATAAAGTTAACATTTATTTAGTACTTACTGTATATCAGGCACTACTCAAAAGGCTTTCCATGTAATGACTTATTTACTTCTCACAACAACCTGATGAGACATGACATTTTATAGTTGAGTAAATTAAGGCAGAGAAAGGCTAAATGTCTTGTCCAAGCTCACATGACTAGTAAGTGGTAAAGACAAAGTCGAGTCAGTCAGAATCCAGAGCCCTTGCTTTTAACCATCTGTCATTTATAAGGTGCCTGACGCATAGTAGGGACTAATAAATGTTAATTCTCTGTCTGCCTTCATCCTCCTGGGGTGCCACTATAATGAACTATGAGAATTCATTAATGGCTAGTTCAGTCTGGTTATATTAATAGAAAAAACTTACCTTTAATTGAATATTGAGAACCCAGTCAACGGAGATTCAAGTTGATACTTAGAATGTGAGAAATTCCTGCCAGTATAAAGAGCCCTGCAGTCTTCATCTTTTCTCTTTCTTCTCTCTGCTTTATGAGTTCAACATGGAAGAATTAATTGGAACCTAGGTCAGTGGTTTTCAAATTTTTGGCTCCAGGTCCCCATTACAATCTTACAAATTTTTGAAAACCCCATGAATTTTTGATTATATGGGTTTTATCAATCAATATTTACTATATCAGAAATTAAAATAGACATTGTTAAAATGTTTATTTATTTAAAAATAACAGTTACATTTAACATAAAAACATATTTTAATGAAAAAATAACTATTTCCAAAAGAAAAGCATTAGTGAGAAGATTGGTATTTTTCTAAATTATTACAAAACTCTTTAATGCCTGGCTTAGTAGAAGATGACTACATTTTTATATCTGCTTTTACATTCAATCTGTTGCAATATCACATGTTAAGTAATGTCTGGAGAACTTTCCTGTATACTTGTAAGGAATATTTTCTTACTAATATTATAAAATATTAAGTATGTTCTTAAAATTTCTTAGTATTATAAAAATTTATTAGTATTAAATATTGATTTTTTAGTATAAGAAATACTTAGTTTAAGTATTCTTATAATTTCTTAGTATTATAAAAGTAATTTCTTAGTAAATAACTTTCTACTATTACAATTTATTGGTATTATTATAAAAATAGTTTTGACCTCATGGGTTCTCTGAAAAGGCCTTGGGACATTCAGAGGTCATTAGATCACACTTTGAGAACGCAATGGGCTAGCTGATAATTGGATGGAAGTGCACAGTTAACCCACAATACTCATACTCTAGGGTTTTCTTTTGCCACAATGTTTGGACACTGTCTTATCAGCTAAGAATTAACCAAAGGTAATTCATTTACATGGAACTATGCCAGGAACTCCAAAACATAAGACACACAGTAATGCAGCACAATTGCAAAATATGAACCAACTTTATTTTGATTAATCTATCATTATTAACTTTGAAAGCTGAATAAAACCATTTTCAACAGAATGGAGCAGAAATAAGACACTGAGAGAGGTTAAGTGAATTTCCATGACGAAAAATAGGGTTCTATGTGTGTGTGTATTCATTGCTCATAAGTGTTTCAGAATGCCTGAAAACTTTACTGTTTCTATAACATCTACTTGTGTTAGGGGACATGGAGAAGTTTAGTATAACAGTATATACTTGAAATTAAACTGAAGGGCTATTTGAAGTTTACCAGTAGTAAAGTAGATCTGTTCCATCAAGTACAATATTTAGGTACCAATATTTTGTGCATAAAAATGAATAGACAACATGGCGACGTGAGTAGAGCAGTGGAAATCTCCTCCCAAAACCACATATATCTATGAAAATGTAACAAAGACAACTCTTCCTAGAATAAAGACCAGAGGACACAGGACAACCTCCAGAATACATCCACACCTGCAAGAACCCAGTGCCTCATAAAGGGGCAGCCCGAGCCAGGCCACACCCACAGCAACAGCGGAGATTAACTCCATAGCAGCCGGGCAGGAAGCAGAAGCCCTGTCTGCGTGCAGCTACCCAGCACAAGCCACTAGAGGTCGCTGTTCTCCCAGGAGAGGAGGGCCACAAACCAACAAGAAGGGAAGTTCTTCCAGCTGTCACTGGTTCCAGCTCTGCAGACTATTGCTATCACCATGAAAAGGCAAAACTACAGGCAGACAAAGATCACAGAGACAACACCAGAGAAGGCGACAGACCTAACCAGTCTTTCTGACAAAGAATTCAAAATAAAAATCATAAGCATGCAGACAGAGATGCAGAGAAATACGCGAGAGTTATGGGATGAAGTCCGGAGGGAGATCACAGATGCCAGAAAGGAGATTACAGAAATGAAACAAACTCTGGAAGGGTTTATAAGCAGAATGGATAGGATGCAAGAGGCCATTGATGGAATTGAAATCAGAGAACAGGAACGCATAGAAGCTGACATAGAGAGAGATAAAAGGATCTACAGGAATGAAACAATATTAAGAGAACCGTGTGACCAATCCAAAAGGAACAATATCCGTATTATAGGGGTCCCAGAAGAAGAAGAGAGAGAAGAAGGGATGGAAAGTATCTTGGAAGAAATAATTGCTGAAAACTTCCCCAAACTGGGGGAGGAAATAATTGAACAGACCACGGAAATACACAGAACCCCCAACAGAAAGGATCCAAGAAGGACAACACCAAGACACATAATAATTAAAATGGCAAAGATCAAGGACAAGGAAAGAGTTTTAAAGGCAGCTAGAGAGAAAAAGGTCACCTATAAAGGAAAACCCATCAGGCTAACATCAGACTTCTCGACAGAAACCCTACAGGCCAGAAGAGAATGGCATGATATATTTAATGCAATGAAACAGAAGGGCCTTGAACCAAGGATACTGTATCCAGCACGACTATCATTTAAATATGATGGTGGGACTAAACAATTCCCAGACAAACAAAAGCTGAGGGAATTTGCTTCCCACAAACCACCTCTACAGGACATCTTACAGGGACTGCTCTAGATGGGAGCACTCCTAGAAAGAACACAGAACAAAACAACCAACATACGAAGAATGGAGGAGGAGGAATAAGAAGGGAGAGAAGAAAAGAATCTCCAGACAGTGTATATAACAGCTCAATAAGCAAGCTAAGTTAGACAGTAAGATACTAAAGAGGCTAACCTTGAACCTTTGGTAACCACAAATTTAAAGCCTGCAATGGCAATAAGTACATATCTCTCAGTCACCCTAAATGTAAATGGACTGAATGCACCAATCAAAAGACACAGACTAATAGAATGGATAAAAAAGCAAGACCCATCTATATGCTGCTTACAAGAAACTCACCTCAAACCCAAAGATATGTACAGACTAAAAGTCAAGGGATGGAAAACATATTTCAGGCAAACAACAGCAAGAAGAAAGTAGGGGTTGCAGTACTAATATCAGACAAAATAGACTTCAAAACAAAGAAAGTAACAAGAGATAAAGAAGGACACTACGTAATGATAAACGGCTCAGTCCAACAAGAGGATATAACCATTCTAAATATATATGCACCCAACACAGGAGCACCAGCATATGTGAAACAAATACTAATAGAACTAAAGGGGGAAATAGACTGCAAATGCATTCATTCTAGGAGACTTCAACACACCACTCACCCCAAAGGATAGATCCACCAGGCAGAAAATAAGTAAAGACACGGAAGCACTGAACAACACAGTAGAGCAGATGGACCTAATAGACATCTACAGAACTCTAATCCAAAAGCAACAGGATACACATTCTTCTTAAGTGCACATGGAACATTCTCCAGAATAGACCACATACTAGGCCACAAAAAGAGCCTCAGTAAATTCTAAAAGATTGAAATCCTACCAACCAACTTTTCAGACCACAAAGGCATAAAACTAGAAATAAACTGTACAAAGAAATCAAAAAGGCTCACAAACACATGGGGGCTTAACAACATGCTCCTAAATAATCAATGGATCAATGACCAAATCAAAATGGAGATCCAGCAATCTATGGAAACAAATGACAACACTAAGCCCCAACTTCTGTGGAACAGAGCAAAAACAGTCTTAAGAGGAAAGTATATAGCAATCCAAGCATATTTAAAAAAGGAAGAACAATCCCAAATGAATGGTCTAATGTCACAATTATCGAAATTGGAAAAAGAAGAACAAATGAGGCCTAAGGTCAGCAGAAGGAGGGACGTAATGAAGATCAGAGAAGAAATAAATAAAATTGAGAAGAATAAAGCAATAGCAAAAATCAATGAAACCAAGAGCTGGTTCTTCAAGAAAATAAACAAAATAGATAAGCCTCTAGCCAGACTTATTAAGGGGAAAAGAGAGTCAACACAAATCAACAGTATCAGAAACGAGAAAGGAAAAATCACGACGGACCCCACAGAAATACAAAGAATTATTAGAGAACACTATGAAAACCTATATGCTAACAAGCTGGGAAACCTAGGAGAAATGGACAACTTCCTAGAAAAATACAACCTTCCAAGACTGACCCAGAAAGAAACAGAAAATCTAAACAGACCAATTACCAGCAACGAAATTGAAGCGGTAATCAAAAAACTACCAAAGAACAAAACCCCCGGGCCAGATGGATTTACCTCGGAATTTTATCAGACATACAGGGAAGACATAATACCCATTCTCCTTAAAGTTTTCCAAAAAATAGAAGAGGAGGGGATACTCCCACACTCATTCTATGAAGCTAACATCACCCTAATACCAAAACCAGGCAAAGACCCCACCAAAAAGAAAACTACAGACCAATATCCCTGATGAATGTAGCTGCAAAAATACTCAACAAAATATTAGCAAACCGAATTCAAAAATACAACAACAGGATCATACACCATGACCAAGTGGGATTCATCCCAGGGATGCAAGGATGGTACAACATTCGAAAGTCCATCAACATCATCCACCACATCAACAAAAAGAAAGACAAAAACCACATGATCATCTCCATAGAAGCTGAAAAAGCATTTGACAAAGTTCAACATCCATTCATGATAAAAACTCTCAGCAAAATGGGATCAGAAGGCAAGTACCTCAACATAATAAAGGCCATCTATGATAAACCCACAGCCAACATTATATTGAACAGCGAGAAGCTGAAAGCATTTCCTCTGAGATCAGGAACTAGACAGGGATGCCCACTCTCTCCACTGTTATTTAACATAGTACTGGAGGTCCTAGCCATGGCAATCAGACAAAACAAAAAAATACAAGGAATCCAGATTGTTAAAGAAGAAATTAAACTGTCACTATTTGCAGATGACATGATACTGTACATAAAAAACCCTAAAGACTCCACCCCAAAACTACTAGAACTGATATCAGAATACAGCATAGTTGCAGGATACAAAATCAACATACAGAAATCTGTGGCTTTCCTATACACTAACAATGAACCAACAGAAAGGGAAATCAGGAAAGCAACTCCATTCACAATTGCATCAAAAACAATAAAATACCTAGGAATAAACCTAACCAAAGAAGTGAAAGACTTATACTCTGAAAACTACAAGTCACTCTTAAGAGAAATTAAAGGGGACACTAACAGATGGAAACTCATCCCATACTTGTGGCTAGGAAGAATTAATATCGTCAAAATGGCCATCCTGCCCAAAGCAATATACAGATTTGATGCAATCCCTATGAAACTACCAGCAACATTCTTCAATGAACTGGAACAAATAATTCAAAAATTCATATGGAAACACCAAAGACCCCAAATAGCCAAAGCAATCCTGAGAAAGAAGAATAAAGTAGGGGGGATCTCACTCCCCAACTTCAAGCTCTACTATAAAGCTATAGTAATCAAGACAATTTGGTACTGGCACAAGAGCAGAGCCACAGACCAATGGAACAGACTAGAGAATCCAGACATTAACCCAGACATATATGGTCAATTAATATTTGATAAAGGAGCCATGGACATACGATGGTGAAATGACAGTCTCTTCAACAGATGGTGCTGGCAAAACTGGACAGCTACATGTAGGAGAATGAAACTGGACCATTGTCTAACCCCATATACAAAAGTAAACTCAAAATGGATCAAAGACCTGAATGTAAGTCATGAAACCATTAAACTCTTGGAAGAAAACATAGGCAAACACCTCTCAGACATAAACATGAGTGACCTCTTGAACATATCTCCCCGGGCAAGGAAACCAACAGCAAAAATGAACAAGTCGGACTATATTAAGCTGAAAAGCTTCTGTACAGCAAAAGGCACCATCAATAGAACAAAAAGGAACCCTACAGTATGGGAGAATATATTTGAAAATGACAGATCCAATAAAGGCTTGATGTCCAGAATATATAAAGAGCTCACATGCCTCAACAAACAAAAAACAAATAACCCAATTAAAAAATGGGCAGAGGAACTGAACAGACAGTTCTCCAAAAAAGAAATACAGATGGCCAACAGACACATGAAAAGATGCTCCACGTCGCTAATTATCAGAGAAATGCAAATTAAAACCACAATGAGTTATCACCTCACACCAGTAAGGATGGCTGCCATCCAAAAGACAAACAACAACAAATGTTGGTGAGGCTGTGGTGAAAGGGGAACCCTTCTACACTGCTGGTGGGAATGTAAATTAGTTCAACCATTGTGGAAAGCAGTATTTAGGTACATCAAAATGCTCAAAACAGACTTACCATTTGACTCAGGAATTGCACTCCTAGGAATTTTCCCTAAGAATGCAGCAATCAAGTTTGAGAAAGACCAGTGTACCCCTATGTTTATCGCAGCACTATTTACAATAGCCAAGAATTGGAAGCAACCTAAATGTCCATCGATAGATTAATGGATAAAGAAGATGTGGTACATATACACAATGGAATACTACTCAGCCATAAGAAAAGGGCAAATCCTACCATTTGCAGCAACATGGATGAAGCTAGAGAGTATTATGCTCAGTGAAACAAGCCAAGCGGAGAAAGAGAAATACCAAATGGTTTCACTCATCTGTGGAATATAAGAACAAAGGAAAAACTGAAGGAACAAAACAGCAGCAGAATCACAGAACTCAAGAATGGACTAACAGGTACCAAAGGGAAAGGGACTGGGGAGGATGGGTGGGTAGGAAGGGATAAGGAGGGGGGAAGAAGAATGGGAATATTAAGATTAGCATGCATGGGGGCGTGGGAGAAAGGGGAGGGCTGTACAACACAGAGAAGGCAAGTAGTGATTCTACAACATTTTGCTATGCTGATGGACAGTGACTGTAAAGGGGTTTATAGGGGGGACCTGGTATAGTGTGGAGAGCCTAGTAAACATAATATTCGTCATGTAAGTGTAGATTTATGATACCAAAAAAAAAAAGGCAGTTCCTGTGTGGTGACCTCCAATGAGTTCTACACAAGGGTATAAAGGGCATATAAAAGTGTAGGCAAAGTGTCTGTTTGTGTTTATACAGAGGATCAAAGCCTAATTTGGCTACCCCGAAAATGAACTAAGATACGGTATGAAAAAGAACTTCCAACATCAGCACTCTCTGGAAGACTCATGCCAGAAGATGATCATCAAAAAACCCCAACAAAGATCCACGCACTGGTACAGCTGTAGATGCACTAATCCCGCCAGTTCCTGGACTTGCCATGGGAATGAGGAAGGAGATATCTAAGCTGGCCTGTGCATACAGTAAAACAACAAATTTGACTGGATCTATACTGTTGGAACTCAACCAAGAATTAGGAGATGTGCAAATTGTAGCGCTCCAAAATCTTACAACTACAGATTTTAACTTACTGTTAAAAGAACGTAAGGGATGTGAACATTCCCCAGGAATGGGTTGTTTTAATTTGTCTGATTTCTCTCAGACTGTTCAAGTTCAGTTGGACAATATCCACCATATCATAGATAAGTTTTCACAAATGCCTAAGGTGACTAACTGGTTTTCTTGTTTTCACTGGAGATGGCTGGTAATTACAGGTATGCTTTGGTTATGTAACTATACTCCTATTATGTTAATGTGTGTGCACAATTTAATTAGTAGTTTAAAACCTACACGTGCTGAAGTTACTCTACAAGAAGATATGTCAAAGAAATAATCAATCTTCCCATGTTTTCTGCCGCCTGCTACTTCTATAGCTTTTCTTCTTCCTTCCTTATTACAACCCTTGAATAGAATTCGTGCCTCATATCGAATTTACCGAGTATCATAATTCTTCCAAGTGGTAAAGACACCTCAAGACAAATGCTGAGCATAGAAGCCACAGGGCATAAATATGCAAAGAAGTAAAAAGCTAACCTTTTCAAACAATAAGGCTTCTCTCTCACTTACCAACTTTACATTTCCCTGTATGGCCTCGGAAGATGACTGGTTAGCCAGAGACGGGTAAGATTCCTCAAGGGAGGAACAACCTAAGACATGCACAGTCACAGAGGGGGCCATCAGGTGAGAAATTGAGGATCAACAGAGGTGAGGCTTAGAACCTCACCCCCCCTGTTCTGAGAGAAATCTTCTGCATACGTGGATGTTTTATTGCCCTTGTCTAGCTTGGATTAACACATAGTCTACAGGCACACACCTGATCATCTACATTTGCTCTCTTACAACACTAAAGTATGTTTTCTACCTTTATCTTATATCTGCCTACCACTTCAGCATTTTATTAAAAGTTGTAATAATAAAGAGAGAAATGTGGTATCCACGTATAAATCAAGTATAAAAATCAAATGAGTATTCATATTTGAACTGACTGTTTATAGTTCATAATGCATGAGCAAAACAGAAAGTTTCTGTGATGACTGCCCTTGTACTGTTCACTATGTAACTTATTCACTATGTAAGAATTTGTTCTCCATGTAAGAACTTGTTCGTTATGCTTCAGAAGATTGGAGACTGATGAAAATTAGGCTTGGGGTGGATTAATGATTGTGCATTGAGCATTGACTCCCCTATGCAGAATTTTATTGTTGTTAACAACCATTTGATCAATAAATATGAGAGATGCCCTCACACACAAAAAAAATGAATAGATAGCTCTCAAAGTTCTGGAAGCTTATTTTTAGTAAACAGGGATGTGTGGAGTGAAGATGACATGATGGAGTTAAGAGAATATTTACCAACATTTTCTTTTTATCTAGGTTAGTCCACACACAGATTTAAGGGAAAATTATTTATCATTTTACCAAATGCTTCAAATAACCAGGAATTGCACTTTGTCAAAAAAAAATTTTGAATAAAATCACCAGATCATGTTTGCCATTTCATATGCTAAGTTTCTTAAACTTCAATACTTTACATATGATAACATGCTTAGTAACCAGTTTTGATTTTAAGAGGGATAGAATGTGGTTTGCTATATTAGTATAGAAAAAGTTGGAATACTTTGTACTAAACATGTATATGATATCCCTATTCAATTTCAGTGCCGCTATTGAGTCTGGTAGAATTACAATAGATTAGACAGGATGACTCATGCTATAATAATGCTCAGTTTAGCCAGAAGTGGTCCATAAAATATATACAATGAATATAATGTTTAGTATAGTATAGGTTACATTTGGTATGTTTGGTAGGTATTTTATAAGCACATCTGAAATTTTATATCATCTCCAACAGATGGGAAATAAACAGTAACAGGAGCTGTTAATTTTTTTTTATTATACATTGGGAGAAAAGGAGTGATAATGTTAGGAAAAACATATTGAGGCTAAAACACGATATAAAATGTTTTTAAAACCCATTTAAAAATCTTGGGGAAAAAAAGAAATAAAAAGTAAGACAAATGTTTCAACATCTGTTATCAGTAATGGCAGCCCTCAAAAATTGGTTGCTGTTAGGTAAGAAAAATATTTTCTGGTGAAAATACAGCCAGCTCGTTTTTAAGATGCTGGAAGCAAGTGTTTGCTGAGTAGATAAAGTGAAAGAAAACTTTAAAAGTGTGAGGCAAATTAAGACAAAGTTCAACTCTCAAATACTGGTTTAGGTTTGAAATAGGTCAGGCATATTCTCTCTCTCTCTCTCTCTCTCTCTCCCTCCCCTCCCCTCACTGAAACAGCTTTGGGTGCTGCCTTAAACCATACGAGGAAACCTTTTTTCCCTGATTTTTGTTGTTTGCTACCTGCAAACCTTAAAAGAAATCTTTTCCAGCTGTGTTGAGTCCTCCTCGTTTCCTCCAAGGTCATTCTCTTGTGAACCACACGGCCACTTCATTCCCAGGCTGACCAGGCTTTGTTGGCTCCGGGTGGCTCCGGGTGGCCTGTGCGACTCTTCATTCTCTGGCCCCCGCACTTCTCCAGCTGCATTCTCCATCAGGCGCCCTCCCTGCAGCAGCACCCCCCACCCAACTGCCCCATTTCTCACTCTTCTCCACCCTTCTATATTTCTCTGTGCTTTGCCCATGTTCTTCCTCCAGTCTGGAGAAATGGGCTTCTCCATAAACTGCCCTACATGAAGGTCCTGCTCATCTCATAAGATATTGCCCAACTATTCCTTCTCAGGAAAAATATCTCCAAGTCTTGGGCAGGGTCCCTCTACCTCTGTCAGTGTTCTTGACAAGAGGACACTATTCCCACCTTCATGGAAATATTTATTACATTGTGTATTCACTACAGGTTTACAGATAAACTCAGCATATTATACATTTTTGTTTATTGAGTTTTGTTAACAGATAAACTGAGCATATTATACATTTTGAGTTTGTTCAAGCAAAAATAAATTCTAATGCAGCAGCGCCAAACCAGAAGTGGTGCAGAAGCATGGGGAGAGACTTACGGAGAAAAGGTGGGAGAAAAGTAAGCAACTTATTGATTGGCTTCCTCTTTGTGATTGGTTGTCCCTATCGTTTTGATTTCATAATTTTGAGGCATTTGCAGACATAGAGCTTGGTCTGCACACGTAGGGCACCATGGCACTGCAGCTGCCTCAGTCTAATGGCTGCCTTGCTTAATCTGACAGTGTCCTCTGGATTGTGGGCTCGTTTTGGACAGAATCTTGTATTTTCCTCTCTGTGGCCCTCAAAAGGGCACTTTCTTGGTGATCACAAAATATTTATTGATTGAATGGTTAGCTGATGAGACTCTCTGAAATGCCACCAGCAGTCACGGAAGCCATCATTTCAAAATTAGAAATGAGGCTGCCGAATATAAATCCCCATGACAGAATAATTGAGGTGGTGGTGATGAGCAGAAGAAATTGACAACAAAGGCCAAGTGTCCATCTCCTAAGAACTTGAGGCAGAAATTCAGAGGGAAAAAAGATTTTCGAGAAAGAGTGACAGAGGAGTGGGGGAAATTCCACAGAAAACGGAAGCTGAGGACAAGCACAGGAAAAACACAAGAAAAATAGTTTATACTAAACTTCCTTCTCTGAAGGACAATCTGATATCAGAGGCCCTTAGGATTAAAGGAGGAACATTTCATTTGTAAATTGTGCTTACAATTGCTTAGTAGCTTTATTTTTGTAAAAGGTGATAGACCTGGCAAAGAGTTAAAGTCATTTTAGAGAAAGGTGATTAGAACAGATAACTCTGATTTCATTTTCCATCAGGAGAACAAAAGCCAGGAAGGGTTCTCTGTGCAGATGGGAGGACACGGTGTCCCCTCTGAGATGCTCCTTTGGCTGGGTGGGCTGCTTGCGCCTGGCCCATGTTGCCTTCCCTGGTCAAACATGACACATAAGTGCATCTGGGACCACAAAAGCAATGGAACTGCATTGTAGTTTTAGGGTTTGAAAAGGCCTCGCCATCTCTCATCTTCAGGGTTGGCTAGTCAAACAGTTGGATTGCAGGCTTACAGTGTCTTCCATCCCCTCCAGACTTTCTAACCCACCCTTATAGCCTTTGACTCCCAGTGCTCCTGGATCTCTCTCTCTGCCACCAAAGTTAGAAGGCCTACCTCTACCCACTAGCAAGCCAATCAATCAAGCTATTAGAGACCAAGTGCTAATTCTTGTTCCCTTCTCAAGCCAGGTAGCTCTCTCTCCAGGAAGATGCCTTGGGAAGGAGGAAGTACTAGGGAGGAATGAAGTACTAATAATGAGCTTTCAAGCCTTAACTAGGGGAAAGATTTGCCTTCTAATTATGCACTGTGGGTAGTGGCGTAGTTTGTCTATGCGTAAGACTGACCTTGCCTATTATCATTACATTATCTCTGTGTATAGTTCACATGGGTACTGAAGAGAATAACACACATGTTCACATGCGGGCAAATACTGAACAGCTAGAGCTAAAATAAAATGTAATCCAGTCTTATTTATCTGACTAATGGGATTCTACTTAACTAGGGTGAAGAGCGAGAGCATGTGGCCAGCTCAGTCAACATTGGGAGGATGGAGGTTGGCCAGCCTCTGCATGTATGAGAGGCTCCCAGAGAACCAGGGAGCATGGACGGTTTCTGCCCGCAGCCATCTTCTCACCCAGGCTCTAGTGAAGCTCAGAGGACCTCAGCTCAGCACAGCAACTGAGCTATACCTCTCCCACCATTAATTCTACAAATCTAGGAAAGGTAGCTGGGGAAGCAATTAGAGAAGGTAAAACAAATTTCAGTATTATTGCCTTTTGTACAAAAGATCAGGGTTTTGTTGCTTCTGTTGTGTTTTCCAGCATAGAACCAAATGAAATAAAGCAGTCCAAGATGTTAACATCAAATTGCTACAGGAGGAAATAAAGTATAGGGAAAGAGCCTACACATTCATAACCAAAACACATGTTTCAAATTTCAAGTCTTCATACCTAGGCATTTTGGTTTTTTCATGTCATATTAATTTTAATTTAACAAATATTGACCTTATTTTACTTGCAAAATACTGAGTTGTAGGTGTCTAATTGACAAGTCAAACCTAATGTGTTCAGAAGTGAACTCCAGACCCTCTTCTTTCTCATTCAGTTATTGCCAACTACTCCAACCTTCCAATTGCTCAGGCCCAAACTTTGTTGGCATTCTTGACTTTTCCCTCTTGCTGACACCTACAATCATCCGTCACCAAATGACTAGCTGTTCATTTAAAGTGGGTGTAGAATCTGACCTTGTCTGTGCCCTGCCTGCATCACCCAGCCTAGGCTGCCATGCCTCTTGCCTGGATTCTTGTCCACCTGGCTTCTCTGTACTCCCACAGCCTGCTTCCTACCTACTTCTATTATAACACTTATCTGCTTTGGTATTTTTATTTAACCTTTGGAAAATGTTTCCATCACTCACACAGAATTAAGTGGTTATGAATTCAAGGCTGGTGATGTATATTCATCATCACCTTTGGGCAAGGTGGTTTTTTGGTGATTGCTGAAATGCACTGGAGGCTTACAGAGCAATATTTTAAATAACATCTGTGATGGGGAAGGAGAAGCTGTTCTTTTCTTAAACTGACTCATATCCTGAGAGGTCAAATCATTGCTTTGGACAATTCCTATATATTCACCTCTAACCTGGGTACCTTGATATCGGGAAAGAGCTTCAGGTCAGTAGTTAGGAGAGCTGATTTTAGTTCTGCCTAATTAACCTTTTCTCTTAGATAAGTAACTATTGTATGTGAGTTATTTAATCTCCTCATGTATAAGATGGGATAAATAATACCTATTTACATACCTCACAAAGCTGTTGTCCATTTTAAATGATATAATTTATAAATGATAGGTTTTTAAGTGGTTCCCATGAGATCCTGCTAAAAGATGTATGGGAGCACTCCTGCCCTCTGAATTGTATGTAAAATTGTGTATGTGTATGTGCATAATACTCCTTTGCTTTTGGAAATAGTCATTGTTTTCATCACCTTATCAAAGTGATGCAAGAGAGATCAAGATCTTCTGATAGAGATGGTTTGTAAACTGGAAAATACTATTTACATAAAAGTACCATGTACTGGACATCAACGAACTTGTTGCATATGGGGACAGGGACTCTTTAGTAAGAAATTGTGACTTGGCCTTTGAAAGTCAGCAATGAATCAACAAGCTTGGGTGTCCATAGCCAGTTAGCAAGGATGGTAAACGTAGCTTCACAGGAAATTGTCCAGCATATATAGTTCAGTGATCCTGATACTGCTCTAACCTAGGCCTGACTGAAGTTCTGAAGGCCATGAGGTAACTACTACTAAAATAACAGAATAGCTCTCTTACTGTAATTCTCCAGACACAGAAGGTTACTACCTTGAAAATTTTCTTCCAGTCGAGTTCTTCTCGCCCTTGCAGCGTCTTCCCCACTTCTCTTTCTTTCTTCTTCCCTCCTTCCCTTCTTAAACCCCTCCCCCCTACCTTCCTTTCTTCCTTCTTTCTTGCTCTAGACATACACTGAACACCTGGTGGGCCTTAAACAGCTCTGGGCTGACATCAACTCCCACAGAAGCCCTGTCCTGGGAGTGTGCTAAGGGCACCTCCTGGTCCCAGAAAGCAAGTGCAGGACTGGGAGGCTGAAGCCTGTCTGGGAACCCAGCTCTGCTGTTCAAATCACTCTGCGACCCCCTGTCGGTCACTAAACCTGCTGTGCAGCTATTTGCTCATCTATACAATTGCTCTCCCTCTTGGGCTCATTGTGAGGATAAAAGAAAATAATAGGTGGCAAAGTCACTGAATGGTAAAAGTCTAATACTAAATCAAGGTATTATCATTTTAGAAGTTTATCCCTGAGTAGTGCTGACACTGACATATGGAAGTTAAAGCTGCAATTAGGGGCCTGCTTCATCTTTAATCCACCTATAATAAAGCATTCACTAAGCAGTGACCCAATTTCAGGGGCCCTATGGTTATTTGCAACTTTTCTACTTATTCTTGGTATAAGTACAGTGACTCAGAATTTTTGAGGACAATTCCAATATGTGGTCTTGCTTCTTTAAGTATGGGTTCAGAGATGTATCATTAAAGCTAATAGGAGCTTTCTTAATGGCTGTAGGCCTGTGTGATAGTTTTGCTTAGTTTAACAAATTTTGATGGAGGACTGCTAAGGGGGAGACCTCAGGGATACTGAGATAGGAGATATACATCCTATACTGGAGGGAGCCAACAGTCTAGTCAGAGGGGACATAGTAAGAAATTTGTTCAAAGTGATGGGAATATAATTATAACAGATCTCCTTTAGGGAACATGCCCTAAAGGTTAGCCACAGTGCTAGAGCTTTCCAGAGTTGTCATTTTTAAACCTCTCAACAGCATAATGAAGTAGGTAATTTTATACCCATTTTCTGAATGGACACTAGAACCTCGGAAATGTTAAGCAACTTGGCCAGGATCACATAGCCAATGGTTTCAGCCAGGACACTGAGTTTGATCTGCCTGACTTGAGGATTCTGTAAGGGAACAGGAAAACAGTCCCCAGAGGGCCAGAAAGGCAACTTAAAGATTTCATCGAAGACTGAATTGAGCAATGAATCTGTCTAGTCCTGGAGGACAGGTTATGGTCCCTTTAACAGATATAATTAGAGTATATCTTGATTTTGGAAAGCCAGCTGGTTAGTTCCAAAGAAGCCCTATCCTCTGGATAATTCCAAAATGCTAAAAGGTATAGGTAACTCTGAAGTTTTCATTAGCTAAATCTCAAATTCTCTGAAATAAAATATTTTCTCATGAAAGTTGTACATTTGGTAAACCAAGCTAGTCAAGTATTAGCTGCATTAGTAAGTAGGTATCTAAGCTCAATTCTAACAATAAAATTAACAAAGACCAGGTTTGACCATGGCTTTTGTTTGTGTATTTTTTGCATTTACACTGTTCTTTTTCTTCTGACAATTGTTCCTTCCCAAAGTTCCACTATGAAAGCTTCATTCCTATACCTGAGAACTTTGGACTCCATTTAAGTGCACTCTGAGAACAAGTAAACTTTAAAATCAGGAATTGGCAGTGACCCATGTGCAAACTCTGGACTGTGACCTGTTTTTGTATAGCTTGTGAGAGCCAAGAATGGTTTTTATATTTTTAAAAGATTGGTTTTCAAAAAAATGTGTAACAGAGTCCATATGTGACACACAAAAGCCTGAAATATTTACTACCTGGCCCTTTAAGAAGTTTGCAGTCTGCTAGTTTAAATTATAGGGACTGGCTTGTTTTCTTAGGGAAGGGTAGGTTTTCAAGGAGGGGGGAGAAAGGGCTCATGGACTCTGGGTGTATATGTTTCCCACCAACTGAGGGACTGTAGGCATCAGGGAGTTGCACCACTCAGATCTCCTGTCAAAAGAACACGTGCTCATGGAGTGCAGTCCCCAGCTGGGACTCCTTCAAGATGTGCCTCAGCTTTTAGGCTGAGGCCATGCTCTTACTGGCAAGTGATTGGTCCCAGAATATGTCTCCCCAAAATATGCCTCTTAAGCATATGGATTATTTTGAGCTAAAGGCTACTAACCACCAGCAGACTCAGGAAAGACTCCCAGGATACAAGTTTTACTTTTGTAAAGGAAATTTATATTTATAAAGGAAATTTCCATTTGTGAAAGGTGTCTCCTGTCCTGTACCAGGAAGAGGAGGACTCTTAACAATGAGGAAGGCACGGACTTAAGTCTGCATAATGGACCTTCCTAGGCAACTCTTGTTTACCTACTTTTCCTGGACACCTTCCTCTAATTTGCCTCCCCTGCTCAGAAGCCCCCAAGCCCTTTCCTTTGTGTAACCTAAGACACTACATAAGCTCAAGTTCTAACCACCTCTTTGGGTTACTTATCACTGGGGGCTCCCATGTGTACATATGAGACCCACCTGTTAATAAATGCTGTTTGTTTTTCTCTTGTTAGTCTGTCTTTTACTGGTCAGTTTATAGGCACCAGCTGGAGAACCTGAGATGGGTAGAGCAAAAACATTTTTATCCTCCCTCACAGCAGCCTCAGCCAATGTCTGAACATGATTGAGAGCAAATGGGTTATCCTGGGGTAAAACAGATTTACTTACAATTTTGTGCTGTTCTGGACATAGCAGGTGAATAAGAAAGGAAAAAGGATATCAAGGTAAGATAGTTTTGGGATAGCAAAATATAATTTTACTTGAACATTGTATGACAGCTGCATAAGCTAGGGAGGTTATAGCTAGGGTTGCCAGATATAGCAAATGAAAATATAGGATACCCAGTTAAATTTGAATTCCAGATGAACAACAAATCTTTTAGAATATGTACATTCCTTAGCATAAACACTTATCAAATGATAGTGCCAGAGTAGATTGCCTCTTAGAGGAGTCTTGCATTGAACGAAGAAAACGAAGAACATTTTAGCATGAGTATATCCTGGATATTGCATGTGGTATACTTACACTAAAGAATTATTCACTGTTTGCCTGAAATTCAAATCTAACTGCATGTCATTTATTTGTCTGGTAGCTCTAGTTATGGTATTATTGGCTTAAAGAAAATCTAGTGAAACACAAATCATGTCTTTAATGCATCAGAAAGACTAGTCTTTTAAGGTTGGATGGGAATTTGAGATTCTTTAGTCTAAGATTTTATTTTTAGAATAGGGTAGAAAGTGTCTTGTTCTGGGTCATGGAGCAAGTTAATTTCAGAACTGCTTTTACACCCCCAGCTCTCTGATTCCCTGTTTAGAGCTCTTTCTACTCTGCTACTCAGCCCTTTTTCAGAACAGAGACCTTCCTGACACCTGTGATTCAGCATTAGTCTTCCGAGTTTCATTTGCTTCCTTTTCTTTCTATCCCCTCATCGCATAAGAGTTCATCATGAAATGACTTGTTTAATTTTTGCTGACACACAATCTGAGTAGTTAGTAGACTTCACAAAATGTTAAACCTGCTTGCCTGGGTCCATATGTCTATATTTCTATTTTCAAGACTAAAATCATTATTGTAGAAATTTCAGAAAGAATAAAACAGTACAAAGGAAAAAATTAAAATTACTCATAATTTTCCATATTTGTAGATAGTCACTACAAACATTGGCTGGGACCCTTATTTTTCTATTAAAAAAATTGAGGTATAAAATTATATATGTATACACACACACACACATAGACCTATATCACACAATTATATGTTATATATATATTTATATCATAATTACATAAAATATATACTATATTTTATGTTTACTTTAATATATTTAATTGGCATAATGCATTTTATGTATTCATAACATATTAAAAAAAATATATATAACCCTATCTCTATTTTTGATAACCTGTGTATGTAAATTAACAACACCCATATGTATTTTTCAGATTATTAATATTTGCTACCACAGGATACTTTATGGTTAGATAGGACTCTATTACATGGATGTACTATGTTTTCTTCAATCACTTTCCAATTGAAATACACGGAATTTCTTTATTTTCCCCCCTGATAGTAATGCTCTGGTGAACATGATTATAGATAAAATTTTATATACTTTACTGATTGTTTCCACATTTAAAGGTAGGCATGAATCCTGAGCTGTAGAGGAAGCTTGTTTTTATTTATTTATTTATTTATATATATATTTTTAAATAATTATTTTTTATTGAAGGGTAGTTGACGCACAGTATTACATTACATTAGTTTCAAGTGTACAACACAGTGGTAGAACATTTATATACATAATTCTAGGTTCCAGCTATCACCCTACCAGGCTGTTACAATATCTTGACTATATTCCTTATGCTATACATTACATCCTGGTTACTTACTTATTTTACCATTGGAAGTCTGTCCTTTTTTTTTTTTTTTTTTTTTTTTTTGTGAGGGCATCTCTCATATTTATTGATCAAATGGTTGTTAACAACAATAAAATTCTGTATAGGGTGGTCAATGCTCAATGCACAATCATTAATCCACCCCAAGCCTAATTTTCATCAGTCTCCAATCTTCTGAGGCATAACAAACAAGTTCTTACATGTAGAACAAATTCTTACATAATGAATAAGTTACATAGTGAACAGTACAAGGGCAGTCATCACAGAAACTTTCTGTTTTGCTCATGCATTATGAACTCTAAACAGTCAGTTCAAATATGAATACTCATTTGGTTTTTATACTTGATTTATATGTGGATACCACATTTCTCTCTTTATTATTATTATTTTTAATAAAATGCTGAAGTGGTAGGTAGATACAAGATAAAGGTAGAAAACATAGTTTAGTGTTGTAAGAGAGCAAATGTAGATGATCAGGTGTGTGCCTGTAGACTATGTGTTAACCCAAGCTAGACAAGGGCAATAAAACATCCACGTATGCAGAAGATTTCTCTCAGAACAGGGGGTGTGAGGTTCTAGGCCTCACCTCTGTTGATCCCCAATTTCTCACCTGATGGCCCCCCTGTGACTGTGCCTGTCTTAGGTTGTTCCTCCCTTGAGGCATCTTACCCGTCTCTGGCTAACCAGTCATCTTCCGGGGCCATACAGGGAAATGTGAAGTTGGTAAGTGAGAGGGAAGCCTTATTGTTTGAAAAGGTTAGCTTTTTACTTCTTTGCATATTTATGCCCTGTGGCTTCTATGCCCAGCATTTGTCTTGAGGTATCTTTACCACTTGGAAGATTTATGATACTCGGTAAATTTGATATGAGGCACGAATTCTATTTAAGGGTTGTAATTAGGAAGGAAGAAGAAAAGCTATAGAAGTAGCAGGCGGCAGAAAACATGGTAAGATTGATTATTTCTTTGACATAGCTTCTTGTAGAGTAACTTCAGCATGTATAGGTTTTAAACTACTACTTAAATTGCACACACACATTAACATAATAGGAGTATAGTTACATAACCAAAGCATATCTGTAACTACCAGCCATCTCCAGTGAAACCAAGAAAACCATTAAGGCACCTTAGGCATTTGTGAAAACTTATCTATGATATGGTGGATATTGTCCAACTGAACTTGAACAGTCTGAGAGAAATCAGACAAATTAAAACAACCCATTCCTGGGGACTGTTCACATGCCATATGTTCTTTTAACAGTAAATAGTCTGTAGTTGTAAGACTTTGGAGCGCTACAATTTGCACTTCTCCAAATTCTTGGTTGAGTTCCAACAGTATAGATCCAGTCAAATTTGTTGTTTTACTGTATGCACAGGCCAGCTTAGATATCTCCTTCCTCATTCCCATGGCAAGTCCAGGAACCGGTGGGATGAGTGCATCTACAGCTGTAGCAGTGCGTGGATCTTTGTTGGGGTTTTTTGATGATCATCTTCTGGCATGAGTCTTCCAGAGAGTGCAGATGTTGGAAGTTCTTTTTCATATCGTATCTTAGTTCATTTTCGGGGTAGCCCAATTAGGCTTTGATTCTCTGTATAAACACAAACAGACCCTTTGCCTACACTTTTATATGCCCTTTATACCCTTGTGTAGAACTCGTTGGAGGTTACCACACAGGAACTGCCCTTTTTTTTTGCTTTGTTTTTGGTATCACTAATGTACACTTACATGATGAATATTATGTTTACTAGGCTCTCCCCTATACCAGGTCTCCCCTATAAACCCCTTTACAGTCACTGTCCATCAGCATAGCAAAATGTTGTAGAATCACTACTTGCCTTCTCTGTGTTGTACAGCCCTCCCTTTTCTCCTACCCCCCCATGCATGTTAATCTTAATACTCCCCTACTTCTCCCTCCCTTATCCCTCCCTACCCACCCATCCTCCCCAGTCCCTTTCCCTTTGGTACCTGTTAGTCCATTCTTGAGTTCTGTGATTCTGCTGCTGTTTTGTTCCTTCAGTTTTTCCTTTGTTCTTATATTCCACAGATAAGTGAAATCATTTGGTATTTCTCTTTCTCCGCTTGGCTAGTTTCACTGAGCATAATACCCTCCAGCTCCATCCATGTTGCTGAGAATGATTGGATTTGCCCTTTTCTTATGGCTGAGTAATATTCCATTGTGTATATGTACCACATCTTCTTTATCCATTCATCTATTGATGGACATTTAGGTTGCTTCCAATTCTTGGCTATTGTAAATAGTGCTGCAATAAACATAGGGGTGCATCTGTCTTTCTCAAACTTGATTGCTGCGTTCTTAGGGTAAATTCCTAGGAGTGCAATTCCTGGGTCAAATGGTAAGTCTGTTTTGAGCATTTTGATGTACCTCCATACTGCTTTCCACAATGGTTGAACTAACTTACATTCCCACCAGCAGTGTAGGAGGGTTCCCCTTTCTCCACAGCCTCGCCAACATTTGTTGTTGTTTGTCTTTTGGATGGCAGCCATCCTTACTGGTGTGAGGTGATACCTCATTGTAGTTTTAATTTGCATTTCTCTGATAATTAGCGATGTGGAGCATCTTTTCATGTGTCTGTTGGCCATCTGTATTTCTTTTTTGGAGAACTGTCTGTTCAGTTCCTCTGCCCATTTTTCAATTGGGTTATTTGTTTTTTGTTTGTTGAGGCGTGTGAGCTCCTTATATATTCTGGACGTCAAGCCTTTATCGGATGTGTCATTTTCAAATATATTCTCCTATACTGTAGGGATCCTTCTTGTTCTATTGATGGTGTCTTTTGCTGTACAGAAGCTTTTCAGCTTAATATAGTCCCACTTACTCATTTTTGCTGTTGTTTTCCTTGCCCAGGGAGATATGTTTAAGAAGAGGTCACTCATGTTTATGTCTGAGAGGTTTTTGCCTATGTTTTCTTCCAAGAGTTTAATGGTTTCATGGCTTACATTCAGGTCTTTGATCCATTTTGAGTTTACTTTTGTATATGGGGTTAGACAATGGTCCAGTTTCATTCTCCTACATACAGCTGTCCAGTTTTGCCAGCACCATCTGTTGAAGAGACTGTCATTTCCCCATTGTATGTCCATGGCTCCTTTATCAAATATTAATTGACCATATATGTCTGGGTTAATGTCTGGATTCTCTAGTCTGTTCCATTGGTCTGTGGCTCTGCTCTTGTGCCAGTACCAAATTGTCTTGATTACTATGGCTTTATAGTAGAGCTTGAAGTTGGGGAGTGAGATCCCCCCTACTTTATTCTTCTTTCTCAGGATTGCTTTGGCTATTCGGGGTCTTTGGTGTTTCCATATGAATTTTTGAATTATTTGTTCCAGTTCATTGAAGAATGTTGCTGGTAGTTTCATAGGGATTGCATCAAATCTGTATATTGCTTTGGGCAGGATGGCCATTTTGACAATATTAGTTCTTCCTAGCCACGAGCATGGGTTGAGTTTCCATCTGTTAGTGTCCCCTTTAATTTCTCTTAAGAGTGACTTGAGGTTTCAGAGTATAAGTCTTTCACTTCTTTGGTTAGGTTTATTCCTAGGTATTTTATTTTTTTTGATGCAATTGTGAATGGAGTTGTTTTCCTGATTTCTCTTTCTGTTGGTTCATTGTTAGTATATAGGAAAGCCACAGATTTCTGTGTGTTTATTTTGTATCCTGCAACTTTGCTTTATTCCGATATCAGTCCTAGTAGTTTTGGGGTGGAGTCTTTAGGGTTTTTTATGTACAGTATCATGTCATCTGCAAATAATGACAGTTTAACTTCTTCTTTACCAATCTGGATTCCTTGTATTTTTTATTTTGTCTTATTGCCGTGGCTAGGACCTCCAGTACTATGTTAAATAACAGTGGAGAGAGTGGGCATCCCTGTCTAGTTCCCGATCTCAGAGGAAATGCTTTCAGCTTCTCGCTGTTCAATATAATGTTGGCTGTGGGTTTATCATAGATGGCCTTTATTATGTTGAGGTACTTGCCCTCTATTCCCATTTTGCTGAGAGTTTTTAACATGAATGGATGTTGAACTTTGTCAAATGCTTTTTCAGCATCTATGGAGATGATCATGTGGTTTTTGTCTTTCTTTTTGTTGATGTGGTGGATGATGTTAATGGACTTTCGAATGTTGTACCATCCTTGCATCCCTGGGATGAATCCCACTTGGTCATGGTGTATGATCCTTTTGATGTATTTTTGAATTTGGTTTGCTAATATTTTGTTGAGTGTTTTTGCATCTACGTTCATCAGGGATATTGGTCTGTAGTTTTCTTTTTTGGTGGGGTCTTTGCCTGGTTTTGGTATTAGAGTGATGTTAGCTTCATAGAATGAGTTTGGGAGTATCCCCTCCTTCTCTATTTTTTGGAAAACTTTAAGGAGAATGGGTATTATGTCTTCCCTGTATGTCTGATAAAATTCCGAGGTAAATCCATCTGGCCGGGGGTTTTGTTCTTTGGTAGTTTTTTGATTACCGCTTCAATTTCGTTGCTGGTAATTGTTCTGCTTAGATTTTCTGTTTCTTCCTGGGTCAATCTTGGAAGGTTATATTTTTCTAGGAAGTTGTCCATTTCTCCTAGGTTTCCCAGCTTGTTAGCATATAGGTTTTCATAGTATTCTCCAATAATTCTTTGCATTTCCGTGGGGTCCGTCGTGATTTTTCCTTTCTCGTTTCTGATACTGTTGATTTGTGTTGACTCTCTTTTCTTCTTAATAAGTCTGGCTAGAGGCTTATCTATTTTGTTTATTTTCTTGAAGAACCAGCTCTTGGTTTCATTGATTTTTGCTATTGTTTTATTCTTCTCAATTTTATTTATTTCTTCTCTGATCTTTATTATGTCCCTCCTTCTGCTGACCTTAGGCCTCATCTGTTCTTCTTTTTCCAATTTCGATAATTGTGACATTAGACCATTCATTTGGGATTGCTCTTCCTTTTTTAAATATGCTTGGATTGCTATATACTTTCCTCTTAAGACTGCTTTTGCTGTGTCCCACAGAAGTTGGGGCTTAGTGTTGTTGTTTTCATTTGTTTCCATATATTGCTGGATCTCCATTTTGATTTGGTCATTGATCCATTGATTATTTAGGAGCGTGATGTTAAGCCTCCATGTGTTTGTGAGCCTCTTTGCTTTCTTTGTACAGTTTATTTCTAGTTTTATGCCTTTGTGGTCTGAAAAGTTGGTTGGTAGGATTTCAATCTTTTGGATTTTTCTGAGGCTCTTTTTGTGGCCTAGTATGTGGTCTATTCTGGAGAATATTCCATGTGCACTTGAGAAGAATGTATATCCTGTTGCTTTTGGATTTATAGTTCTATAGATGTCTATTAGGTCCATCTGCTCTACTGTGTTGTTCAGTGCTTCCGTGTCCTTACTTATTTTCTGCCCAGTGGATCTATCCTTTGGGGTGAGTGGTGTGTTGAAGTCTCCTAGAATGAATGCATTGCAGTCTATATCCCCCTTTAGTTCTGTTAGTATTTGTTTCACATATGCTGGTGCTCCTGTGTTGGGTGCATATATATTTAGAATGGTTATATCCTCTTGTTTGACTGAGCCCTTTATCATTATGTAGTGTCCTTCTTTATCTCTTGTTACTTTCTTTGTTTTGAAGTCTATTTTGTCTGATATTAGTACTGCAACCCCTGCTTTCTTCTCACTGTTGTTTGCTTGAAATATGTTTTTCCATCCCTTGACTTTTAGTCTGTACATGTCTTTGGGTTTGAGGTGAGTTTCTTGTAAGCAGCATATAGATGGGTCTTGCTTTTTTATCCATTCTGTTACTCTGTGTCTTTTGATTGGTGCATTCAACCCATTAACATTTAGGGTGACTATTGGAAGATATGTACTTATTGCCATTGCAGGCTTTAAATTCGTGGTTACCAAAGGTTCAAGGTTAGCCTCTTTAGTATCTTTCTGCCTAACTTAGCTCGCTTATTGAGCTGTTATATACACTGTCTGGAGATTCTTTTCTTGTCTCCCTTCTTATTCCTCCTCCTCCCTTCTTCATATGTTGGTTGTTTTGTGCTGTGCTCTTTCTAGGAGTGCTCCCATCTAGAGCAGTCCCTGTAAGATGTTCTGTAGAGGTGGTTTGTGGAAAGCAAATTCCCTCAGCTTTTGTTTGTCTGGGAATTGTTTAATCCCACCGTCATATTTGAATGATAGTCGTGCTGGATACAGTATCCTTGGTTCAAGGCCCTTCTGTTTCATTGTATTAAATATATCATGCCATTCTCTTCTGGCCTGTAGGGTTTCTGTTGAGAAATCTGACGTTAGCCTGATCAGTTTCCCTTTATAGGTGACCTTTTTCTCTCTAGCTGCCTTTAACACTCTTTCCTTGTCCTTGATCTTTGCCATTTTAATTATTATGTGTCTTGGTGTTGCCCTTCTTGGATCCTTTCTGTTGGGGGTTCTGTGTATTTCCGTGGTCTGTTCGATTACTTCCTCCCCCAGTGTGGGGAAGTTTTCAGCAATTATTTCTTCTAAGATACTTTCCATCTCTTTTCCTCTCTCTTCTTCTTCTGGGACCCCTATAATATGGATATTTTTCCTTTTGGATTGGTCACACAGTTCTCTTAATATTGTTTCATTCCTGGAGATCCTTTTGTCTCTCTCTATGTCAGCTTCTATGCGTTCCTGTTCTCTGATTTCAATTCCATCAATGGCCTCTTGCATCCTATCCATTCTGCTTATAAACCCTTCCAGAGTTTGTTTCATTTCTGCGATCTCCTTTCTGGCATCTGTGATCTCCTTCCGGACTTCATCCCATTTCTCTTGCGTATTTCTCTGCATCTCTGTCAGCATGTTTATGATTCTTATTTTGAATTCTTTTTCAGGGAGACTGGTTAGGTCTGTCTCCTTCTCTGGTGTTGTCTCTGTGATCTTTGTCTGCCTGTAGCTTTGCCTTTTCATGGTGATAGGAATAGTCTGCAGAACTGGGACGAGTGACGGCTGGAAGGACTTCCTTTCTTGTTGGTTTGTGGCCCTCCTCTCCTGGGAGAACAGCGCCCTCTAGTGGCTTGTGCTGCGCAGCCGCGCGCAGACAGGGTTTCTGCTTCCTACCTGGCTGCTATGGAGTTAATCTCCGCTGTTGCTGTGGGCGTGGCCTGGCTCGGGCAGCTACTCCAAAATGGTGGAGTCGCGTGGGGAGCAGGAGCTGCTGGGAGGCTATTTATCTCTGTAAGGGGCCTCCCTGCTCCCTGCATCCCAGGGGTTAGGGTGCCCAGAGATCCCAGATTCCCTACCTCTGGATTAAGTGACCCGCCCTGCCCCTTTAAGACTTCCAAAAAGCACCCGCCAAAACAAAACGCCCACCAAAAAAAAAAAAAGAAAAAAAAATTTTTTAAATTAAAAAAAAAAAAAGTTTTTAATTAAAAAAAAAAAAAAAAAAGGTGGTCGTTCGTTTTTCTTTATTCTCCGGTGCCAGCCTCAGGCCTCTGCTCACCGGTCTTTCTGCCCTGTTTCCCTAGTATTGGGGTCCCTATCCCTTTAAGACTTCCAAAAAGCGCTCGCCAAAACAAAACAGCAAAAAAGCAAAAAAAAAATGGTTGCTCCCTTTTCTTATGTCCTCCGATACCCGGCCTCCAGTGCCCGCTCACTGTTATTGCTGCCCTGTTTTCCCAGTATCGAGGGCCCTGCACTCTGGCCCGGATGGCTGGGGCTGGGTGTTCGGCAGCCCTGGGCTCCGTCTCCCTCCCGCTCTGCCTGCTCTTCTCCCGCCGGGAGCTGGGGGGAGGGGCGCTCGGCTCCCGCGGGCCGGGGCTTATATCTTACCCCCTTCGCGAGGCGCTGGGTTATCTCAGGTGCGGATGTGGTCTGGATATTGTCCTGTGTCCTCTGGTCTTTATTCTAGGAAGGGTTGTCTTTGTTATATTTTCATAGATATATGTTGTTTTGGGAGGAGATTTCCGTTGCTCTACTCACGCCGCCATCTTCCGCCCCTTCGGAAGTTTGTTTTAAATGTGACTAATTTATATTACCTAACTATTCTGCAGGAAGATTGGGCCAGAAAATACCTGAGAGGCAATGTATGGGAGGGCATCTTCCCTGCACTTTTGTCAAGCATGGCTATTGGCAATTTAAAAATAGAAAGTGTTCCTGAACGAGTAAGAGAATAACATAGGTTATTTAATTTTTTTTTCATTGGTAACAAAAGGTTGAAAACTGTTCATAGATTTATAGGCCATTTTTACTTTTTCTGTAGTGAATTGCTCATTTTTCTTTTGTGCTTATATATATGTTTTTCCCATTGGAATGCTCATTTTCTTACTAATTGGAAGATTAAAAATATATATTAAGATTCTTAATCTCTTGTTTTATTGCATGCCAGCAGTAATTTTTTCTAGTTTGTCATTAGCTTTTTAATTTTGTGGATGTTTTATTATGCAAAAGTTCTATTTGTATGTAATTAATTCTATCAGTTTTTCTTCATAGTCTTTGAAGTTATGCTGAGAAAAAAAACTTCCTTCATTTGTAAAATATAAATAGTTGTATTTTTCTTCTTCTTTTTTTTTTTAATGAACATTTGAGCTGTTTGCATTTAGCTCTTTAACCCAGCCTGAAGTTTTAGGTCTAATTTTCTTCTTGATTTTTGTGATCTAGGCATTTTAAATACATTTAACGAGAAAAAATCTGTAACAAAAACAATTTTTCCCATACAGTGATTTCCTCCATTTCTGCATAGAAGAGGTACATATGTGAAGAATTTGTAAATATTATGACCCCCAGGGAGATCTCAAGAAAGAATACTTCAATGTTTTAATGCTTCAAAGGACCTGTGAATAAAGGTTTTTCTTTTTCTATTGACCTATTATATTTGCATAATCTTTTCTGATGTCACATGGAAGAAAAGACTCGTTTTGGCATCAGCAGGCAGAAGTAGGGTAAATGGGTGAAAGTTACACAGAAAGAGAGCTCAGTTCAAAGTAGGGAGCCTGCTGTCTGGCAGTCACTGTTCTGACCTTCCAGCCTAGGTCTTTGCTCAGAGGCTGTTTGTGGCTTGGTTCAGAGTGATGCCTTTTCTAGGATGCTTTGTGACGAAAGTTAATAGGCAGGTGGTGCTCCAGCATTAAAGAGAACAATGTCTTTCAGTTGAACAATTAAAATCTCATTGATTAGTTACTATTTACCATCCCCACAAGAGACACTTAGAACAACAATTTTATTTTGCTTGTGGTTTTTTGGGTCAGGAATTAGGGGTAATTTTGGCTTGGGATCTCTCATAAGGTTGCAGTTATTTGCTGGCTGGGTTGCACCATGTGAAGGCTTGACGGGGCTGGGTGTTCATGATGGCTCACTCGCATGGCTGCTGGCTGGGGCTCAGTGAAGCCTGCTGGCCTGAGTTACTAAATGTGCTCACTCCTGTGGCAGATCTCAGCATAGTCAGACTTCTTACGTCACACCTGGCTCCCCCCACAGTAGGTCTATGAGAACAAGGTGGAGCTCAGTGGTCTTTCCTGACCTCGTCTTGGAAGTCACAGTGTCAATTCCATTGTGTTCTATTGGTTAAAGCCATCACAAGCCTACCCAGATTCAAGAAGTGGGGCTGTACAACCTGCCTGTCATTGGGAAGAGTGTACAAACATTTCTTAAAACAGCCACACCTATTGACAGATGTTTCCTATTACTCTGCCTCCTCTTCACCCATGGTTCATGCTCCGTAGTTCTCATCTGTGTGACTGCACTCTGTTCTAACCCAGATGTAGTTGGGAGTTGAAGTTTGCTGAGGGAGAACATGTGATCTCTGCCTGCTTACAGGGCATTCTGAGCAAACCATTTGGAGAATATTTTAGTTCAATTTTACACCGAGTTACTATCTCTAGATTTGTTGAATATCAAACATCTAATTTCACTGTTTCATTTATTTCTAGACAAATGCTAACTGAGCTAGGGAGAGAGGGTATGATATGTTACATTGTCCGCAGGCTCCACTGAAATTTTCTATGCCAGAGTTCTAAGTTTGACCTTGGTTGCTGGCCCATAACTTCCTGGGATGACAGGCTGAATGAGCTACCCTTTCATGGATTTCTGGGGTTTATGCTCTGTGACCCCAGGTTTGGTTCAGCCTTTGGTCAGCACCCCTTGGTAGGCAGGTAATTAACATGATATAAGGAATACTATATAGGATTCCTTGCCTGGATGGAATGTCCTCTAAGATTCTATATTCCTTTTAATAAAATATTTCAGAGGCTAGATAATCTAAATAGACAAAAGCCCCTCCATCATTTAAAGTGGAGAGCCCTGAGTTATAAATGAGTTGACGTAACTCAAGAGGCGCTGCCATAAGCTGGAAGCTGAGGAGTCAGACAGGCAGCCCCTGCATTCGCTGTCTCACTGCATCTGCAGAGCTGTTGTGTGCCTGCTTTAATTAGGGCACGTTTACAGTTCCAGAAGGGTATGAATGTAGCATATATTTGTTGGTTTATGTCCCAATAACTTCACAATGGCCTAGGTTTTATTTGCAACAGTGGCTCTGGAGTGCGGAAGGTGTTTAGATCGTCCCCTTGCTCAGTGTGGCCTGGCAGGGGCCCCTGGCGGAGGGACGGCAGAGGGGTGAGGCTGCACAACAGCAGCTGCAGCGCTGAGCTGTGCTGGGTCTTTGAAGGGGATGGGTAACCAAGACCACAGGATTTGGCCTAATGAGACAGTGAAAACGACATGGTGAATTAAATCTCCCTTTTTTGACCTACTTTAGAAGCCCTGCTGTTCAAACTGGGGGAAAAAAAAGTAAATAGACTGCGCAAAAACTGTAGCTATAAAATACATAGTAGGTTTAATTACCCATTTCGAAGGTCCATTTCTCTCAGTGAAACATATTTTTGTCCAATTTTTACTCCGATACATGGTCATCCTCTAGAGATCAGACATTGCTTTTGTAAGCAAGAGTTCTCTTATTTACCCTTTGCTTCCTAATCTGTCCATTTGTTCTCACATAGTATCATATGCAGTTCCCAGACTACTGAACTTGGAGATTATTTCCTGCCCTAAACAAAATAGTTATCAAAGCTGCCTGGCATTAGCAAATGTTGGCCCAGCATCAAGGCCCTTCCCCGGAGCACCTCTCAGGTCCTCCTAGATGGCAGCTTCACATGCTGCCTCCTCAGATTCAATCTTGGTCCTGCTTTGGCAGTTGAACCTGCCTAGTGCTTCTGCCTTTGCCCTCCTTTCTGTGACTTCATAACCTGCTGCCTCTCATGTCTCAGGGTGACACCCAGGGATGCAGCTGTTGAACACTGTACGGCTGTTAGGTGGTATCTGGTATTTGTTTAGCATGAAGATATTCAGAGACACTTTCCTACCAAAGTAATAAAGAACAGGGTCAATGTATTTCTCCATAGAAGCCAGGGATTGGGTAGGAATATTGTTTACATGATGTCATGGTCTATAGTTCATTAATTCACTGAACACATATTTACTAAGTGCTTAATATGTGCAAGGTGGTGGAACATAGCAAAAAAATTTGGTATCATAAAAAAGTGCTATGAAGAAATTTAAGTAGGACAGTACAATAAAGAGGGAGCGAGGACCAGGGATTGAGAAACAGTGATAAATATGGTGGCCAGAAAAGGCTTTTCTAAGGGAGTAGAGACCTAAATAATAAGAAAGACTAGTCTTGGGGGAAAGACCATTCCAGGTAGATGAAATAAGTAAAGGCGCTAAGGAGGGAAGGATCTGCACAAGAGCACATGTGCAGAGGTGAAGTGAGGTGAGGTAGAAAGGTTGGCAAGGAGGTCTTTAAAGGCCAGATTGAGGAGTTCAGATTATATCCTTAATAGTTATGCTAAGTCATTGGAGGGCTTTAAGCAAGAGAATGGTACAGCCTGAATTTATGGTGGGCCGAAGCCTGGAAACACAGATACCAGGTAAGAGGCTACAGCCATTTTTCAGGTAAGAGATAGTGAAATGCATGAGAATATAGGACCCCTACTAGAAAGGATTGTCAAAGAATAGAAAGGGCTTGATGGATTTGATAGAAGAGAAACAGTAAGGTCAAGAATGGCTTCCAGATTTTCAGCTTGAGCAACTGCATATGGTGCTGCCATTTACTGAGATAGGTAAGACTAGAGAGGAAGCAAATCTGAAAGAAATGGATACTTGTATTTGGAGCCCAGAGGAAAGGCCATCTTTGGGAACTGCCAGCTTATATACATGGTATCTTAATGCATCAGACATGCTGCAAATAGTTCTTCAGTTAAAGTGTTTTAAAGAAAAATCCAAAAATAGGGGTGAAGAAATAATTTCTTATTTTAAAGAAGAGGAGTCTGAGAAGTGGCTTACTGCTTCCATTGCACAGAAGTTCAAGAAGAGGGCAACTGAACTTCACCTGAAGCAGAAGGGATTTATTGGAGATACACCTGCAGGGAAACTGGAATGAACTTCTTCATGATCTTTTAAGATTGCATGTAAATGTACAGCTATGTGTGAGTGGAAAATTTTAGAGGATTGGTGACTGAAAGAGTTTAGAATCTCTTTCCCTACATCGTGCTCCCAAACACTGTTTGGGCCAACAGGGGAGAAGCCCCAAGACAGAAAGGTGACAGGCTAAGAGATTTCTCCAGGATGCTTCATGCTGTTGTTTATGAAAGGTAACCATCTCTTTTGAAAGCTTTTCAGACCTCCTTTTGGTCTGAAGCACGAATGCATGGGTTGAAGGCTAATTTCATTATCATTCTCTGCATATCTTAATATTTAGTGAGCATAGCCACTATTCCCAGACCCGTAGAGATGGAAGCCGCTGCCTGGTGCCAGGCTTTCTGAGTTGGTCCCTTGATGGACTCTGTGGGCCTGCAAAGGCTCACCACCAGCATGGACACCTCCTTCAGCTCCTGAAATGATTCCTTACCCTAGAGGCAGCTATGAGCAACTCATCAGAAGAGGAGATTTAGTAGATATCCAGAAAAGGTCATATGAAGTGTTGCCCAATTCTTCTTCTGCTCTTGAAATCACATGATTAACACAGGTGCATGCTACACAGAGGCTGCTTTCTGGAATGCAGATGAGATGATTTTGGAATTGCCTCCAAAATACTTCTAAGCCTTCACTGATTAGAATAAGCAGAGAGAAGGATGGAGAGAGGTTCTCAAGACTTTTCAAACTAAGCTCAGCTTGTGCTCCTCTGCTTGCTGGCTAGTTGATTCTTTGCTATTCCCTTGCCTTACTCCAAGGCTGCATCTTCAGGTAAGGCAACCTAGGGAACATGCAAATCAGTTCACAAGGCTGGCTTCTCGCTTGCTCCCTCTGTTCTGAGACTTGGGGTAAGCATTTGAATTCTCGGGCATTCTTCTACCAGACTGTAGCTCTTTCTTTTTAGAATCTTAGCTTTGTGGGACCTTCTAATGACAAATGAGTCAATATTTCCAAGAGTGCAAATGAAAAGGAGATCCTATACCATCAGGTATTATTAGTGGTCTTGTTTTTACATTTTATCTTCTTTTGGAAATTGCCTTTTCCCTGTTTGCTTCGGTTTTAATATGCTAACTTTGCATGACCTTCATATTATTTGTTTGCAGTGTAAGTAGGATTAATGCTTTACACTTAACATAGGACTTTTCATCTTCAAAGAACTCTTCAAATAAGCCGATTGAAAGGAAGCTAATGGAAGAGTACAAAGTTAATGTTAAAAAAGGCCTGTAACGACAGACCTGGAAAGATAATGGCAAAAAAGCAAATCAATCAAAAACATAATGATGAAAGTGAATTGAAGGTCTGGATCAATGTCTGGATGGAATGTCTGGATGGAGGTCAGGAGCCAGTAAGAACTGTGTGCATACCTAGGTGTATGTATGTGCACTCTCTTGCTATATATCAGTCAAGGTGTCTCAACTCTAAAAATTTCTGTTTGTGCTACTGATTCTCCATTGTAAGACAACCCATTGTCATTTACTCATGCTCTAGCTCCTTGCAACCACGTTTGGGTAAATGAAATTCTTTCAAGTTTGGGGTAGGCAAGTGAAGTATCTCCAAATTCTACTCCTATGGAAAGTTAGGGTTCCATTTGGCTGAGCAATTGATCTGGCTTTTGTAATCATACTTGGTCTTTTTGATTTGCTTGTTTGATTCTGTTGGCATCATACATAGGTATTTTCTCAGCTCATAGTGGAAGCAAATAGCGTGTTTCCGAAGATCCCTGGGTGATGTGAGGTCGGGCACCTTCAATGTTCTACCCTGTGTCCAGCCCAATGTCTGCCTCAGGGAATACATTCTCTTTGATATTTTTAGATTTAACAAATAAATTGATGAATCACCCTAGGTCCCTTGTAAAACTCTTGGATGGTTAGTGTGAAAGGCCAACTGAACTGTGACCCTGTCCTACTTGACCTTTTCTTTTTATGGGTAACTTTTAGAAAATATAACCCATTCAGCAGCCAGGTCATAACATACTAACTGGGCACTGTGAATAGTTATCTATAGTTCATTCAAGTTCCCTATTGTCTTGAAACTCTCTGACATATACGTGCTGTTTTTTTTGTTTCATCATGTGCTAGGGAGATGACTTGCATATGGCCTCAGTTAGTTATTTCACACTAGCAAATAAAAAGTACCAAACTGGATTACAAAGCCCAGGTGTGTTGGTAACCCCATATGAAACACTAATTTTCTATGGAAGTTTCTGCTTTATTCCAGGCCATAAAAGTTGGCTGCAGTGTCTCATATGAGGAAAATAACATCTTATTATTAAGAAAACCTGGACTCTCAGTGGTTGGTAATAGAGGGAAATGGAAAAAATCTTTGAGGTTCTAATTCTTGTCTCCTGAACTTCACCTGACTCTTGGGGATCTCACATTACTTATGTCTGCCGCCTACATGTAGACCTTCCATGCATTTCCACCTCTGTAACATTCTGGCCACGTGTGGACATCTGATTCCCTATTATTCATAACAAAGCTGAGACAAGGCCAAGAGGGAAGGAACTGTTTTTTTCTTGTTAAATAAAGCAAGTGTTTAAGACTGTTTCTAGTGTCAGACTTAGGTTCAAGTCAGTGTCAGCCAAGATTTAATGGTCAGCCTCTGGGCAGGTCACTTAACCTATCTGGGTCTCACTTTCTTCATTTGTGGAATAGGGATGTATATAATACCCATGTCCTGGGAACATTGAATTGGATAATTCCAGGAAAATTTGGCATAGTCCCTGGCACATAGTAAGTGCTTAGTAAATGTTTGATGTTATTTTTATTAGAAAATGCTACCATAGCTCTGGGGATGGCAAAAGAGAGAAACAGGGAGTGAAACACAAATCCAGACAATTCGGTTTCCAAGATAAGCTTTATTTCCTGCGCTTCCAGGATTCGGCACCCTCTGACTCCTGGTATGCCTCTGTGAGAGGGCCACCATCCTAGGACACAGCGTCTAGGGGCCTGGGCGCAGACCCAAGGCTGTGGGACCAGTGGATGGCAAGATTTGCTTCTTCCTTCTGCCTAAGACTCTTCTTCCCAGTTTCATTTTCCTGACTGAGAAACAGCCTCTTGCCAGATAATACAACTGACTCACCCTCTGAGGAAACGCTCCTACTGCTGTGGGAGAGGAAAGGGTGGCCTCAGCAGGAAAATAGCAGAATACAGCAAAACAAGACTAACACACATATAAGAGATACATATAAACAGAAGTAACAGGGACATTTCATTATATCTAAAACTTTACTCATTATTCTGTGATTTTTCCCTATTACCTTCAAATGTGCTCTCCCACACATAAGAGTTATTTTGTGTTCCATTTTCTTCCTTAAATTCCATCTGGGTGGCATCTTTCCTGGCAGAATAGCTTTTCCCCCTTAAATGCTAATACAGACCCAGGAGACAGGCCTTAGTGAATAATAGCAAGGAGGACCTCCGTGGCATGCCAGGTGGAAGGGGGGTCACCGGAGGCAACTGAGCAGTCCTTGCTCCAGGGCAAATTCTGACACTCGGGGGCCCAAAGAAGACAGCAGGCACTTCACCGTCATAGAGCAGATACTGTGAGGATCTTCAGAAATGTTACCAGTGCCCCATTCCAGGACAGGTGAGCAGCATCCCAGAATACATTTCTCTTGGAAACCAATTTTGTGCTTATCTTGGCGTACAGTGGGCTTAATTGAATAAATTAATTAAAATAGACATCCGTGATTGTTGAGAGTTGCTCCATATAGTCAGGGCCTATAGAAAAGAGGAGCTCCATGGGGAGGCAGTTTTTAAAAAAGGTAAAGCAGAGACTTTCACTTCAGTGGCCTGGTTTCCAGTCTAGACTGTGCCCCTTTATAGCTGTGTGACCTTGGGTTGTTCCTTAACCGTTCTTAATTGTTATCTTTGAAAGGGTGATATAATGGTATCTACCTTACTGATACCTACCTTATAGTATAATATAGTATCTACCTGTTAGTATAGTATCTACTTCAGAGTAGATACTACAAGGTAGTACCCAATAGTGTTGACCTTACAGACTGTTATAGATTAAGTAATGTAGATAAAGCACTTTCCATTTTGTAGTACTCATTAATATTAATAATTCCTCTTTACTTTCTGGGATTCCAAGGAGGTCCTAGCAAGGGACAGGGACCTTTAAAACCTCAGACAAATGCTGAGGGGGTTGGGCAACAGTTTTGTTTGATACTAAAAACTTAAGTTTGATAGCTACTGTGTTTAAATCCATTCCAAGGCTGGTGAGAAAGAAAGGTGACTCTTTGCCTTTCCAACTCAACCTGTCTCTGTGGCAAAACAGCCTTTAAGTAACTTCATCTCAAAAATGTATTTCAGAAACATGTATTCACAAGCAGTGTGATGGTTCATGTTATGTACTGACTAGTCTAAGGGATGCCCAGGTAACTGGTAAACATTCTTTCTGGGTGTGCCTGTGGGGGTGCTTTTGGAACAGATTAGCATTTGAATCAGAAGCCTGAGTAAAAAGATCACTCATACCAGTGTGGGTAGATATCATCCAATGTATTTGGGGTCTGAATAGAACAAAAAGGCAGAGGAAAGGTGGATCATTCTCTTTGCTTGAGCTGGGACTCCATCTTCTCTTACCCTCAGACATTGGTACACCTGGTTTTAGGGCCTTTAGCCCTGAACTTACCATTGACTCTCCCTGCCCACCTTTAGATGCAGACTGACACACCATTGCATCCCCTGGTTCACAGGCCTTTGGGTCTGGGCTGGAACTACACCATTGCCTTCAGCTTGCAGATAGCAGATTGTGGGACTTCTCAGCCTCCGTAATCGCATGAGGAAATCCCTCTTGATAAATCTTCTTTTATGTCTCTCTCTCTCTATCCCATTGGTTCTGTTTCTCTGGAGAATCTTGACAAATACAGATGGAATAAATAAACCCAGGCAGATCTACTTGGCCCGATCCACTCAGAGAGGCCCAGGAATGATTTCTCCATGTGTCCTACTAATAGTACTTACAGGCAGGTCGTCGTGGTGTAAACCTACCTATCCACAGGGCAGGCAGAAGACAGCACCTTCCATAGGATCAGAGCTCATCTTCTGTGTGTGTGACTCTGACAGCTCAGATGCTGGGCCTTGCCTGCCTGGACCAGTGGAACTTCTGTCCTTCCTGAGTTGTCTGTCCTTTATGGAGTTAATTTCTTTTCTGCTAAGTTCTTTACTTTGTCATCTCTTGGCCCCCCTGCCTACCCATAGAGTCTGACTCTCTTGGTTGATGTTTCAGTCAGAATTCAGTTTGGAAATCAGAAACCATTCTAGGCATTTTAAACCGCAGGTGATTTAATGAAAGGAATCAGATGCTTACCAAACCATTGGAAGGCCTACAGGAAGGGTTTCTAAGCTTGGTCTCCAGGGATGACTCCCAGAACACTTATGTTGTCCCTGACGCTTTCACTAGAACAACTGCTTCCAGAAGACATTGGCGAGATTACAACCCAGGGGTAGAGCAGCCACTGCTGCCATTGTGGATGGCCCCTCAGCAAGCTGCGATGGAGTCTGGCTGTCACCTCCCCTTCAGATATCAGACTCAGGAAGCTGGAGGATGGACACCGGAAGTAGAAAAACTTGACAATTCCATGGCCTTGTTGCTCCAAAGGACTTGCATCTATCTTTTAGATTTCATTTAAGTACATCTAATATGTAAACTCTATTTCACATTCAGTATCTTGGTTGCATGGGAAACTGGGAAATTCGGTTCTTTGCTTTTCTGTCTCTGCAGTATAGGAAGGTACACTGAAAAATTCCAGAAGATAATTAGCTAGTGCCAAAAGGAAGATGGAATATGCTGGCAGATCAGGGATTGAGTTCAGGTGTTTATCAGATAAAGTTATAGAGTAGAATGGTTACCAGGGATCCAGAGGTGGGGGAATCAGTCAACAGAGATGAAAAATTAGCTTTGGAAAATTGAGCAGCAGAAAGTTGTGAGCCTAGGTAAAGAGTATAGCCAAAAGGTGTTACAATTCATGCAAGGGAAAATAAAAGACAGGTAGGCCTAGCAATAGACACAGCAATTGATCAAAGCCAGCCACTTTTGGACTTGTGGGCTTCTGGTGCCCTCCTTGTCCAGATCCTCAACTTCCCTAAATTGTGGGCTGCAGGTAAAGGGATTGGGCCCATTCAGCTGGAAAGGAAGGGGAAAGGCAGAAAGCTAACCAACCTGGACACCAAGTCCCAGATCTCACCTGACCCTTGTTAAAAGCAAGAGCCATACCCATCCCTTTTACTTTCTGCAGCATTTTCTTCTATATGCGAACTCTTAAATATATTATACCGAGATCTTCATAATTATATAAAAGCAGTACAACTGTGTTTTGAGTGTATTGGTTACTAAAGATACTAAAGACAGGATTATATGTGGACCTGGTTCAGTGATAACATGTATTAATTACTCCCTTATTGCCAAATACAAAATACTAAGCACCTTTAATAGGTATTACTATATAAAAATTTCCAAAGCAGTGGGAAAAATTTATACCCACTGCAAAACAGTAGGATGCATGAACACAGAGGAGATAACAAAGAACTCATATATATATATATATACACAACACATATGCATAATGTACCTACACATACATATATAAATGTGTGTGTGTGCATGTGCACACATCCACAAACACAGTAACCATTTTAAATTAGGAACAATAACAACAAAAAATCTTACAACTTGAATTCTTAGGATTTAGAAGGTAAAAGTAGCAAGCAGTATTCACATGCCAAAAATTACTTCCTTTGCAAAGTAAGGTCTTTTGTGAAAGGAGTTTCAGCCAACACATTTTGACAATTCACACTCCGTGAGCACCATTTGTGAAGAACACATTTTTTTTTTTGTAATTTGATGAAGCAGGAAGTGGAAATCGATAGGACATTGCCAGAGAAGTTCCTTGCCAATGCCCTGTCTTTCTCTCTTTTGCTCCTGTTCTGTAGATAAGAGATAGGAGGAGACCAGAACAATATATGGATTTTTTTTTTTTTTTTAGCTAGCACAACAAAGGAAGTAACAGAACACTTTTAACTTCAGAAATGTTTTCAGCACATGTTGTAGATTTGCTATGCAGCAGAGCAGGCTGATTTCAAGCCCGAAGGTGGATTGGAAGTTTATGTGATCTCCCAGAACTTCAGGAAGAGCCCTCCTCACCAGAACACTCATCTCTACCTCTCGGTACTGCACGTGTCCATGACAACAAGGCCCCATCTAGTTCAGTTTTGCAAATACTTCCTAAAGCCCATTAGGCCTAAAATCTTCTCTATAGGCTCTCAAATCTGCCTTATTCATCCAACTTTCCTCCTGCATCCTCTCCCTTTAATCTTCCTCAACTTGTGAGGTAAGGAACACAAGACTTTAGAGAAGCAAATGGACCTGACAGTCATACAGAGACTGATGTTAGAGAAAACAAGGAAAAGGGCTAAGCAGTGCCTAGATTACTTCCGGGTCTTCTGCCTGACTGTCACTGGTTAGTCTCATCTTGTTTCAGACCCTGGATGATGGTCCTGGGCATTTTTGCTTGGATATTCTGTGTGAAATGAAAAGCAATGATGCCATCGTGCAGTAGCAACTTAATTCTTGGAGCAGAGAACTGAGCTCTGTCCCCAAAGTTCTGTCCTCATGAGCCAGAACTATTATAAAAGGAGGAATGGGGCCGAGGATTTCTGGAGAAACAGCCCATTCTATGGCCTAACATGAGCAGGACTAGTCTCCCACTTTTGAATAAATTGGTGTTTCCCAATCAAATATTCTTCTTGCAGGTTGGTGATTAAACAGAACAATCCTAATTCTGACTCAAGAATAAGATAGAAAAAATAAGCTATTGCTACTTACAGGGTACACGTCTAAGTATTCCATTAAAAGGGTCTACTTCATTCCAAACTTCAGAGGAGGAATGGAATTTGTAGGGGCATTTCTAAAGATGCAATATTTATCCTTCATTAAGCCTGTGCTCAGGCACACCTGAGAGATTTATTTTTGATTTGAACATTTCAAAATCATTCTATACTATTGAGTAAACTGTTTGTTAAAAACCCTATCAGAAAACTTTCTGTTAAACAAAGCCATTTTCAGGAGCAGTTGGTTCAAAATTAAGCTATGTTTGTTTCTCCTGCAGTTCTCCTCACTCAACACTGAGGCTGATCCAGCAAATGACCCCCTTGAGGGTCATTTATATATGGCTCTCATTTATAAAAGGACATTGGGTATTTATGTATGAAGCAGTACGTGTTGGTGAAAGCACCTGTTATAAGATCATCTCCTTAGTGTCATATCAAATATTTCATTTCTTACTAAGGAAGCTTGACACATTTCTGTTTTGGTATTTTGAAATTTCTGACTTCCTGGTTGCTGTATATTATGGGTATTAGAGGAGACACTTTGAAATAGGCAAATAATACATAAGTTTTGTGTATCTGCTAGTTATGGGTACCTGAGGGATGTTGTCTCAGGAAGGCCTGCACCCCTTTTTCTAAATCTAGGCAATCCATAGCTGTTGATAAACTTGCTTTGACTGGATTAAATATTGGGCCCCACCACCGCCAGTTTGATGAGCCATGTTCAGATGCTTCTGTAAAGTGTTACATTTCATCATGGAAATGCTAGGTCAGTGAGAGTGAATAAAGGTCAGTGGATATAGAAAAAGTATGGCCTTTGGAATCTTGATGATAAATGGACATCTTTTCATTTTCTTAAGGTTACTCATATTGCCTGAGAAGTAGGAGGCATTTTTGTATGGAAGATTAAGGATTTGGCTGAATGCCTCAAATTTTCACTGTACTAGGTCCTAAGAAGAACCATTTGATGGCATTTAATTCAGTTTCTGTCAGCTTTGGTTAAGACAGACAGACATGCATACACACACACACACACCCTCTAAAAATATAAAGCCGGCAGGGCAGTGTTTCTAAGTAAAAAGAGATCTTTTAAAAATGAGGTACAGTCTCAATAACTAATCAGTTTTCAAACAACTGCATTCATCCAAGAAAAAATCTTTTTCATTCCTCATGTTCCCTGAGGACAATGGGTGCTCAGCCTTTTGTCGCCATCTTGCAGAAAACCTTTGCCTTAGAAGGTACTTTCCCAGTACTGCTCAATGTCTTTGGAGAAAACTCAAAAAGAGGCTTATACATCAAGGTTTAGGAAAGCCAACTTAAGCTTTGGAATAAATACCCAAATCTCTTATCTTTTTATTTTAGTCATTTGTTCTAATCCTTGCAAAGCAACCTCTAATAGTGAGGGGCGGGGCTGGAAAGTGAGGAGGAAGGGCTACTGCTGGATCAGTTTATCTGATTAAAAACAAACAAATATGCGAATTCCAGCATTCTTGAAACGTGAATTGGAGAGTGAGAGTAGGTTGAGGGAGAAGGTAGAGCATTCAAAACCTATACAGTCTTCTTATAATATATCTTCCAATGAGAACAGTTTTTCAGAAAGATTTACTGTAATGTAACTGAGGGTTCTGATGCCGACCAGGATGAGGAAAGCTGGAATCCTTGTCACAATAGCCTCGTGTCTGTGAGAGAGACACACAAATAGTTATTGTCGCTGCATTTTGGTATGGATTAAATTTGGTTAATATATGTAAAGTCATTAGAATACTATGTGGTGCATGATAAGTATTGTCGAAGAGTTTGCTATTATGCTTGTTAGTCCCAGTAATAACAGTAACTAACATTTCCTGGTTCCTTACTCTAAGGTTTCGCAGCCTTGGCACTGCCGACATTTTACAGTGCATTTCTTTACTGTGGGAGTCCGTCATATGCATGCTAGGATATATAGCAGCATCCCTGGCTTCACTCATTAGATGTCAGGAGCCCCCCAACCCCAAACGTTTGTGACAACCGAGATATCTTCAGTATTGCCAAATGTCCCCTGGAAGGGCAAAATCACACTCAGTTGAGAAACACAGCCTAATGTATCCCAGGCACTATTCCCAGTGGCTTACGTATGTTACCCATTTAATAGGTACTATTTTAATCCCCATTTTATAGAGGCAGTAACTGAGGTAGATGAAGGTTAGGCAATTTGCCAAAGTCACACAGCTATAAATGGTAGCACCCGGATTCAGATTTCATAGTCTGGCATTATCCACTATGTTATTATATATGTGAAGCTCTTAGTGAACAAACAACAATAATTATTATATATTATTTCTAAGGTAGTTTCTTATTTTCATTTTGAGATATTGATGAGGCTGTTGGTTGAGTTCTGGAAACAGAATAATCGTCACGCTCTTCCTCTTGGGTATGAAGAGGCTCATCTAAACTAGTTACTAGCAAAATAATGATACGAATATGTTAGAGTTCCTTGAGTTTTCTATTTATTTTTGTTGTCAAATTATGTCTTTTTGTCACAATTAAACAAACACTTATTGAGCATCTAAAGAAGTACCACACAGTGTTACAAAGATTTAAAAAACTGAGAAAGACTGGTCCTGTAGTGGACAGCTGAGAGTTTGCCAGCCCCTGTCTTTGAGAAACCTTCCCTCCCCCTCCTAAATAAAGGGGCCTGTGTGGTAGCATAGTGTGCCCCTGCCTCCTGGGAACACCTGTCTCAGGTCAGGCCAGTGAGTCAGCCACTTGGGAATTTGAATCTTAGGGTATCAGAGAGCCTGTGTTCTCCCTTTTCTGAGGATGAAGGTGCAAGACAGAATCTTTAAGACTTAGTGGTAATAAGGTTTTCACCATGTGGAGACAGGCCATCTGCAGTGCAGAGACTAACCCTGATACTCAGACAGGAGTAAAAATGAGAGACAGAATCTTCTAAATCCCTGGCTTCCGTTGTTTCTGAGGCTGGGCTGCACTTCTTTCTGAGCCTTGTGCAGCTGCATTGTTCAGCAATCCTTAGATATCCTGCACCAATACAGTCCCTTGGGTGGCTAGTCAGCTGTAGCCTGTCCTTTGCAATGAAGGGAGTCCTAATTATGATAGCTCCTATTATTGAGAAGCTTGGAGTGTTCGAGAGGTCATGCAGATCATGGAGGCCTTTGCCTGCCTACCATGGACAGGACCTGCAGAATCCTTTCAGGAAGATGTGTCACCTTGAAGCAGTGTGAAGGCTGGATTGGTTGAGGTGATGGGTTGGGTACTGGGAAACCTCTTGAGAGTTATTGCAGAAGTTAAGGGAGAAAGAAATGGAGTTTCAAAGTATAGATGAGATTGATAAGAACTGAGATAAATTGGAGAGGAACAGCAGATGTTGCATAAGATTGTCTAAGTGCATAGTGTGATACAGGAATCAGAAAGTCCAGGTTAATAGCTGTGTTCCTTTGTGAAGTTGGGGTAATTTAGAAGCCAGTAAACCCTAGTCTGGCTGTAAGTACCTAGGGACATATTAGTATCCGTGGGGAGATAAAGAACTGACTGGCAGATGAATAATGCATTTATTCATTCAACAAATATTCATTGAAAGTTTGCCACACACAGACACTTATTTAAGTGCTTGGACAGATCAGAGGACTGCAAAGATAAAAATCTGTGTTTCTTGGACCTTACCTTCTAACAGAGAAATGGACAATATGTGCAGCCTTGAAAGTGTTAGAGGAAGAGGTCAGGGTAAATTTACAATTTAAAATCAGGTAAATCACTTTGAATAGATAATGTTTGTCTACCTCAAAGATGCATTTTAAACCAAGATTTACATAGACACAGGAAACCCCTATCCTCAGCATAGTATTTACGATTTTCTTACAATTCTTTCCCTCTCTAAATATAGCATAAGCACCCATTTTTTATGGCTGAAAGGGAGGGAGATGCATGATGGGTGGAGATAGGCTGTGTCAGCTCACTACTGCCATCTTTGCCCTTTGTCCTGGAGTTATCTCCACCTTCTTCACGAATTCCCACCCTTTGCCATAAGAGCTGAACTTACCTGTCTTACTCACCTATCATGGAACATGTCTTACCTGTCTTGCTCTCAGATTTAGGGTCAGTAGGCATAAATAACCAGAATTACATAGACCCCACATAACTAGTAGGAAAAAGGGTAAAAGCATTAGAAGTCAATGCTCAAACTCAGGCTGTTGCCCACTCTCTTAGTTCACCAGGTGTGACATGGGGCAGGGGCTCAGGTATGACTGTAGACTAGTATGGCCCAGCAGAACTCTCTGTCCTGATGAAAAGGTTCTTTCCTCTATGGTGCAATACAGCAGCTGCAATTAGCTATTGAGCACTTGAAATAGGTCCAATGCGACTAAAGAGCTATGCTTTAATGGCATTGAATTTAAATTTAAATAACCACGTGTGGCTAGTGACTACTGGATTGGTCAACTCAGCCCAGGCCCTTGATTTTTATTTGAAGAGTCTAGAATATTCTCTGGATCCTAATTGAAGCCATTGTAACACCATTTACTGTTCATTTTAAGATGAAAATTTCTAGGAGCTGAGTTATACTTTTAGGCAAATAGAAGCATCTTTCAGCAGAAATGAGCTCTGTAGTTAGCCTTGCGGATTGCCTGCCAAGAGAGAATGGGCTCAATTGTGTCCCCAGTTTATGCAGCTACTAGAAAAGGAGCCACATTGAGCAGTTTAACAGCAGCAAAAATTGCAAACTCTCCAGAATCTGTTCCAGGAGCAAGTAGGTTCTTGCTTCACTCAGGAGTGATGAGGCCAAGCCATGCCCCTTCTGGAGGTTTCTATCTGGAGAGTCACTAAATGTGAGGGATTTATGTGGATGGCTGAAAAGCAGAGTCTGTTTTTTTCTCTCCTGCTAAGTTGCCAGAAGCATCTCCTTGTGCTTACAATAGATTCCCCTACCTCCTCTTTCCTCTCTCCTCTTCCCCTAGGAGAGATAATTGGATTCTGTGATTTCCATTAAATGTAATGTACCACATGCAGATAAAACACAATAGCAAAATGCATTAAAACAGAATCCCTTGGAAAAAAATGGTCTGGGTGTTTTTCCATTTGTTAAAATTAGCTACCAAATTATTTTTGTTTTTGCACAATTAAATGCAGAGTTTTCATTTACTCTTTTTAAAGGTTATTTGCATTTCATACTCTTGTGAGCAAATGACCTTTTATAAGAGAAACATTACAATTATTTTTTTGTTTTGTGATGTATATGTATGTGTGTGTATATATACACATATTGTGTACATACGTATATATACACAAATATATATACATACTATATATATGTATATATATATTTGAAAAATATATACACATATTCACATACTCACCAACAGACCACATAGTGGTGCTCTAAACCTGCTGAAATTGCGCAGAAGAGCTTTGCAGTTGCTAGATGAAAATGCAGTGAGCCTGATTGCGGTTAGAACTCTTTCTGAAATCAACTACTGATAAGTTTTCTTTAAAACTATGTCTTCCAGCATTCATTCTGCAAGATAGATCCTTTGTATACACTCTAAAATGATGAGTTGAACAAATAGCACTAAAGGGGGAAAAGCCATTTGAGAAAGCCCTGTTTCACCCATAAACCTGAAATAACCATTTCTTCTTCCTTCCATAACTATCATATTGTTAGGTTTTAATTAAGTTCATGCCACAGCTCAGTGGTTAGGTTTAGGAATCACATGCTCTGGACAAAAGGCAAAATGAGTTTAACAATATCTATTTTAAGCTCCTTATTTAATCAATCTCCTTGTCCCATCCCCAAGTCATTTTGGCTGACACTTGTACTTGGAGGGCTATGAAACCATTCAGAATGTCAGGGTCAGAGTGTCCTAGTCCCAACATGTGCTTTCAGGGACTAAGTAATCTGCTTTATTCTTTGAAGGTGCTTGGGTTTTACCCATCAGACAGAGGAAGCATGAAGAATAAAATCAGCAGACATGTAATGCAGCACACACGTAAAAGTGTAGTGTGATAAAAGCACACAAGTTATGCAGCCAGTCTGAATTGTGAGGGGCCTATCTTATGTTCAAAGCCAAAAATTGTCTTTTTTTTCCCCCCATGACTGGCCTTAGCTCTTACCATTACATCCCTGTGGGGTGCTGTAATTCACATGTGATTTAATTTTGCTCATAATTGTGGGAGTGTAGGATTGGGAATGACCAAAACAAATGCTCCCTTTGCTTTCTTTTGGTGATTTGGGAAATGTGTGGAAATTGCACTTCAGCAGGCATTTAGAAAAGGTTTTGCCTTCTATTTTGGATAATTACAGATCAGATGGTCTTATGTATCAGGTGGCTATTATCACATTAATGCTGTGCAACAAAAACAACAAAAAAAGCCAATGGCTTAAACAGTAAGCTTTTATTTATCTCACAATATGCACGTCTGCTGGGTGGGTCTTCTGGTCTCAGCTCCTTCATGTGTCTGCAGTTGGACGCAAGTCTGCTAGCTGTAGGCTGTTCTAGAATGGGACAGCTAGCTCCTCCTCTTCACGGTCTGGCATGGTGCAGCAGGCTCATCCAGGCTTGTTTGCATGGCAGGAGCTGGGTTCTTGGAGAGAAGCAGAAACATGCTAGCAGAAGAAAGGTCTCGAGATACTGGCTTGTGTCACTTTTGCTACATTCTGTTCACCAAACAAGTCACAGGCCAGCCCAGATTCAAGGAAGGGGGAAAAGGAGACTCCATCTCTTGAAGGAAGAAGAATCAAGACAATTTTTGTGATGAATTTACCCTAAGTATGTGCCTTTACAAAGGTGAAAGAACTGAACTCAAAAGTTTTATTGGTGTCAGGCTTGTCAGAGGTCTAACTTAGTTTGAGATTTAAGCCCTGTCCATTGCTGTCAGAGCATGTGCGACGCTTAAGAAATAAAGATGAGTAATATAAAGGAAAACAATAGTAAAACTTGTTCATAACATTGATCACTTCAACTTTTGAACTAGAGCAATGTTTGTCCATATCTACATTGTATTGCATAACATCCACAGGTTAGTTCTGAACTGCAGGGAAACCAAAGTATTGTCCCTTGAAGATAAAAATGTATGTGATCAACTAAAGCTGTACAGTCATAATAATGGCTACTTTGTTGTGACTTGGACAAACAAAAACAGAAAGCCATTAAGCTAGAATATGTACAATGGGGTTCTTCCTGAAGAAATGTTTAGAATTTTGTTGCATCAAGCTTTATATAACAGAGATTCATACCATAATACTAGTATACTATGACAGTGATCTTAATAAAGAATAGAGTTACCTATGTAGCAAGTGTTAGTCCTGTTTGCCAGTGAATAGGTTCTTTGTTACATTCATTTTCCTTCTGTTCTCCACATAAACCTATCCAAATTCCAACAAAGGAGTAAAAAAGAAAACAGACAACCATGTCTTCTCTAGCAAGCCTTTGATTTTGTAATTACATCACAGTTCTTCATATGCAAACTGTTGGAGGCTGGTTAAGTACATGTGTGAACTCCCCTTTTTTGCTATAATTGTGGGATATTTAAAATGCCTACATTTTATATCTATGATGACGCCTTTGTCCTGGTTTTCCAATTTGGTAGCACATTAGAATTACCCAGGAATCTTTTAAAATACTCATAGCTTTGCCTTACCCAAGGTGAATTAATTCTGAATCTCTGATGAGGAGGGCTAAGGCATCAGTATATTAAAAAAATATATATCCCTGGTGATTCTAATGTTTAGCTAAGATTGAGAACCACAGTTTAAGTGAATGATCAAAGGATACCATATTAATTTGATGCAAGATTCAAGCTTAGTCATGTATTTGTTACCTTATTCTTAGTTTTTATTTTAGTCTGTAAATGTACAATGTTGGTTGACAATCTAGATTAAAAGTTGAAAATGAAATGTATAATCTTTATGTATAGACAATTGATCATTTTACTTTTTGTCTGGATGCTTAGGTCCTTGGAGACAGATATCTACATATATCTGGGTGTCTCTAGCAGCTTACAAATTCTTATTGTAGGAAGAATTTAGGAAGATTTACTCACTGTCAACCCCCTTTCAAAGCGTGAGTAAAACCTTAAGTTGCAATCGGTAGACTTTGTAGATCTAGACTGGGAGGCCTGAAGGTAGTGCAAGTTCTCCTTTATTATGACTCAACACTCCTAAAGAAACATGAAGAGAAAAAAAAAAACAAACACAACAACAAAATCTTTTTCAGCAGCCTAAGACAAAAGATGAGAAAAGACCAGAAACCTGGAGGAAAAGTTTGTCCTTGTTTTATTTTTAAAATCTTGCTTTAAAAGATTCTCCTTTCTGTCTCAATCTATGTGGGAAGAAAAGAAGGACAAATGGGTACATAGGGGCTTTATTGTCATTGCCTGCAGTTACGAGAGGGAAAATTGTGCTCATTCACACAGAACATCCCTGAGGCTGGGACCAGTGGCCCATCTTGCAACTTGGCCTTTCACCTTCCAAGCAAATGGGGTAGACTCCTATCTGTTCTTTAGGTATAGTATTTAATGAACCAGACAAAGCCTTCTTCAGCCTCATTGTCTAATATTTCTTTTTCAGACACTTTGCTCCTGTAATATAGTAGGCACTGTCCCAGGAGTGTGCTGATCCTTCCCAACTACTGATCATTTCTGACTTGTTCAGTACACTGATGCTTATCAATGGAAATCAAAGTTAACAGAGTGCTTATTGTGTGCCCTAGACTGGAACTGTGCTACCTACTTTTTCATGCATTATCTTATTTAATTCTTGTAGCACTCCTACAAAATAGGTCTTACTGTTCTCTACCTTTTGGAGATTAGTAAATGAATAATTAAGGAGCTCAAATAACCTTCCCAAAGTTATTAAACACCTCATCCACTTGGTGAATCTATTGGATTCATGAACCTGTATTAATTAAAATAATTATACAAAGTATCAGGTATGCAAATAGAAATGTGGCTGTTTAAAATTCAGAAAATTTTGGCTGATGTTTTGATTTCTTTGATGTGTGTTTTGGCAGTGAATATGCTATAGATCCACAACACACACTCAGATACACACATGTAAACACACACACAATTGCACTACTTCTGTCTTTCAGTTTATTGCTTCCCTCCCTATGATCAGAAAAGTTAAACTGCATTTTTGTACATTTTTAACCTCTCCATTATTATGTTCTTTCCAACAACAAAATGAATTTTTCCTCAGGTATATTTTGTTCTTTTACTGTCTTTGCCTTTCAGAACTCAGGAGTTTGAGAAAAGTTGCTTTGAATATATGCTATAAAACTTCAAAGTCTATTTCTAGACTTATAAACACTGAAGAGGTTTGGGTAATTAATTTGGTTTGCTGTCCTCTTTTTCTCCTTAAGCAAAACTGGTCTCCAGTGAAATGACCTTGCTCTGTTTTCGCCATAGTTCCAATACACCGAGGAATTCCTTTTAGTGAATCATACCTTTTTCTCAATTCTAAGGAAGGTTCTTGTTTTTGGATCTCCCTTGTGATTTAACTTAGGCCAGCTTGGATGGCCCACCATGCTAAGTTGAATCTTCTGAAACAGAATTCGCTCAATGAGCTGTCGTCTCTCTCAAAATTTGGATGTGTTTTCAAAATAACAAATGTGTATTTTGTGAGCCAATTTTTGAAAGGTCAAAACATTGCATTTTCAAAATCTGGACTAGATTTTTGTTTCTAAACACTTGTTCTGGCACATTTAGTTATCCACATGTAGGGAAAGAGTTCAGCCATCTCTCATTAAATTTTATGTATTTGTATAAATGTATATGTATATATGCCAAGATATGTCTAAAGTGCAACACATGAACTCCTTAGAAGGAAAAATATCAAACCAAATTGTGAGATATTTTGTGTCTCACAATACATGTTTACAGTTGGAATACAACTAGCCCTGCTTAGTGAGAAATCACTGATACACAAAACTTAGTCGAGCAGGAACAGGCTTATATCTAAGAGCAGCTGTTGGACTGGCTGACTGTCATGCCAAGTTTGGGTCCCTTCAATACTCAGAATGTAGTTGCTCTGTTGTACTAAAAGCTATTTTAACTGGACTATACTAAGATCTATTGAAAGCATGATTACATCAACATGCATCATTTGGTATGACAGAAATAAAGCTACTACATTAGAACATTTTCTTACAACCAGTGTTTCTCAATTTGCCTCAACATTTACTTTCAGTGAATGTCTAGCTTTACCTTGGCATTTATCTAGCAACAGCGAACTATTATTTTGTGACAGGTCCCAGTCCAGTGACATTATCTCTCATGTATATTTTGAAAAATATGTGCAGTAATGAGGGCACATTAAGAAGAGGCAAATCAAATAAATAGCAAGGTAAATGACAGTATTATTAAGATTAGTGTTTAGTAAGATAAAAACAATGTAAAAACATGAAGTATATGTTGAAATTTACATTGAAAAATTTGCCCAAATGGCTCCCAATATCTCTTATTTAGGTTAAATATTTTTTTCATATTTCTCCTTCCTTTTGTCTTTCTCTTGGCCACTAATGAAAATTGGGCAAGTTTTGGCAAAAATCCTCAAACATTTTATGTTGAGATCTTTCATCTCATACAAGATACATTGTAGAGACATTTACACTCACATAGCTATTTTGGGGGCAAAGACCAAAGTTGGCTTGTTTCAAATAGGTAAATCCATATTAGCCTCAGGGTTCAGCCAACTGGAAAGGGGACTCCAGCCTCTGCTCATGGCTTGAGAAACTTCAAGGCTGTTAACAGCAGGATTGCCATTGCCTATTCCTTCCCTCTGACCAATTTTGTCTTTTTTTTCTTACTCTATTTTCTTATATTCCCTTGTTTGAGGGTGACAGTGTTCCTTTAACATAAAAACAGTGTACGTATGGTAGATATGTGATGTTTATGTCCCAAATAAGCAATCCAATTTAGAGGAATAGTCAGTAGATTCTAAGGGGAAGTAGGTTTTAATCCACACTCTACTGCTGCTGTTGAGCTATGGAAGTTCTGGACAAGGCACTACAATTCCTTGAGTTTTATTTTTCTCAGCTGGGAGATCCCTAGTCTACTTGGTATCTCTAGTCTTTCTAGGGTTCTCACTCTATGAGGACATGGAATGCTTCTACAAGGAATTGAAATATTAAAATTATAATGAGTGAACAACACTGACATTCTGTTAAACTAAATTGTTATTTGAATGGTCTTCCTTGCATCCTAGTATCTTCCAAAATATAAATCCATGCATTGAATCACTCAGTGCTACTATTTGAGTCAGACCAAAGTATTGTTACTATCCCAATATTTCATTTCCCATTTCCCATGTAAACAGACTATCTATAAACAGCATTGTTTTGCTCTATAGATCATATTCTGTTTTTGTGGTCAGGTTACCATATTCTGTATCTTGTGAGTTTGATAGCTAGATGTGTCTCCCCCTGTAGTAACACATTTTCATAGATAAGTGGCACTCATGTTTAAGGAATAGAATCAAGCCCAGGATTTTTGAAACCTCATTTTTCATGTAGCTGCTCAATCATCGCTGCTGGATGAGATAATCTGCCAAGTTGAAGTAACTGTGTAGGTAATATTGATGGGGCCATGTTATGATTAATATCACCCAAGATATCAGGACATCACAAAATAGAAAGAATCACGCTGAGTGAAGGTAGATTTTTCCATATGTATTCTTTTAGAGGATTGGACTTTGTATCTTGCCTTCTTTTATTAGAGGAGAGAGTCTTTTACCAGAGGACTTGACCATGACTCATTAATGTACAACTTTGGGGGAAATATTACCAGAGACAGAGAAATTCATATGAAAATATAGAATTTTAATTTTCTTAAATGGAAGTATTTTGTAAAATGAGCACTTTTAGAGAGATCTACTGTTTAAGAACTTAAAAAAAAAGATCCTTCTGTAATGAAGATAACTTAAGTAGGATAAATAGAATCAATTAATTCTCATTTTATTAAGACAAAATAATACCATACTTCTGCATTCCTGTCTCTAGCACATATAATTCCACTGTATTTATGTTATCAAACACATTTATTAAATGGCATACCTTTAGAGTTTCATAATTTATTATCTCAGATATTAAAAAACAATTAGAGTATATTAATTACAGATCAAGACCAAGGTAGCATTTAATTATAAAAGGAAACGGAATTTACCCTGATTTCAAATCACCTATTTGCTTATTACCACCAATAGGACAATCCTGTCGCTAATGGCTTTGGGGGAAATTTAAGATGAATCAACTAATAACCTCATTAGCTCAAATCTCTGGCTAAAGTTACTCTACATTCAGATCCTAAGGCTTTCATTACCTTACACACTAATCTTAAAAGCAGCCACAGTTTCCCATCAGCCCCAACTATCTTAAATATGATTTGCTCATTATTTTAGATAACTTGTTAACCGTAATCATCAAGACTTACCTCTTTTGATTGAGCAGTGTCACTAAGATCAGAGAAAGAAACTCATCATAACTTATTGCATTAACCCACTAACTAGTCTGTGATGTGACATGTTACCATCCAGGATCTCAGTCTGATGAAAGAAGAACATAGGCTATCTGCTGGTAAACAGTTCAGCTCTATTTCACTCAATTTGGCATATGTTTATTCTAAGTTACTACTGGCTTCCAGGGCTATAAGAGATAGATATATAAATTATGGAACCTATCCTTTAAGAATCTGTAATCACTTTGAGAGGTTATGATAAGTGAGTGTATATGTGTGTGTGTGTGTAAACAAGTCAGAATAATTTCAGGGAAAAATAGGTTTTGACAGGCTAAAATGGGGAAATAAGATCAGCAAGAGTAAAAGCAGTGTGGACCATGTGTGGGGAGTAGATTGTAATTCTGGTTTGCAATATTCTCGTGCAGGGGTCAGCAAACATTTTATATAAAGGGCCAGCTAATAAATATTTGGGGATTTGTGGGACATATGATCTCTGTCATAACTATTCAACTCTACCTGTGTAGCATGAAAGCAGACACAGACAATATAGAGGGACAAGTGTGTACATGTTAGTAGTAGACATAGACAATAGTGTGGAATGGTGGGTTGGGACTAACAATACATAAATGAATGAGTTTGGCTGTGTTCCAATAAAACCATACTTACAAAAATGGTGGCAGTCTGGATTGGCCTGTGGGGTGGGCTGTAGTTATCCAGTCCCTAGTTTAGAAGCTCAAAATATGTGTCACTGAGAGATAAAATAATCTGGGCCATGTTGCTAAGTGTCTTGAATATGTTAAAGAATTTGTAAGTTAGTGGTAAAGAGAGAGCCATTGTTAGTTATTAATTAAGGAGAATTAGAAAATATATATATAGCTAACTTTTATATCATGCTTATTATATACTAGGTACTATGGTATGTATTTTTCTGGGATGGAATTTGAGATAAACTTTGCTGGCTAGTGGGGGGATTTTCCTGGAACTGGCATATTTCTGAATACCCCTTGTATCATAGAACATGAGCAAAAGTCTTATAAGCTCGTACAGAAGAGTATTCCTAAATCTGCTCAGAGAACCTTGTAGTTCATTAATATAAAACAAATCAATTAAATGAACATTTATGATATTCCTATTATGTGGCAGATAACATGCTAAATACTATGGATACAGAGATGAATAAGGCATTAGGCCTTGCTTCCATGGAGCTCACAGTCAAGTACAGCATAAAGATATGTAAATAAATAATGATAGTGTCAACTGGCATATAGGAGGATGTCCAAACTGAAATTGTTCTAATCATAAGGGAGAAGAGACCCTATGGTGTTATGGCCCCGACCTTGGAGAAGGAGACATTAGGTGGCATTGACATTTCACTATGAGGCTTATTCTGCAAATGGTAGAAAAATTGCAAACAGAATGCAATGGTTTTTATGGTGAGAAACTGACATTTCTGGGGGAAAGAAGTATTGTTAGGGTAATGGTTCACAGTAACAGGAAGGGCAGAGGAAACAAACAGGAAGGAGTGATTCTTCACTCATCTTGAAGCCTCCATGTATCCTGCCCTATTGATGGTATTTAAAAGAGAGCTGCTGGCAATGCAGAAATGTATTTGCAAAGTCCTAGTCTCAGCATCACAGAGCCAAGTATATAGAAGTGTGGGTTTGAAGCCAAGAGACAAAGTATAGTAACTGGCACCTTCAGGATGTCTAGCATTTAAGGTATGTATTTGAAAGGCAGGAAGTGTAGTTTCATACCAGATGAGCTGCCTGGACTTTTTCCTATAGCCAACAGAAGCTGTCCAGCAGTGAATGGAGGAGTTCCTACACAGCATCATTCCTGGTGTTATAGCCCAGTGTATTATCAGTCCTGGCAGAAGCTAGCCTAGTGTTCTGTCTTCAGAATGATTTGGTAATAGTAACAAGCGTTCTATATGTTCTTAAATAGTTACCACTAACAAGCCATGCCAGAGCTTGGCATAATGATGGCTTACTCCTATGTTTTGGAGCTATTAGTGACTGTGGTGTTACATTTTCTTTTACTGAGGGAAGATCCACTGCTGACTCACTGATAAACGTACAGAAAGTTTCTTCCCAGTTCAGCACTTGTCCTTCTGTTTGTAAATTGAAGCTATTTTTAGTTTAACTGTTTTAGAAAATTGAGCTAAGGAGTCTCTGTGCAGGGTGCTAAATGCTCAGGTGAGACTGTGCATTCTGTGCACCAGACAGATGGATTTTAAGAACAAAGGAAAGGAGAGGCAGACAAGTCATGGCAGGAGAGCCCGGCAGAACAGAGATATACGGTTGGTGAGTGTCCCAAAGGATTAGCACCTTCTTTGTCTTCCCCAGAAATGTTATCCTGGACCAAAAAAGACTAAGACACATTTAAAAGAATTAAGAATTGAGCAGGGATATTTTGCTGGACTAAGAAAGACTAGAAACAGACTTAACTGAGTGAAAGAGTGGGTCATTTATGGGGAACTATTCTACTCAATTCAGTGGATAGGGATAAATTCCACTTTCACTCACTAACTTCACTTTTTAATACCTTTAGATCTTCATATATTTTTAATAGGGGCATTTAGAATGGTGGGCTGCAGGAATATTGAAAATAATAAATTCAGAATTGTTAACATGGACATATTGATGGTCTTTGTTAGCTCAAATGTTTGCCTATTCTTTTCTGTTACAAATCTTTACAAATAATTGTTAATGCTTCCAAGTAGTTTTAAAAGAACTAAAAAACTCTGAAACAAAATTATTTCTTCAGTATAAAGTATTTTTCTATGCCTGGTGTGTCATCATTTAATGGACTCAATATTAATAAATTATTGCATTAGAATCTAGTAACAGTAGATTCCTATGTGACAAGAACAAATTTTCATTGAAAGTGAGCACATATGTTATGATCAGAGACAGGGGGCTTGAAGATAACTACTCTATTAAAATAAAAATAGCGAAAATGATATTTGAAAAGAAAAGCATGTCAAGTGGAGATGCGCTATAAAGTATAGATTAATTTTAAAAAATTCTCTTTCTATTAACTCTTTGTGCTATTGGGGATTTAAAATGTCAACATTTACCCTCAAAATAAGTGTCATAGCTTGGAATTACCAGTAATTTGGCCCGTTTGATTGGAAGCCTCTGCTAAGAAGGCTATTAATTTCTTACAAACAAATACCCCAAACACAACCCTAATTAAAATACAGTTAATAACCACAATATTAAGCCACAGTATGAGGGGTGGGTGGACTGGCCTCTGGAATTTAGTAAACAAATAAGAAACAGTGTAGGAGGAATCCAGGAGGCATTTGTCCATGATGCTGGTATCCTGTTTGAGAGGCACAGCCAGAGCCAGGGCCAGGTGAGGTAGGGAAGCAGAAGCTTCTCGGCAGCTCCGGGAGGCTGTGGGCGGCAGGACTGCAACAGCTCTGGCTTAGTGGGCCTGCATTTCTGTGGGGATTCATAGCTGTTTCAGGGTGAGCATCCCCACTCCTGTTGCTATTTCTTGGTGCTATGGTCTCAGTGTTTGTGTCCCCTACCCACACCCAAATTAGTATGTTGAAATCTTAATGCCCAAGGTGATGATATTGGGAGGTGAGGCCTTTGGGAGGGGTTAGGTCATGAGGGTAGAACCTCATGAATGGGATTAATGACCTTGTAAAAGAGACCTCACAGAGATCCCTTACCCCGCCCACCACGTGAGGATACGTGAGGAGTCTGCAGTCTGGAAGAGGGTCCTCAGGCAACCATGCTGGCAACCTGATCTTGAACTTCCAGCCTGCAGAACTGTGAGAAATAGATTTCAGTTGTTTAGAAGCTGCTCATACTGTGGTGTTTTGTTATAGTAACCCAAGTGGACCGAAACAGGTGGGTTTTCTGCTATACAGAGTGAAAGACTGGTGGTTACCCAGTATTACTCACCTACCCTGAGAAGTAAGACTAATTAGTGAATTGATGAGCCTAGGGCCAAATGAAAAAAAATGTGAGCCCCTTGTTAAAAAATGAGTAAGAATTTCAGGATGACCACAGAGCATTAAAGCAAGTATGGGGTCCTGAGCATGGAGCTCTGTGCAACTGTGTGGTTCATACACCTGTGCAGCTGGCCCTGCAGGAGAAGGAGCTAGCACTTGTTCATTCATTTCATTAATTCACTCACTTGTTAGCATATGTTTAGCATCTACTATGTTATAGCTTTGTGATCAGTGTTGGGGTTATGGCATGGGACAAAACAGACAACTACAGTGTCCTTAGGAAATTCATGTTCTGTGTATGTGGTTGTAGACACTGGGAGGATTTGGTGATGGGGCTATGGTCTTTCTCTAAGCACTCCCAAATAATATCAGAAGTCTTAAGACTGCTACAGTCAACCCAGGGTCAAATACTCATGGCATTACTATGTGTATGAATAATACTCCAGCCCTTTTTTTCCTACAGTCATCCTAGAAATCTTTCTAGGAGCCCCCCCAAAATCCCAAACAATGTCTCATCACTTGGCCCTTCTACCTTTATTTACTTACCTTTTGGTATATAACCATAGTTCCTCTCTTTCATCAAGAACCCCTTCCACATCATAGACTGAGAAATAAAACATATGCATTTGGGTTTTAGTTTTCAGGTCCCTAAGAGTATTAACATAGCTGATCAACCAACAGGGATTTTCTGAGTATCTGCTCTGTGCCAGGCACTGAGCCAGCTACTGTGGGGGCCACTGAGCTGGTACAAAAGTATTTTAGGAGATCAGGCACAGAGGACATGATTAGGACCCCAGAAGGGGCAATATTCAGTAATGTTGCAAGGCAGGGCAGAAATGCCCTTACAGAGCATTAACTCTGTGCTAGCTCAGTCATAAGTACTGTTACCTATATCCACATATTCAATCTTCAATTCACTGAGGTGGTTCATATTACTCAAGATCAAAGGAAAAAATAATTTTCTTGAAGTCATGTAACTAACAAGTGTTAAAACAAGTGACATGTACTTAAGTGCTAAGGGACACATCTTTTTGAATTAGCTAATTGGGAAAGTCTTGACAAGGTGCCACTGACATTGAGGGAGGTTTCCTTCTCATGCCCCTTGTCTGATAACTGCCTCTGTCCCTCTCACCCAGCATATGGGATCATGTGTGTAGGAGGATGGACCCTCTATGATCTCCATGGTTTGAACTAAATGTTATACTTGATCCAACCTCGACCCTTTAGAGTCTCTCTTGGGAGCCTAAAATCTGGACTCAATTTAATCATCCTTTGTTTTCTGGGATGTAATGGAAACAAGACCTAGGGCTTTGTTGATTGCTTTTGTGCATTTGGAAGCAGAAAAGTCAATCCCAATTAGGGGCATAAAAGAAGGGGAGAGAGAGAACCTTGCTAAGGCAGAAAAAGTGAAGGTGAGAAAGAGAGAGACAGACACCAACACACACAAAGGCATAGAAAAGGACAGAGACACATGGAAACTCACATGCACCCTGAGGCAGAGAGAGACTGAGACAAAGAAAAAGACAGAGAAAAAAAATGGAGGGAGAGCTGAGATGTAGAAGTAGCTCTTTACTGATACAGAATCTATGTGACTATTCATCAGCTCACTGTATATAGAACCAAGGAGTTCTTTCCATGTCCTCTTAACCCCACAGCTCCTCACCCCCTACTTGACAATCTTTGGGATTCATTTTGCACTAGCAATATAGCAGTGCATTCTTTTTCTTCTTTCTGTATTTTTTTTCTGTTCCTAGATAAACCTGCACAGCTGGTATTTATTTGGGTTTCCTTTTATAGCTTGAAAAATATTTAGGCATGTTTACCACAAGTGGGAAATCTGGAGGCAGTTTATGTATACCTACATATTGGCACATTTCTTTTTGAACCTAGCTTGTAATAAATACATTAGTTTAATTTTTAAAATATCTGCTGATTAATACGCTATAGCAGTTTGTAGTAACTCGTTTTTTTCCATCAGGCTCTTCCTGCTTCTAGTTCCCTGTCTTTGTAAACTGATGCTGTTTTTTGAAAGTAACATTTAGGAAGATGTGATTAAGAAATCAAATGCCAACTATCTCTGCAAACTTTAGTTTCTATGGAAATAACAAAGTAAAATGTAATTCCCTTATCAGGCACTAAAAGCTTAAAATGATTCATATTAAATTGACAAATGCAGTAGTAGGTGCCTCTTATCAGAGGAGAGCATCATGCTTGTGCTTCACTGTCGGCATGGCTCTGCTGTGCTTTGAGAGTCCATTCCCTCGAGCGCAGGGATGGAACTCTATCGGTTGGAAGTGGCACACTCTTCATGGCTGGGAAGGCACAGAAGCGTTTGCCTGGCTCCTTCTCTAGTAGAATGTTCCCAGATCAGCTTCCTTTAAGACTGAAAGATGGATCTGTCCAGCTCTCAGAAAACAGGTGCGCACATACAGACCTTGCCTTTACAACATTGTGTGTCACTTGTGGGGACGTTAGGTTTACTCCTTGCTTGGAAACATTTTGCTTTTCATGTCATTGCTGGAAATGCTCTGCTCTGGTCTGTGGCTCTACTTTATACTGAATAGATCACCAAAACTTTTCAGAGGAATCCAGTTAAAGGATCAAGTGTTTATGGAACAGCAGGCAGATCACCAGCTCTACAGGGAACCAAACAATATTGTTGCAGCTGAGAGGAAACCTGAGAAGTCAAGGTGTCATATCTGGAAACACACTGAAATTATTGACTCTTGGTAATAACTCCCAAGTCGGGTGAACTATTGCTAAGTAGGTGGTCAAAAGATAAATCCAAATAGCTCCAAGGAGACATGGAGAACAGAGATGTTATATATGCCTTTTATCTGAAGATTCAAGAGTCTCAGAAGAGTTCTTTATACCTCATCCCCCACAGCCCTTCCAGATTCATTACTGTTATGCTGTAGTCTGGGATTTCAAGAGTTGACACTGCTCTTTGGATGGCCTTAAACACACTATGTATTTGGGATCTATTGTACTTCTACTTAATTGTTATGTTTTTAGAATTTAGAGTCAGTAAATTTTAGAATAAAAGCCAGCTTGTTAAGTGTGTCTCCCTTCCAAACTGATATAAAATATTTGTCTAAAATGTTCAGAGTCTACCTGTTTCTGGTGATTTTTTTTCTTTTTTGACATCATAGTGTCTCTTCCCTAACCAAGTAGTATGACTACACTCAGAAGGAATGAGAAGCTTAAAACCTGTGTTTTTAAAGTCAGATATAATGAAGAAAGGGAGAGGTGCACTAATCACAGAAAGCCTGGCCATATCACTTTTTAAAAAATTTAGTACTCTTTTATTGAAGTAACTTAACATAAATTATACTAGTTTCAGATGTACAACATAGAGATTCGATATTCATCTACATTACAAAGTGCTCATCACAATAAGTGTAGTCACCCTCTGTCAATATACTGAATTATTACAGTATTTTTGACTGTATTCCCTATGTCTGGTCATATCACTTTTGCATGTGTCTGTAAGTATTACAATGAGCAATTTTTAAAAGGTGAAGAGGATTTAACATTTCTTGTGTGGCAATGTCATCAACACTTCCCGTCTCCATAGCTTTATACATATTCTCTCTGTCTAAAATTCTCACCCCCATTTGTCTTGTTAATTTCTATTCATTCTACAAAACTGATATCAGTTGTTACTTCCTCTGTGAAAACTTCCTTAAACTCTCTAGAAAGTGGTAGTCATTCTCCTCTGGGACTAGCAACCATTTACATACAGTGGGATACAAATTATTAAGGCATCATCATGATCACTTTGCTTCTTGAAGATCACTTTACTCCTTAATCATTTTTGCCACATTAGCACATGTAATGATGTGTCACATGGTAGATGCTCAATATATACTTGTCGAGTTAATACACAAGGGATTTACTAAATAAATTATGGTTTGGCCACTAACAGAAAAATTTACAGGTATTAGGAATCATGTAGGAAATATTCAAATATTTCTAAGTGATATCTGGAGGTTATAAAATGGTATTTGCAGTATGATCCCAAACACATTCATAAGTACATATATGTGGACAGGAAAAGATCCTAGAAGGATATAATTACATTAAAAAAAACCAGAGTATTTATTTCTTGGTAGTAGTGTTACAGATGATTTCTTTATTTTCTGAACTCTACCATGAGCATGTATTTTGTAATCTAGGAAAAAATTAATTATAAATAGAAACATGAGCGTCCTCTGACTGTTTTGACAGAAAGTTCCTTCTGTGCTCTTACTTGGTGGTCACTTTTAACACCATATAGGATTTTTCTTTTATTGACAGGCTAGTATTTAGGTATGGGGACTGCCACTACTGGCCTAGCAGCCAGTTGTACAAATATTCACTCTGAATTCTCTCCAGTTTGTAAATGGTTCTGAATGTAGACCTAAGAAGAGGGATCTCCTCCCTAAGAATGCAGTTTAAACTGGGAGATAAAACAAGTGAAGGCAAAGAAGAAAGGGAGATTAGGGGGTCATGGCATCATTCAGGTATTTAGTGCTCTGTGATACTTTAATTTTCAGTTTTCCCATGGCAGAATTCCTAAAATACAGCAACAGTCTCCACTTTTCTGTTTTGTGCTATTGTTTTGACTGCTGCTTTTATGAAAATTGCATTCTTGCCATTTCAGAGAAGGATTAATACCCCCACATCTCATTATTGTGCAATTGTCCCCTGGCGGTTTCTTTGTTTGCTCATTGTAATTATGGATAGCATTAATTGTTCACGAAACTACCATTTCTCCTCTTTATTTTTGCATATATTTCAAATACCCATTATAACTTCTCCATCTTCTGTACAGTGTATCTGTTTCTTTGTGGTGTGACAATGCATTTGCCTTTTGCACTGCCCTGCACAGGGTTAGAACAATTTGTAAAGAAGTCACATTATCATTTTGGAGCAGAGCTGAATGTTGGTTTCAGTGTAAATCTCCTCAAAGCACCTCTTGCTATAATAGCAACATTTTTTTTTCAGAGATGCCATAATTCTGGGTTGCATTTGTGGCTTCCTTTGGCAACCAAATGTCCCATCATTGCAAATTGATGGCAGTAAAATTGACCTTTATTATGGCCTTTTTATTCGCTTAACTCAGAAGGATTTACAGCATTATATTTTGTTACCACATTGACTGTTAATGGGAACTATAAAAGAATGACTGAATTCTGCGTATCCTTTTTATTTTCTACTGCCCTTGGCATTATTTACCAACTAGACTTTTAGATTTTAAGATTTCTCTCTTGGACAATTCTGGAAGGGTTTTGTAAAACCAAAGCTTCTTCCTCATGTGTGATGCACATTTCGCTATATACTGTCAAAATAATTAGATTCTTGTTACAAATCTGGGCGCTTAAAATGACAAAAACATTGCAGGTAGAATAATGGAAGAAACAAAAATTTCTGGAAAAGAAAAAATACCCCAAAAAGAAAAAAAAAAAAAAAGAACAAAACAGACCTACAAGGTAATTCAAACTGCTTCATCTGTAAACAATGAGAATTTAATGAAGCTCATATTCCAAAACCTCTCTTTTCTAAGAGCACAATGCATTTATTTTCACATTAATTGCTTCTCATTGCACTGTTAGGATGGTGCTCACAGAAGAAAGGTAACATTCTTTAGGCTGGAAGTGGCGGGCCGTGCAGCCTGGAACCACTCAGGACGCCTTTAAAAAACGAGAGGACTCTCTGGATTCGAAAACCTGCAGGCATGGGAGTGAACAGACTTGGGGGAGTAGTGGTGAGGGACAGAGTGGGCTTTGGTACCTCAGCTCCCTGCAGAGACAGACTGCGAGGCAGCCCTGAATATGCCAGATGCTGGTAAGGGCAGGGAGAGAAAGTGCCGATTTCAATCCTAGGCTCTGTTTTCTTGAATCAGTTTCCTTGTCAACTTGCTGCCATTTAGCCAGTAGTACTGTATTCATTATTCAAAATTTTCTCCAGTTTCCAAAGAGGCAGATTTTAAAACTATATACTCTCTTTCTCTCTCCCCACAGCATTTTGCTTTCTGAATCTTTTCATTTTTAAATGTAATCTGAAATACCATTGCATAATACTTGTTTATGCTTTGTAATAGATTTTTAGCAATTTCACATTATATACTTTACTTTTTAATTTTTAGTTTTGGAAAGGTAATACATTTATATAGATAAAATAAAAAACTAGCCTGGACACTTCCAAAAGTCAAATGTTCTGAGAAAAATATCTGCAAATGGCTCAAAAACTCTCAACATGTACAAAAACAAAAATCCAAGTGAGCTCTACTAAAACACAATCAGCAAACCAATAAAAGACACCCTGAGACGTATTACTCTCAGCTCTGCCCCTTCTATCTATAGCCCTGTAAGCCCTAGAGATCAACAGCTTGTATTTGTTCCTGTCTCTGTACTATTGTTAATTTAGCTGAAATGCACATTACAGCTAAACACTACTGAAAAACACTTTCCAAATTCTGAAGTAATTTCCAAACATTTTGATCATAAGCAACCTGCCAGTGAGTAGGTTTGTATATACATTATTTGTCATGTGTGCCGTTGTAGCGATAGGACAAATTCCCAGGATTAGAACTGCTGACTTAAATGCTAAATACATTTATTATTTTGTTAAATATACTAAAAAATTGTTCTCCACTGGGTAGTCCCAGTGGCAGTGGAAGTGCCCTTTTCCCTACAGCCTTGTCAATGGAGCATCTTGTCAAAATGTTGGTTTTACAAAATCAATAGGTAAAAATGGTATGCTGGGATATTTTAAATTTGTACGGTCTTATGGAATGAGGTTGGATATCTTTTCATATATGTAAGTTTCATTTGTATTGTCAGTTCTATTAACTGCTCATGGCCTTTGCCCATATTTCTAACGGGTTGTTGGTCCTTCTCTTATTGGTTTCTAGGCTTTCTTTAAATATTGGTAATATTACTCCTTTTGCTTTGATGCAAGTTGTTAGCATTTTTCCATATGTATCATTTGACATTTACCTTCACTTATAGTGCTTTTTGTTTTGCCAACAGAAGCTTTCAATTTCCATGTGTTCAAATTTGTAAATCTTTTCTTTTATGATTTCTGGATTTTGAGACACATTTAACGTTTTCCATGTGCTCCTTGAGATTTATTTTTAATTTCTTAGCTGGCCTGTCTGTCCTTTTTCCCTTTCTATTCCTATCATGAGGTCTATTTATTTATCTCGCATCCTCCTATTAGCAGGAGGTTTATTTCCTGATCCCTTCACAATTCCAATGGCTTCTTGAAAATCTTTTGGAATTCGTTCTTACAACTTTAAGCGTCTCTTTGGCAATGTTTCTCCAGTGGCTTTTCATTGGTAGGAATATTATCTTACTCTTTGCCACAGTTTTATTTACTTGAAATATATGCCTTTCTTAATACTTGTTGTTTTCTGGATTGCCAAGAGAAGGATTCTGTGGTGTGGGAGTGTCCAGGTACTTTGAGGGTTTACACCTCAGGGGGTCCATCTGTGTTACTCCAGAAGAAGGGAGGGGCTCTCCGTAATGTGTACACCTGGACTTCCCTGCCCCTCCCCACCTTTTGGAGGCCATACAGGATAGGGTGTCAGAGCACAGACTCTGGAGTCAGACTTCCTGCACTGAATACTGGTCCTATCCCTTATTAGTTGACAATCTTGGGCAAACATGTGCCTAGGTTTCCTCATCAGTAAATGGGGACACCGAGGCCCTATACCTAGGGTTGTTAAGGTTAAATGAGCTAACACTATATAGGTACTTAGACCAGTGCCTGGCACACAGTGAGTGCTTGCTCTTGCTCTGCAGTGGTGAGCAAACGTGAAGGAGCCCAGTGGTCGCCATCTGCCGTGTGGTGCTCTCGCTGGGCACAGAACTCTGCCTGGCTCAGGAGAGCCCAGGCTTCCTGCTTCACTCTGCCACGGTATAGAGTGCTTGTTCACCAAAGGAAGCACACACTTTCAGAAGGTATTTTTGAGGATTCCTTCAGTGTTTTGTCCCCAGTGGGTCCCCCTGAACATTTTCCGGACCTTCTCTCTCTGTCTCCCTGCCTGACAGTGCTCTGTGCAGCCTCAGTTCCTCCCCTCTCAGGGGAGTCCTTCTCCTTCTGGGCAGTGTCATTTGCTGGAACTTCATGAACTCTACCATGACCAGCCCCCACCCCAAACTCCCTGTTTTTCCCTGGAGCACACTCGTGGCTTCCAGGAGAGGCTTGCTGGTCAGATAAGACTTGAACAATGCCAGCGCACAACCTGGAGTTTGTGGGCATAGTCTGAACACTAGCTTCAATGAAAATTTGTGGTTTTCTTCATTCACTGTTTCCTCTAGATGATTTCCAAGGAGAAGAAATGGGAGAGTCCAAACTAAGCTTCCACTGTGCTCCTACTGGGACTGGTGATAGTGTTTTTGTTTCCCCTTGGTATGCCTTTTAGGAACCTGGAGTAGAGTTTTGATTTTTGGCATTTCCCACAGCATCCACCATAATGTAAAACAAATGGGCTGTTGAATGAAAGAATTTCCCTGAACATTTCTGACTGAGTGCATGCCCTGCCTCTGAATTCAGACCTGCAGCACAGGGTCCTGGCAGGCTGCTGTGGGTCTGGGCACTCCAGTGCTCGGCGCGGCATTTTCTCTGTGCTTCTTGCTGCCAGAAGTTCTCTCCCTGTGTGGCTTCTCACGACCACCACAGAGCAGGAGTTCATGACCTGGAAGTGACAAGAAATTTTCTATATCTGTGATTTATTCTAGTTTTGGGAAAGGGACTTCCAGGGCATTGGCTAGTCTGGGAGTTCACTGGGTTTCACAGCAGTGTTTGCATTTCCCATTTGCTTTTTTCCTCCAGCTAAAGATTTTTGACTATTTACATCATGCCAGGCACTGGGCTACAAAGTTAAATGCTTTACATAATTCTGTTCTCTTCACAGTAATCCTTGAGAGGCAGCTAAGGTTACATCCATTTTATAGATCAGGAAACTGCAGCCCAGTTTCCCAAGGACATATGGTTAACAAATAGAGAAACTGGGATTTGAACTTAGGTAGTCTGACTCTAGAGCTCTGTGGCCAACAAATGCTTTATTCTTTTGTTATCATTGTTTTGACTCTTAAGAATCTAGGATTGCATGAGTAGCCCTGAAACTGCACTTTAAATTATATAAGTGGACAGGAAGACAAATAGGTTACTAGAAATCTCAAGAAAGCTCTGTTTGGGTTAGCAGTAGCTGAGACAAATGTCAGCAGGGTGCAGTCAGGAAAGTTGCATTGTCACTGGATTTGGCAACAGTGATAACAGTATGTAAAACGTACTATATGCCTGGCATTTTACTAAGCACTTTATGCATTTACTAATTTGACCCTAACAATACCTGTATGGGATAGACAGTATTATTTTGGTTTCATCAGAAGAGAAATCTGAAGTCAGAGGGAGCAAGTATCTTGCCTAAGGGCACAAGGTAGTAAGAGGCAGAGCTCAGAATATTCCCTAGGTGATGGGGCTCTGGAGCACACTCCTTACCCACCGTGCTGTAGCCTCACCCTGTGATGGCCAGCAAACAAAAATGAACCTGTGAACCCAGGGGCAGGCAGCCAGCCATTGGTGGACTGTCACTGCTCGAGATTTGATTCATAGCCTTGATGGAACAAAACCACCCTCCTTGTCTCAAAAGAGAATAATAGACACTTGGAAAAATCACAACCTATAAATATGTGTATCTTCATAGAATATGAAGTAATTCTCAAGGGAAATAGTAAGATCATAATTTCAACTAGGGTTGTTTAAGAATTGCCTTCATTAAAGTGCATCTTCACCTTTCAAAGAGTTACACATACAGATGATCAGCATGCAGTCACTTATGGCACCATATACTATACAAAAAATTTTTAATTCCCAGATGTTTGAAACCTTTACCTCTAAAGCACATTCTCAGGTTTTCAGCCAGTAATTATTTTCTGTTTCTACTGTGATCATTTCAAACAACAGTATGCTTCCAGTAGGTGAGATCAAGGAATGTTAGTTATTTTCACTTCAGTCTTTTATTCTTTGTTGGTTTAGTTTCTAGTGATTTGTCCACAATAACAACACATGTGATTTGGAGAAGAGCTGAGGAAAAAATAACCAGAGGATGGTTAATTACTAAAACAACCTATTTCTTTCTACACTGAAGAAGGCATTGTTACCCTGTGCAGGATGGCAAGGATGAAAAAAATACATGAAGGCTGAGCACATCTGTCTCTTTGTTTGCTTTAAGGATAGAAACCCTTGTTTTTTTCCCTGTTGATTTCACAAGGTAAGGCACTGAAGGAGAGATCCGCAGAAGCTTCATAAAATAATTCAAAATAATGACATGTTTCCTCCCGATCCATTATTGTCCTGCTCTCCATTCAGCCTGCAACAATTAAAGCCTTTTGTGATGTGTGTTCAACTTGGCCTTTGTAGATCTACACAAGAAATATGGACTTGGTCCTAGAAGGTTTAGAGCCTAAAGCTGTTTATATTATATTCATTCTGAATTTTTTGCTTGTCTAGTTATCTCCTCTAATTTTTGTCTGCAAAGCAAGTAACTGTCTTGACATAAATAAAGTTGGCTGATTAAGTGCCACAGGTATGCCTATACCTGTATATATGCATGTGTGTATGTATACATGTTGTTATTTAGTGCTGAGTTGCTTAGGGCATTTTATAGCCGTTATATCAACTTTGGATGAAGAGTCAGTCAATTTGGGGGAAAATATCAAAATAATTGCCTCACCATGTTTAATTTTTTAATCTACATAAATCTAATAGTTGGAAAACTGTTGTTCTCTTTGTACTTTGTCTGACATATAAGTATAAATGAAAGGATATTTATCCAGATAAACTGAGGAATAAGGTTAAGTATTTTATTTGAATCTCAGAATTTTTTCTGTAAATTAACCCATTATTATCTGTAACCCTGCTGTGATGTTTAGGTAAGCATTAATAAGATTTTACAGTTCATTTTAAGTAGGCAGCACATTTAGAAAATTGCTGGATGATCCCATCTGGCTATTGACTTTTGGAGCTGTATGTGTGCACACGGCCTGGCTTTCAACCACACTGCTTATACATGAATGCATACAGTCCTCTCTCTCCTTTACAGCAGCTTTCTCACTGTCTCTGTGCCAGTGCAAACTGCCCTTCCAAAGACAACAACTAACTAAAAAGATGGGGGGAAATCTAATCAACAAACCAACCTTGGGCTTATTCAAATAGCAGGGTATTAGGTAATTTAGGGACTGCAGAGAAACATATGTGTAGTCTTTTCCCACTAAGATATTCCCAAACAAAAGTAGCTGTTAAAACAGCAGTTTTAGCAGGTACACAGAAGCCAGCAATTCAAGATAAAAGTTCCAACTCTGTGATGTAGACAAGGTGTGATGAGGGGGCAGTAATGCCAGGGAGAGCCTCTCAGAGGAAGAGGGGCCTATGCTGAGTCCTGATGGAAAAGTGGGATCTGGATGAGAATGTTTTTCATTTAATTTAAGGAAAAGATTAAGTTACGATTTGTACTTGTAGACTATTCCATCTCAATATGATTTCCAGTTCTTTAAAAGTTCATATGCATTCTCTGTCCAGCCACCCCAGCCTCCAAACAATATTGAATCAAAAGAAAGTTTCAATCTTTCTGCTCTTGCATTATTGAACACTCTGAATATTCCCCAGGCCTACTCTTTCTGAAAACACTTTTCTACCATATGCAACTATCTGAGAAAATCTACTTGTATGCAGTAGATTGCTGTTATTCATTATTCATTACAACATTATTTAGTTGAACAACCTACCAAAGAAAACTTGGTTCTGTTGGGGGAAATGTACAAACTCAGAGGAACTAAATTATTTTACTTTAAATGCTTTAAAAAGAGCAAGCTTTATGGTCCTCATTATTTGGTCTGTGCTGAGGAAAACAAGTTTTCTCCAATGGAAAATAAGCCATAAAGGACAGAAGCTATGTGATCCAGTGTATTCAATAAAAGCTGCGAGATGCAGATTCTGCCAGGAACATACTAAATGAATAAAGAAAGGCTATTACAGTGTTTACAATCCTCAATCAAATGATAAGCATTTATTAAGTAGCCACCTTGTGCCTCAAATTTTTAATTTCAAGATGCATACATTTTACCAGCCTGGTTGTCACAGGCCATTGATGGACATTCCCAGGCATGTTTGATGTGACCATCCCACAGACCCGCTGTGGCTGTGTATCCTTTCCCCAGGAGAAAATCGTGGGCAGGTGCCTTAACTTCTGGGTCACTCCCAGGTAATAGAACTGCCAGCGCAGGCTAATACTCATACTCCAAGCTGTCATCCATATAAAAAGTGTCTCCCCTCCTTCAACTCTCTTCGCTATTTTTCTCACCTCACTTGCGTTTCCTACGGTCCTTCTGAGTTGAGTACCTTGGGAAGTCCGCTGTTCTGTCCAGATGACCCAGTCTGACCCAAGGGAAATTCACCCTCCTTTGTCTCAACTCCTCAAGAGCAGACCTTCCCAGAGTAGTCACCTCTCTCTGTTCTAATCAGAACATCTTGACTGTGTCATCCCTCAAAGCCCAGAGGACCCACTTTAAGTGCTCAGAGTGGTCCTTTTGAGATAGCCTTCACTTGACTTAAAGCACTGCCTTTACTCTGTTCCACAGCAGGGGACAGGACCTCATGAAATGCTGACAGTCTTCTCGCAGATGCTTCTTTTAGTCTGCCTCTGAAACTTTTTGCTCCCATTATATGGAACTAACGGTTACAGAGTTAGTTTCAAAACTCTCAGAGGGTATTTTATAAGTGAGCTAGCACTCCAATTCAGAATCAAGGTTGGGGGATTTGGAATGTGCTTTATTGTTCCTGGTCTTCAGGACAAAAAATTACAACAGAAAACACTGCATTTAGCATTCTCTTATACAGTTAGCATTTTCTCTCAGATTAATAGATACTATTTATCTTAGTTAACCCTTTATAATTTTTTGTTAATGAGATAGGCATGACCATGGAAATATTTTGTAGCAAAGTCCATTCTTTATCTTAGAGTAAATATGTGCTAACTTAAATATGTTAGGCAGTTTTCTGTTACAAAAGAGACAAATGTACCATATTGGCAATTGTCCATGAAAATATATGCTGGGTAACTTATTACCCATGTCATTTCATGTTAAAGGGGGCAAGTTAACAATTAGTAAGAAATGAACACTTTTGAAAAAAAAACAAAACTGATGCCATGGAAAGAACATTCTGGATATGATTTTTTTTGTCATTTATGCTTTCATTCACATTTTATAGTCATATTATATAATATTTCATCAAAATCAATATGGGTACCATATATAACAATTCTCATATCTGCTCACTTAAATATTCTAGAAATGGAATTTTCTCACTGGTTCTAAACATCTTCCAAAGAGTTTTTTTGTGTGTGTCTTAACACCTTTGTTGAAAATATACAAATGCTGTGTCTTCCAATTAGTTTTCCAGTACAACTGAGTAACATTAGGGAAAATGAAAATTAACAAGCTGAGTTTCACAATTATAGAACTGGTGGTTGGAATTGTAAAGTGTCATGAGCAGTTATCACAGCTGCAGGGGAATTCTGACTTGGCTCCTGTGTCTTTGTGAGGCCTCTTTTTCAGCTAAGAGAGCTGTTGTAACTAAGTTTCCAAATAGAGTGAATGTGGAATCAGACCTTTGAACTATTGCTTCCCAGAAATGTTAAATTGATGTTTTAAAATTAATAAGATGTTGTATCACATATTTTTCACTAGAAATATTGTTATTTATAATTTTTAAGTAGCTGCAAAGAGGTTTTTGAACTGATAATGAAATAACTCATGTAAAATTATGATTAACTGTATATCATTATTTTTAAAGCTCTTTTATGTTTTACATTGGTGTATTATTAGGACAGTCATTCATGGATAAAATAGAGTCATAAATAAAATTTATATGCATGGATTGGGGTGTATCCCCAGTTTTCATTGATGTGGTACATAATTTTAAGAAAATATTTGGAGATCCCATGGTCTTCCTTAGCTGGAGAGACTTCTCTGAAGTATAAGTACATTCTTTCCATGCCATCTTTACTTCTAATTCTTTGTGCCTCTCCATTGCTTCCAGAAGATTTCAGCTCCTTAGTGTGACACACAGAGATTTTCATGCTCTGACTTTTGCTTTTTTTTCTCTACTGTTTTTCTCTTGGCCATGTTGTCCCTGTGTCCTTCCTTCCAAATGCATTAAACTATTTGTAGTTCCCTAAATGGACAGTATCCTCTACTATCTCCACATTTTTGCAAATGTTGCTACCTCAGCCTGGAACTTACGTCTGTACCTTACCACTCCTTCCTCCCTCAAACCCCAAGGCTCTTTGCATATTTGATTAACTTTGACACATTCCTCAAGATGTGCCTCAACTCATTTTCCTGACTCCATCATGGCACTCATCACCCTATATAACACGCGTTGCTTATATTCCTTCTTCACCAGACTGCAAATTCCTTTTGGGAACAATATGCTGGGTCTCTGTATCTCTGGAGACTTGGCTGCATATATTGTATTTTGTAATAGGAATAGTTATTAAAAAAATACATTTGCTGAATATTTACTATTGGTGAGACACTTTTAATAGGTTGGTACATGTAAGCCTCACAGTACCTCTATGAAACAGTCATTATTAGTCACCCCAATTTACATATGAGGAAACTGAGGCCCAGAGGGGATAAATACAGAGACCCAAGGAAACACTGATGTTAAGTGGCAGAGGTGGGATATGAGTTGGGCAGTTTAACTCTAGGTTCATACCTTTATTAGATAAAAGTATAGAGGGCCAAACAGTGGCCCCGGAAAGATATGCCCAAGTCCTAAGCCCTGGTATTTGTGAATGTGACCTTCTTTGGAAATAGGATATTTGTGCATATAATTAATGTAAGGTTCCTGGTTTATGGTTACCATCCTGGATCGCGGTGGGCCATAAACCTAGTGATGGATGTCCTTACGGGAGGCAGAAACAAAGACCTTCAGAGACAGAGGGAAGAGGGCCGTGTGAGGACGGAGACAAAGACTGGAGTCCCGCTGCCACAAGCCAGGGAAAGCCGGGAGTCACCGGAAGCCGGAAAAGGCGAGGAAGGATTGTCCCCTGGAGTCTTCGGAGGGGGCATGGCCTCGCTGACACCCTGATTTCAGATGTCGGGCCTCCATAATTGTGAGTGAATCAATTTCTGTTGTTTTAAGCCACCAAGTTTTTGTTATGGTATTTGTTATGGTAACCCTAGAGAACTAGGAGAAAAATCTCTGGTGTTTTGAAGCTATTCGACAAATACTTTTTGAATGGATGAATGAATGAATGCGTTCATTGAATGTCTCTGTGTTCTAGGCACTATAATGGACACTGACTGGAAATAGGGAAATTATTAAAATCTACTCGTTTATCCTCAGAAATCTCAGTCATATCTTCAGTCTTTTTTCCCTTACGCTGCCCGCTGGGTGAGCCCTGCATCACCTTTTCCCTCACCCAACACAAGAGTCTGCTAACGTCTCTCTCTCTTTTCTTCTCTTCAAATTACTTTCAAAGTTTCTGCTAGTTATTTTCTTAAAAATATTTTAACTTGGGAGAAAAATGTTGTTCGAAAATATTTAAACTCTAGTTTCTTTATATTCTTCAGAAAATGAAGTCTAAACTTATTATCATTTCATTCAGGCTTCCTCCATCTGGATCTTATCCTACCTCTCTTCAGTCATCTTTTACAGTAACTACCTGAATTTAGTGCCCACCTCATCTTGGACCTGGATCACAATTGCCTTCTGTTATGTGTTCTTTCATATACAACAGCATTAGTAGTAGTATACACAGCAGTCATAGTAGTATAACTCGATTCAGGTTCCCGGACTCTGTTCCAATGTCTATAAGTGTATTGGGGATGGTCTTTCCACACATAACACCAAGCAGTTCTCACGCTGGGTGTTGGAGAACTTAACTCAATTCTGGTGAGTTTCCAGGTTAAGGGCTCTGTCCTACAAGACTGCCCTCCACTCCCCACTCCAGACACTGGTTGCAAGCCCCGGGCAGTTCCCTGTGCTTCTGACCTATCAGCTACAGATTGGAGGTTCCCTTGACCTTCCCTTTTGGTTCAATTAATTCACTAGAGTGGCTCAGAGAACTTAGGAAAACACTTACATTTACCAGTTTAATAAAGCATACTATAAAGGATACATGTTAACAGCCAGATGAAGAAATACACAGGGCAAGGTCCCAAATAAAGGTGCTTCTGTCCTTGTGGAGCTTGGGGCCTGGCTTGGTGGCACATGGAGGTGTTCTGGTTCCCCAAGCATAGAAGCTCTCACTTACTGAGAAGCAGGATCCAAGAGAGTGATAAGCTCTTCTCAGGGGTTTTTGTGAGCACTTCATTGAATAGTCGTGATTGACTAAATTATTGGCCATTGAATTCCATCTCCAGCCCATGCCCAGTCTGAAAGTCTCTCATTGACATGACAAGACACTCATTTCACCTTTAAGACTGCAGCGTCTTAGGAACTGGGGATGAAGACCAGATATACCTGAGAAGTATATATTTGGGCATATGACCCGTTCTCCTGCATAACCTGTTAGTCCCCTCTGCTTCCATACCCTGGCCTCCAGAGGGGTTCTGGGACATGCGAGAGGCCACCCTACCTTGGGGCTCTTTCACTTGCTGTTTCACTGCCTACAGTGATTTTCCTGAGAAAAGCATTGGGGAAATTCCTCATGTCCTTAGGGTTTTACCTGAAACTTCATCTCAGAGAGATTTCCCTGGCCTCCTCGCAGAAATGTCAACAGCCCATTCCCATGAAACTTTATGTTGTCCTTCTCTGCTTACTTTTTTTTTCTTCTTACTACTTACCACTGTCTAATATACTATGTATTTTACTTATTAATTTTATTTTTGGTCTATTTCTCCCATAAAAATGTCAGCTCCAAAAGGGCAAAGTTTATGTCTGTTTTTTTTACGGTTCCCCAAGCCCAGGACAGGGCCTGGCACAGTACAGGGTACAATGCATATTTGCTGAATAATTTATCTACATGATGTTTTCAATAGATCAGCTTTCATCATACCTCAGAGAACTCCTACGCATGGCTCTACAAATAAGAGAATGATGTTTCTACCGAGAAAGGGGCTGAGTCCTAGAACCAGAATTTTCCAGCAGGGTTGGTCTAGCTCTGCTGGGGTGGACTTGCTATATAGATGCTAAGGCGGTTGAGTCTGATGGACAGCATTCTGTTACCCAAGTATATGCTCAGAAACAATTGCCGGTACTCCTAGCAATGGCCAAAGAACGTCCTGTAGCTCTGGGCCTCCTGTTGTCTGGTGAAGCGCAGCAGTGGTATTCAGAGACGGAAGTGATATACAGGCAGTCGGCATCAGGACAATTTGTCGGCAGGTAGCAGCATTCGCTTCTTTAGGCTGCGCTTTAGGCAGAGCTTCAGGCTGTAGGTAGAGGAACGTGGGAGGTAGAACACTAATTCTGAAGGGTTTGTGTAATTGGGGGTTTGGACCGCACAACTGGCAGATTACAAACCTAAGCATTAGGAATGCATTAGAAATTCTGCTCTACAATCTGGGATACCTTGGCAGGGGTTGGGTTCATGGTGAAGTTCTGCTCTCATCCCTTGGAGAGTAAAGCCAGAACCAACAGGAACAAAATTTATATGATGGGTCCTGTTGTGGAAGCCTCAGTTCTTCTAAACACCTTTGAACTAAATCCTAGCGGCTACAGGATTTACATGAAAAGAGGGCTGAGATAGGAAGGAGGACAGTCGGGAAGCAGACGGGTCCCTGCACCTGCTGTGCTCTGCTTCTATTCATGCAGTGCTTTCTTGATCAGCCTGTTTCTAAGTAAATGAATGCATATGACTACGGAAGGCCAAGTCAGACCCACAGCTATATTTTGGTTTGCCAAGAAAGTTTTAAAATCCACTTTGAAACCTTTCAGCGGGACATTGAAGGTACAGTTTGCTACAGGCTCTAGCCCTCTTGTGCTTATTTCTGTTATCTGGCTGGCATTTCTTTTTGCTGCCCCTAATTGTTTTTTTTACTCTCCAAGGCCCAGACCAAGTCTTGTCTTTCTTCTTCTCAAAATAAACTGCTCTCATCACTTACTATTGCAATTTTATCTAATAATTATGTTTTTCTTTGCAGTATTAATACTTGTTTACACACTTGTCTTCTGCTTAAGATTGAAAATTTGATGCAGGAATTAGGTCTGAGTCACTGTGTGCCTCTTCAGTGTTTAATACAGCATCTTGAACTTAGAAATGCTCAATAAATATTTCAATTGGATTTATTACTTAGAGTACTCTTTGGTCATCCTGAGAAACAAGAATTCTTTACAAAGCCACCAGTGTGTCCATTTTTGCATCACATTTGTTATTTATGTCATCATTAAAGTTAATCACAGAGAAAAAGATCAATTTGCAAATGCTCTATCCAATCTGGCTGCTTCATGATTCAAATAACTGAATCATACTGGCTAAGGTCAAATGATTAATTGGATTGCATGACCTTTTCTAAGGCAAGCAATGCCTTTTTCACCAACAATCTTTGAATAGCTGATGCCATCAGTTATGTATACATACAAATAATTACAGCATCACAGGACTTCAAAATCAGACAAACTGTATTTTAGGATTTGTATAGACACAGTTCTAGATTTGCTATTTTCTATTTTTTTAAGGGGGCTTAGGGTATGGAGTAGGGATGGAAAAGAAGGGCATATTGACAGAAAACCTAAAAGCTTTGCCCTGGTCCTAGACATCTGTTAGCCTACTGCTGGACTGAGCTTTTTTTTTTTTTTTTTTAATGTGTCTGCATTGATAACAAAGTAAACCTACATTCAGATGGAATGCCCAAGGGGCAGCTTTGATCTGTTCGTTGCTCTGAGACTGGGTGGGGACGAAGTGGGTTGTTCTCCCGAGTTTTGCACTTGCTACTGCCCTGTTCTCTACATCTAGTCTTTTCATTTCTATTGCTTTGGTGACAACTAAATGACCCACTTTATTAACCACAGGAGTTACATGGAGGGAGAGACTAACTTATTAGTTAAGAGGATGGGGAGCAATGATATGTCAGTTACCACCTTCCAGATCCTTCAAGGTTAATTGAACCATAAGTGACTCCCCCACCATTGGGTACTTCAAGAGTTCAAAAGAACTCTACCTTTATAAGTATGAATTCACAATGTCACCTCCCAAAGTGTCAGCACATAATATTTTATATGATGTATTCTCAATCATTCATCCCAAGAGTGGATACACTTCAAAAATGTTTTATTTGTTTTGGGGATGAATCATACCCTTTCCTAATGAAAATTTTTCTGCTTAAGATTGTCTAGCTGAGACAGGTAATAAACTTAAATGTCTGAGCTTTAAGAAAACAGTTTGAGCATGGCTACGTGATACAGGAACCAGCCTAGGTTAACATAACATGCCAATCCCATATTAAGGGATAGGTAGTTGAGTGTGTGTGTATGTGTATTTTCTATTCAAGTATGCCATGTTACTATTATTTTTTCTTTTTTTTTTTCTGCTAATGTGTTTTGTTACTGTTTGTATTTCTATACAGTGTTTGGTGTGAGAGACGCCTTTATTCCGTGGAGGGAAACTGTAGCTGTTCATTTAATTGACATCTTAAAACATAAATTTTACTTTCCTGGCTAAAGCAGAAAAGGGCAACATATTCCATTTCACTTATTTTCTTTGGATTTATTGGCTTCCTTCTGCCCTCAGGGATCTGCATGAAATCTAAGCAAATGTAGTTATTACAAGGCTTTAGGGAGAAATCAGCGGTAGCAATGGTGATAATCATAGAGTAAATAAAAGCACAACTCGCCTTTCATGTAGATTTTGATTTGGTGTATGTGAATAGAGGTTTGAAGGAAGAGTCAGGAAGAAAATCAGTTTCAGAGGCGACAGCAGCTGTTGGGTCTTTTGTTGTTCTGGAGGTTAATTCCATGTCTTTTGTACCAAAGTGGGTCTATAGTTAATGGAGAAAACACCACCAAAATGTTCCTTTTTTGGGGATCCTCAGATTTAGATGCTGTAATAGATCTCAGAGATTTTCCTAATCCAATTTCTTATTCTACAAATGAGCTTAAATTGACAGTCAAATTATGTTTCCCAAAGTTATATAGATTCATGAGAGTCTCAGAACCGTGCTGGTTGTCTTGATACCAGGCCCAGTTCTGTTTTCTCTCGCCATGCTCAGATACCCTGCTCTCTGTCTTCCTTCTCAAGGAGAAATACGTAAGCCCCAAAGTGGGTTGCCTCTGAATAAGCAGACACAGAAGGTTGGATTGAACTGTGTGATGCCGGGAGAGCGGGGGCTGGGCTCAGCGGCCGGTCTCAGCACCGCCTCCATCTTCCCTTCATTCCTGTCAGTGTCCGATGGGCTTTGCCGTCTCTCTCTATGCAGCTGGGCAGTTTGCTTTTTCAGCACAGTAGGGGCTTGGCCCTTGTTTTCATGAAGCTTCCCTTTAGGGAACACTGTCCTAAGGAAGAAAATATCAAGGGGGGTTTTCCCCAGATGGAGTGGAGATGCTGCTGGCCTTTCAAGTCTCAGGGATCCTACATCCACCCTTTCTGTGGCCATTGTTTCTGCTTTGCAATCCTCTGTGCCTGTGGTATTAGTATTAAAGAAAAATAACTTCTAAGAGTTTTAGATATAGAATCTGGAAGGTTTGCAAACCTTCTCCTTCTGGACTGCTTATTCTGCCAACTTCCCTTAACTCTTTTGGCTGGTGCAGCCATTTGACTTTTCTGCTGGGCAGGTAGTAGTAATTTGGGGGGTCCCTAATTAGATTCCAGCAGTTCAATTCCCTGGTTCATTTACCCTGAACCACCTTCAGATTGAATTGGTTTTTTCTCACCACCAACCCAAGCAGGAGTGGATGCTGGGGAATTACACAGAAATAACAGCCTTATTCTCTCCTTCCCCAGCTCTGACTCACTCACCTGCCCTTTTGTGCCTCTCTTCCATTATGCCTTCACAAGCACATGCTCCGTGCCTTCTGCTTAAGCTGTCTGAGCTCGTTTCCTCCATGAACCATCATGATGTACGGCACGTACAGTTCCAGGGCCAGATGAATGGTTTTCCATTAGAAGTACACTGTGCCATCTGGGGCACCTGGGAAGATAATGCCACAAAGACGCCCCCATCTTTCAAACCCTTGGAAGGGAAGATTTGTACTGCTCTGCCTAGCTCGCTTCGGCTACTGCCATGTAATGTGCTGCTCCTCAGTTCCAAAACCTGCATTTTCTCTTCCTGCATCGTTCTCTGCAGTATCACAGGGCACTGTGTGGCTTGGGGCGGGCAGTGTTAGAATGAAATTCTGCTTGAACCAAATGGTTGAAACACAATGGCAATGCAAACTATCAACACAGATAAAAGGGTTCCCTCAAATTAAAGCAATCAGGTGAAATAGTTGCCTTTAAAAAGGGCTTAAAGAACAAGAGGACTGCTTTAAAAGATCCGGGCCCTTCACTGGGCCACAAAATTAGTGTTTCCTTATTTTAGCATGTTTGTTATCTCTTCTGTGATTGAAAGTGAGTGGTGGAGAGAAATCTTGGTGGCAACATAAGCCTTCTTAACTGATTTCTTTTGTGTGAGTGCATGCGTGCACCTCTATTTCTTTTAAAGTCTATTAAAACAATGCAGTTGCCTTAAAAAAATCCTGATTAGTATTCTGCATAAGGTACAGTCTTCATTGCCATAGATATATAAAATCTATCTTCACTTTCACCACCTGTCACCTGAGAATTTTAAAACGATCTAGCTTTGAGACTGCAGGAAGCAGCCTTTTATATTCTCTTCTTTTCTCTGCCCCCCCAACCCCCAACCCAACCCACCCCTCCATCACTGGCACTGCATCTACAGTGAGCTTCGGTTCATTTTTATTCCTTTGTCAAATGCTTTTATTCACGGAAAACTGAAGGAGCATGTTTACTAGGGATAGAAATAGAAACACAATAAAAACCAGTTTGATAGATGATCTAGCCTATTCTTCACACTTCCCTGTTGTTTTATTGATTTACAGAACACAAAGACTAATCTGAATTTACATTGCTCGTATTTCCCCTGATCTCAAAGGACTTGTTCCCCTTTGCTCAGATTAACCAAGCCAATTTTTTTCTTTGTATCGGGTAGCCTCTGTGACAGTCGAATAGCCTGTCAACTAATCAATGTATGCTGCAAAAACTACTTTTTGCTTTAAACAAACATCCTAACATTGTGCTGACACAATTAAATGATTTTTGCGTTATACCATATATCTAACACACACCCCAGGGAGCAGGTGAGAGCTAGAGCTGAAATTACGCACACGTGCTCCTGCATCAAATTAAATATTTTCCCCTTAATCCTACCACCAGCAGCTGTTAGGTACGGGGCTTATTGCATATGGCCTACATAATGAGACCGATCCAGGCGGTTCCGGCTTCTCCTCTGAATGCTGAGTAGCTCTCTTTCCCGCAAGGACATTAAGAGTTACTGCGATGAACGAAGTTCTCATGCCAATGAAGAGTCTCAGCATACATGTTTGGAGATGAGGGAAGAAAGCATTTAAAGCCAGAGCTTCTACCTTGATTAAAATAAAAGGGATTCACGTTCTGCAAGGACTTGAAACTGACAGACTCCCCAGAGTTCTGGCAGGATGTGGAGGGTAAAAGGGTAGGTACAGCAAGAGAGGGAATCTTTGCTGTCTTCAAAACCTGACCAAAAATTAGGCCTCCGTTTTTTTGTATTTTAATGAAATAACTTAAGGGTAAGTCTGAGACTTGGAGGCTGCTGATACTTTTATGCTAGAGTGGCTTGTCATGCTTGACGTAATGTCTGGCTCTGTATGAGAAGTATTGAAGCTAATGTTCTCCATGGCTAAACGGCCTTTAGCTGCTCCTGTCCTTTTAAATTCGCAGCAGCTGGAGCATCAGTATGGATGTTCCTTCCCATCTCTAACAGTATAAACAGTGCAGGCTGCACATCATCATTTCAGTTGTCAAAACAGATGAAAGGATTTCTGATACTCCAATTAAACTAACCTGGAAAAACCATTTTAAAATATGCTCCATAAAATAACCTGAATGTTAAAATACCGGAACCTTCCAACCCTTTCCTCTGGCTGCATCATTAGCATCCCCACCCTCCCCCCACAGTCCTTATCTGATTTGATTCCTTTTAGAATGAATTTGGTTTTGAACATGAAAGCTGAGGAAGCTAAATTGGAAGAATAATGGCTTGGCATTTTATGTCATTTGGTTGAAATTGCAGGTGTGGGAGTCAGGCCTGCTCCTCCAACTTGTAGCTTGGCTATTTCCCCTTTAATTTACCGAATTTGAAATGGATTGCCGGTTCCAAATTACACTACACTTAAGGGACTTGCAAAGAATGCTTGTGATTTAGGATCCTACATTATTGCCTTGATGAAAAATTATGCAGATGCACTCACAGTCCTACAAGAAAACTACTTCTTGTAAAACAAGGGTATTTGACAAACACCAGGAAGCTGAAGATGATAAAACACATTCTAAGCTTCTTTTCTTATTAATCAAGAGCGGGTACTGTGTTAATGGCGGCCTGAGGTTTTGAATTGGAAAGAATCTGAGCAAGAAGATATATAATAGAGGATCAGAAAGGGTAATAAGCAAGGTCTGAATGACTATAATAAAATTCTCTCATTTGAAGCTGCATAGGTTAAGGGATAGTTTCTAAATACCAAAACTGTAAATACTTTCAAGTACCCAGAGTAACTTGCATTGCAACCAATGGTATATCCAAGTAGAAGGCTCACCTTTAATGAATGGGCAATATTCATCTATAGTCATCAGTAATACTTGCTTAAAGGAGCTACATACTTTAATTCCAAAGCTTTGATTTTTTTTACTCTGGGTTTAGCCTATCTATTTTAATATTAATTTCTATAAGATTGATACCCTAAGAATTATTATATAGCTTACATAATTCAGAGGCAAATATGAGGTTAAGTTTTTCAAGTTTCAAATTCGTCACTCACCCTCAGAAGCCTCCTTCAGCAGGTATGCTCACCTCTGCCCCACATCCTTTGCCTGAAACAGAACAAAGAAGTCATCAGGGAAAACGGGAGTATGTGGTTTAACTTCCAGATAGGGCCCGGAATATGGATAGTCTTACTAATGTGTCAAGTACAGATGAAAGGAGTATATGTTCTGTTGTTTAGGGTAGAATGCCCCATAGAGGTCATTAGGTTAAGTTTTTTGATCATGTTTCTCAAGTCTTCTATAGCTTTGCTGATTATTGATCTACTGGTACCATTAGTTATGGTGAGAAGTGTCTTTAGGTCTTTAAGTATAATTTGGATGTGTCTGTTTTTCCTTTAGTTCGTTCAGTTTTTGTTTTATGCATTCTCAGCTCTTTGTAGGTACATACACACTCAGGTTTGTTATGTTTTCTTAGGGAATTGACCCTTTTATCATTATGTAATGTATTTAACCCTGGCAATTTTCCTCATTTTGAAATCTACATTTTTTTTCCTCATATTAATATAGCCAAAGAAGCTCTTCTGGGTTAGTGTCTGCATGGTGTCTTTTTCTATACTTTTAGTTTCACTAAATCATTATAATCAAAGTGGGTTTTTGTAGACAGAATATAGCTTGATCTTTTTTGATATGTTAATATTTAAATCTACTCTTTTATTAATTTTCTGTTTGTTCCCTCTGAATTTTGTTTTCCTATTATCTCTTTTTTTGTCCTCTTTTAGGTTACTTGAATATTTTTAGTTGAACTCATCCCTTAACTTTTTGGCTGCACATCTTTTTGTATTAAGTTTTACTTGTTGTTCTAGGGATTATAATATACATGCCTAGTTTTCTGGTCTTCTTATAATTAATATTTTACCACTTCAAGCAAAATGTAGAAGCTTTACAAACCTATGTCCCATTTATCCTTCCTTTTTATTATATTTTCATAGATGACACATCTATATACATTAAACCTCCTGTATCTCACCCTACAATGACATTATAGTTTTTTCTTTCAATAGTCACACTTATGATAAAGAACATAATAGGAGAAAATTAATCTATTTTATTTATCCAAATATTTATCATTTCTGTTGTTCTTCCTTCATTTCTGAAGTTCCAAGTTTTTCCTCTGATACTATATTTCTTAAGCCTGATAAATTTCCCATAACATTTGTTTTAGAGAAGATCTGGTGGTGATAAAATTCTCTTAGTTTTCCTTATTCGGAGAATATTTTTATTTCACCTCCATTCCTGAAGGATAGTTTCACTGGATATGGACTTCTGGATTGGTAGTTTTTTGGTCTGAAGGTTTGTTTTTGTTTGCAGCACTTAAAAGATGTTTCTACTGCTAGCTCCCATAATTTTTGATGAGAAATTAGCAGTTGTTTCTATCATTTCTTTGTATGTAATGTATTGTATTTCTCTGGCTACTTTCAGGATTTTTGCTTTTTATATGGTTTTCCTCAGTTTCGTTATGAAATTTCTGAGCAGATTTTCTTTGCATTTATCCTGTGTGGGGTTCATTGAGCTTCTTGACTCTATCAGTTGTGTCAACAATTTACATTCATATGGTTTACTAGGTAACACTACCTTTACAGCTACCGTAGACATCGTAATCAGAGTGGAAATTGACAGTATATCCTTGATATTAAATTTAAAAAGTTGACACAAATGAAAGATGTACTGAAGATGATCAAGTATTGTTTCCAATTTTTAAAAGATAGAGAGGGGTAGGGAAAAAAGTACATAAACGAACCAAAGTATTTGTTTCAGTATTATATGAGTTTTAAAATGTGTTATTATGAAGATGTTAGGTACAGAGGTAAAAGGATCATCAGGAGCCAACATAAATTCACTATGGAAATACCATATCGGGTAAACCCAATTTCTTTTTTTAGAGACTTATTAGCCTATACAATTGGAAAATGGATTACAAGTAAAATAGTTTTCAGCAGCAGAGCAATAGGTCAGATTTTCCATGCTATTCCTTTGAGGAACAGAGAGAAATCTGGAGAGAATAGAACCACCATTTAATGTATCATAACTGGTCTGGCAACCATCCTAAAGGGATGCTGGGGTTAGTCAAGTGATTTCAGCTCTGAAGAGCTGTTTTTTGTGCATCTGTCATGACTTCTCTTTTAAAGCTGTGATTGGGTGAAACTACTGAAGCTGGAAGATATAACAAATATTTGGATGACCGAGTTAAAATCTAAAATAATAATATATACCATTTAATCAGGGCCTGCAACACAGTAGGCAGCATTCTAGGAGCTCACGATTAGAGCTAATATATGAATCCTCATGTTACCTGAACTCTCAGCAGCTTCTCAGCAGCTTTCAACAGAGTACAGTGGTAATCAATGTCTCTTTCTTGAAACTCTTTATTTCCTTTTAGGCCATCTCTGTCATGGTTCCCCTCCAATGCCACTGATCTCTCTTTTTTATCTCTCTTACTGTTTCTCCCCAGTACTGGGGGGTCCAAGGACACTGTTCTTTGTTCTCATTCTCTAGGAAACTTACCAAGTTCCATGACTCATACACACTGATAGCTTTGAGTTTCCAAGTTTATATTTCCAGTCTAGACTTTTATACCAATCTCCTGGCATGTGTTTCCTACTACTTACTTGACATCACCATTTCACTGTCTAGTAGGCATTCCAATACAATACATCTAAAGAGAACCTGAATGCCAAGCTTCCACTTACCAAATTTCTCATCGTGAAGTCTTCCTAATTCACTAAATGGCACCTGCATTCTTTCAATTTCACTTCAAAAAGATAATTCCTAAATAATAGAATTTCATCCTTTATTAACAAGGGAAAGTACTACTCAGAGAAGTGAAAGGTCTTGGACAAGCTCACACAGCCTCTAAGGAGCAGTGTCAGGATCAAACCTGAGCTGGTCTGATGCCACTGTCTCCAGATGTTTCTAGTCTTTAATAAGTTTGTACTTTTTGAACAAAATAAAAATTTTAAAATTCTATGAATATGTTCAGGAAAACATAGTTCTGTAGCAGCAGTCCCTAGTAAAAGACTTGGTTTAATGCCATTGCCCTTCTATAGAAGGCAGCTGCTGACCTGGGATTCTTTATTCTGGGCTGTATTGTGGAGTTTCCAGTACACTCTACTCTGTACTTATAAGAACAAACATGAAGTATTCTGTTTTATTCTGGAGACAATATAATTAAAGTTGAAAAAAGTCATTCTGTGAGAAGGCACCAGGATGACAAGGAAGTTCAAAGTAATGACCAAAGAGAAATTCTTCAAGTCCTGGAGGGAAGATGGTCTGAGGGACATTGTTTTTTGATCTGTATTTTAGTTCGATTCAATAAGCATACTGAATGAAATCCTACAATGCTTCCTTTGGACACTGTCATAGCACTAGAGATATGAAGATTGAAAAGCATGGTCCTTGCCTTCCATTATCAAAGAATAGGTGTAGAAGTAACAGAGGGATAGAAAGATTTGTCCTTTAGATTGAGCCAAAATCTAATGGAATTATTCAAGGATGAAATGAGCTAGCTTTTTGCCATTACTAAAGATATTCAAGCACATGCTGGAAGTCTACTTGGTACAAGAAGAAAGCTATGGAATTAAATTAACCATCATATGATAGATTGAACTCTAGGACCTTTTAGCACTTCCAACCCTGAGATGCAATGATTCTTTCATCTGTGCTATCCTTGTCCCCTAATACCATAAATTATTGAGATGTAACTGCAAAAAAATGGCAGATGTAAATCAGCTACTTGCTTGGGTGAGACTTGTCCTTCCCATTTTAAGCTTCCATCACTTAATGTGTCTTTCTTCTGTCTGTCCTAGAAAAAATGATAAGAAACAGAAGTTTAAACAGGTGTACCTCTCAAAGATGTAAATGAAAGGGATTCAAACTTATGAATGTCTGTGTTTATTGTTTGTACCCTCATTGTATCCAATAGAACCAAATCAAATTTATAATAGATGAATGATAAGCCTAAAGTACTTGGAAATTTTCTTTAAGTTTAAGTGACAATAAACAAGGGACCTGCTATTTGTTAGTTACGTTAATTTTACACTGAAAGATTACTTTGCTGAGATTAAAACAACAGTTCTCTTTCTGATCATGGCCATCTCTAGTGTTCTCATCATTTTAGCAGCAGGTGAGTCCATTCCTTTCTATGAATTTTACAAGTCAAGACATTCCATTAGTTGATTTGATCAGGTGGGAAAAAAGTGCAGCAGTGAAATGATAGAAGGGTTTTGGAAAGAGTGGCAGAATTTGATCGGCTCCCATGGTTTCATAAGAACAGAGGAAAATGCTCAGACTTGAAGTTTTGAAGAAAATGATAAAAGCAGAAGGGAAGTGTGAGGAAACTTATTAATTTAAGATGCATCTTGAACTCTTTTGAAATAATCATTCTAATAAGCCACATAATAGTTTCTGATCCTGGTATGCATTATTTCACAAGGCATTTTACAGTGGCTGCATTACTTTTTAAATGGCCTCTAGTTTGAGGGAGGCGACAGAACAGCAATATAAATCTCACCAGGCTAGTTGGACAATGATTCAAATTTGACTGACAGCCCAGTGTAAATATATATATGCATTATTGAGCATCTTCTATGTGCTGCTATATGCAATTTCACATAACCCCAAGAACAATTCTTGTACATTGATATTTCTACTGCCGTTTTATACATTAAAACATGTAATCTTAAATAATGTGTCAAGCCTAGTTCTTCTGATTCCAAGTCTGATGCTCATGCCACAGAATACATGATGGCAAGTTGTTGCATAGATGGAGAATCAATTTCATTTAGTGTTGATATGATTATTTGAGTATTTCACTGTTCCTGATATCTAGGCAAGCAGGACTGGCCATGTTTTTGCAAGATATAAAACAAAAAATGGTCAACATGACAAACTCCCTGTCCCCGAAGGATATTTACAGGGTTCAGTGCTTAGTCTCATTTCTAGAGTGTTCTGGATTTCAGCCTGCAGGCTAACTCTATTTCTGGATTTGGGGTGGGCAGAATTAAGTCATAGGCAGAATCACTGACATTATACAATTTATATGTGTATATGCATTTTGTTCTTACCAGAATAGTGAAACTATCACCCCCAACCTAACTCAACCATATTTATTTCACTTTTTATTTGCTCACATTCTACCCATACTTTCTACTTTGCTCTATTGATGAGCAAGGATAGAATAAATGGAAAAGGAACCAATAAATGAACTATTATCTTTCCCTTTCCTTCTAAGTTGTCATTTTCAGTGTAAGTTGTTGGCTAAAGTAGGGCAGGAACACTAGCAGGAAGGATATGATAGGCTTCCTTGGTCATTTGTGCTTTTTAAAACATCACCATCTTCTCCCTCTGTTCAAAGCAAGCTCTGGTTCTCACAGAAAGTATGGCTTCCTGGGGATGTCAGCACCCCTACTTATTCAGAGATATCACACACTTACCTGGTACTTACTTTGAGTCCCACTGAACTCCTGTGCTGTGTTGTGCATCTGCTAGAAGTTTGTCCTCCTGGGACATCATGAATGCTGCCTGCTAATGGGGATAGCAAGCAATCGTAGTACACAGGCGTGCTGCATGGCTCTCCTGTGCTCAGGCCGAGGCTGTGTTACCCCACTGAACCTCACTCATGCACGTTCAAAGTTAAAATCATTAAGAAGTTCAAGATGGTAACAACAGAGCATTAAAACAAGTGCAGGCCCTTGTAAGCGCTGGGCCCCATGAAGCTTACCTTCCCTGCTGGGGAATCATGAAGCTGGCCTTCCCTGCTGACAGATACAGAAAAGTTGCTGGGACTTCCAGTGCCTGCCCCATCAAGGTGGAGTGAGGCCTCTCAAGTCTAGTCTTCTGTGGTAACAGTTGAAGATTGGATAAAATACAAAAACCAGGTACCTCAGGACAGGAATGAAAACACTAACAGATAGGTTGAGGAGGGAAGTCAAAACCTGAAGACCAAATGGTCAGGTAGTCATGAGCTGCCCTCCCACCAACATGTGCCCAGCATGGACCCAAGAGCAGGCAGCAGAGTCCCTGGGAGAAGCCAGACTTTCTGACTAGAGAACTGGGACAAGGGGCTTCTGTCCTGTGCACCCCAGTGAGTGGGGGACAGATGTTTTTTCCCTCTTTTTGCTTCTCCTAGCCCTGCCCAAGGCCTGCTCCAGTCACAGATCTGTACTGCTGTCTTTCTGGACTGGATTAGGTGGGAGAATGACCTTGCTCCTAGGAAATGGACACTAAAGTATTTGAAAGCGAGGGGGTATCATGTTGGCGACTGATCTGTCTTCGTTTCTACATTCATCTGTATACATGGACAATCTGGATTCACATGGGTGTATCCAGTTCTAATCCAGCATCTCATGGTTTATTCTAGTGTCTCCCTTGTTTGTAACTTCTTCATTAGTGAGAAACCTAGTTCCCACCTGCCTTAATGCAGTCACTCCTGTGATCTATACCTCAGTGTGTGATGCCCTGCTCACCCTGCTCAGGGTATGACGTCCTGCTGTGCCCAGACCCCCTCACCTGCGCCCTCCTCACTCCTCTCAGGCTCTGATGCCCCCGAAGGCCGCTCCCTCGAACCTCCCCTTCCTCATTCTTAAGGTTCTGGGAAATCCTGGGCTCCCCCGACCACCAGCTTAGATAGTTTCACCTTCTGTCTTTTTGGTTAAAGTTGCTAGGAAAGGAGGGTAAGGCAAGAACTCTAATTTTTAAATGCTTTCTCGCTCACATCTATCCTCAAGATGATGGTTATCCATACAGGTATACAATTTCTCTAGCTCTTTTATACAGTCTCACCACTTACTATAGTGTCTCAAGTACCTAACAAAGGGTCCACCACATAGTAGACACTCAAAAATAGTTATTGATTCAATTAATGTTGCGATGACCTATTAACAAGCCCCTGAGTTTCATGTCAGCTTCTTCATGTTTAGATTTCCAAGCTGTATGCTGTCTACTGGACAGCAATGACAGCAACTGTATAGCTCATGATGTACACCACATACTCTTAAGTGCTTTCCATGAGTTAACTTACTTAATCCACACAACCTATGAAGTGTATTTTGAACCCCAGAAAATCTAGTTTCAGAGTTCGTTCATATTCTTAACTTCTATGTGAGAATTTCGGCTCTAGATCCCTCTTGCACCCCAAATTGCTTCGTTACTCTTTCTATTCACACAGTATCTTTGGAATATTTCTGTATCTCACAGAATGTGGTTCGTTTGGTGGCAGTACTGATACCAGATTATTAACTTCACATAACTCCAGTGTTATGCTCTCATCTACACTCAGAAGCCACTGACGCCATCTCCCTGGGCTGGTTCAAACTCAGGACCCTCACTGGGCTTGCTGGGGTGGCAGAATGCTTCCCAGCAGCCACTCTTACTTACCCTGTCAGCCCCTCTAACAGCCTCTGGTGGAAGTGTTGGGGAGGAGGCGGTGGATATCTCCTTTAGGTTGGTGTTGAGCAAGACTTACTAATACTTCCTCCTAATAGGCTTATTTATAATCAATAGGTTGTACATTTCCACTGGTATTTTCACTAGGAGTATGCAATCATCAGACCTTAATGATCCCTTGTTTTCAATCCATTTACCTTGTAATCTCAACTTTGTTTTATTTATTATTGATTAGGTTTTCAATATTGGTTGTGACTCCTTTTTAAGTATTTTTTCATCTAAAATAATTAGATCTTTCTAACTCTGTTACTCTTCTTTGGGTCACGATTCCTTCCAAAATAACTGTCTGCAAGGTGAAATCTAGAAGGGTTCCTCCATTATTTACTTTTAAGTTGGCTTGATGTGCTCCCTAGGGATTCCATTTTAATGAGAAAGAGCCTCATTAGCCCCAAACCTTCTATTTCTAATGTTTGTATTCGTCTTTCAATCAAAACCCCAGTCACCATTTGGATTTAGGGATGAATGGAACTCTTACTTCTCTAATAAAATACTTTGATATTCATGTCTAGGACTTCCAAGTTCCTGGAATCTGTCCTACTTCCATTCCCTAGAAGTCTTAATTTGTTTCCATGTGGGATTTGGTACCGAATACACAGCAGAATGTATTTTAGAAACTCTTTGTTACATATCAGATACTTAGCAGGCACTCAGCAAACTATCTAGTTCCTCAAAATTAATTTTTTTAACAGCTGCCATAAATTATTTCCTTCTAGAGTTATGAGGTTGTTTTGTCTTGTTACACTGGAGAATTTTTCTTATTCTGAACATCTTCTTCAACACAGAAATAGATGCTTATGGAGGAATTCCTTTCTGCCCTGGGCCTAGGCATGATGCAGATATGGGAGTCCTGATCAAGCATGAGGGCCGGGGGACACATAGCCCAGAGGAGGGGAGCTGAGAGGCGGCATCTTACAGAGATGAGCCACAAAGCAAGGGAGACTATCAGACAGGTTTGGCAGCATGATAGGGATAGACAGGACAGGGCAAGCCAGGCCGCAGCTGAGACGGGATTGAGCCGAGAGTGGGAAGAGCTGTCTGCAACTCGCATCAGGAGCCCGCAGGAACTTTACATGGTTAACAGGACGGTCTCTGTTAAAGCTGCTGACCCCGTGTGAAGGCGCGTCGCGGGGCTTCTGCGGGGCTGAGCTTGTCTCTTTCCTTCTGCGGCGATGCCGCTCTGCTCTCCAGTTTCCAGCCTGATTCCCCTCCGTTTTCTCATTGCGGTGCCGCGGAACATGGGCACTCGAAGTAAACTTTAATGCTTTCCTTTTCTTTTAAAAGAGTTCCCGCTGGTTAGTGCTGAGCAGTTCTTTTAAGAGCGCTAACCACTGCCACTCTAGATGGGAAGCCCCTCCTGAGCCTGCACTCTGGCCTCCCTGCTTCCTCCACAGCCTCCAGCCTGAATCGCTTGCCCTGAGGCTTTTCACACTTGTTCCCATCTTCTCATGTTGTGATTAGTTCCCACTTCTGACCCTGTTTCTCTCCTCAGGCCTCAGTACTGTCTTTGCAGCTACAAACTTTGCTTTTTCTTCGCTGTGATTTAGTTGTCTTCCAATGTCACTGCCTCCAACAGGAACAGCCCTCCTGGTCAGCCCAACCCCAGAGATTGTCCACTGGCAAAACTCCCATGGTCTCTGTGCCCAAGGAATGCTCTTGAGGCCTCCAAGTGGAACCTGAGAAATTTGTCTTTAGTAGGAATGTAGAGAGGGACTCTTCCAACAGAAAGATCAGCGATGGCATTTACCGTTCTCGTGGTGGCTGTTTGCCTCTGGCAAGGAGACAAACCTAGCACTCCCTCTGCAGGGTGCTGGAATTGACTCCTTCAGCTTCCATACCTTTGTGTTGTCAAGTGGAATTATTGTTCTTTATGGTTTTCCCTGCTGGCTCCCTTAATGGACTTCCAGAAAACCAGTTGTATAGTACAATTCCCCTGCATCCCTGCTCCCGTAAAAAGTTAGCTATTAAAAATTTTCTTCTTCGTAATGTCTCTCATTCCTTTCTCTGTTATACAGGGACAATTTAGGGGGACACATTTCAGCAAATTACCGCAATTATCTTCAGCCTGCCAGTGCATTTAAGCCATCGCTACATTGTCTTCTTTCAGCAGCCAATGCAAAGGACCTGAGTAATCTCCGAAGTGCACAGAAAATCCACAATCTTTATTTTCCCCTGAACTTTAGGTTTTTAAAAAAACTCATTTCCCATGTTAATGGTTAACAAGAAGCAAAAAAGGAAGTACTTAATTTGATTTCACTTCCCTTCTCTTTTGTAATTGTAGGCAGCAAGAGAGATAAGGAGGATATATGGATTTATTCGAGAACATTTATTCTGTATCCCCTACATCCTAGACACATGGCAAAGACACAGCTTCACAAGGGTGAAAGAGCAGTGTTTTCCAGTTCATGGCCCTGTAGGGGATGGGAACCTACATATAATAAAATACAACATAAGTATTGAGAGAAGAGTATTTCAGGTGTGTGAGGGCACACGAAGAACATTCAAAGCTACATGAGGGAGGAGCAAGCTTAGGGAGAGCTTCTGAGAGGTGATGATGACTGGCTGAGCCACTGGAGAATTAGAAGAGACTGACCAGATATAGATGGATACTGATTTCAGAGCAGGAGCAGCGCTGTTCCTCAACCCAAGGGTTGAAGCAAGACAGGGTGGTGCTGGGATTTTAGGGAATTTGGCGTATCTGGTGCATGGGGAGCATGAAGGTGCTGAAAAGAGTGAGGTGATGAGAAGAGATTCAGAGACTGGATCACAGGGTCTTCCTATGGAACCTGAGCTATTGCTAGTGGGTTGGGCAGCCATTGATGGAATTTATGCAAGAGGAGGGCATTGTGATAGTCATGCTTTTGAAGAGCATTTTGGCTCCCATGTACCTGATAGTTTAAAATGGGAAAGTCTAGAGACAGGAAGATGATTATTAAATTCATACTGGTAAGCACCAAGGCAGAAGCAATGAAGATTGAAAGAAAAAAAAAAGATCCAGAGGAGGTTGAGGGGATAAAAATGATAGAATTTGGTCCCATTCTGTTTGTGTGTGGGTGACAGAGATGGGTAAATATAGAATAAACCCCAGATTGTCTTTTTCTGCTTAAGTAACTGGATGGACTTCATGATAATAAAGGAATTGTATTGTGAAAAAAAATTGCTGACATTTATTGAGCACTTTCTGAGCACTAATTGGTTTAAGTATATTGCCTCCCTTTATCTTTAATAGTACTTTGAAGTAGATATTTTTAAGCACATTTCACAAACAGGAAAATGGAGGCATAAAAAAGGCAAGCATCTTTCCCAGGATCTCACAGTAAGTGGCCGAACTGGGATTTAAATACAGGTGTGGACACCTCTAGAATTTGGTCCTTAAGCACTACCCTGTTTTGTCCACAGGAGATGGATTCAGTTCTGGGAGGAGAAGGTAAGTCCTGTTTTGGCCCTGAAGGGGTTTTTATAGCAGGCAGATGTGATATGAGTTTGAAGGTTATGCGTGTGATCTGATCTGGAGACAGATAGCTAGGAAGGAGCCCACTGAATGATTGAAAATGTGACCTCCCACGCTCCTGAGTTAGTTTCTTATCTTTTGTTCCTCCTTAAAAAGGGGTCATCTTCAGCAGGGTCAGGCCAAGCTGTACAACCTGTCCCTTCATCCTGACCCATCTCATCACAACGCCTCTTTGACAGGAGTGGGTTAAGCTTGCTCCACTTTCTCTTCTCCTTATGATGATTCTTATCACGAGAACACATTAATCTTGTGCTGTTTTCTGTTTTCATTACAATCTTTGTCAGGCAAGTGGTGCATCAGAATGCTAATGCCTCATATCTTCTGTGAAGGATAGTAGAATTCTCCATTGCTTTGACCTTTCCAATGTTCTGTATTTCGATTGGGTCTGGAAGTTGATGATTAATGGTAAT